>NW_022111321.1:17439884-17453113 GCF_000313985.2 Echinops telfairi
AACTAGATTTTACTTCTACAGTAGTGATGTCTAAGGTGGGGCTTGAGGGGCAAGTAGGACGTATGGTTCTCTTTCATCCATTAGTTATCAGATAACTAAGTTGATTGAAGAAATGTGTAAATGAAGTATTTCAACATGTCTTCACTGAATCTATGAATTAGTGTTGATGGTAATCTGTTAATTTATTCTGTGTAATTCCCATCAAAATCCCAGCAGGTTTATATTTGAAAACTGCAAAGGCCCCAGAATAGCTAATACAATATTGAAAAGAATAGCTTACAGCTCTTCTAATCTGTCAGATAGCAAATTTACTCTAAAACTGTGCTAAGAGAATGTTATTGGCACAAGGACAAACAGATCAATATAATAATATAGGATATCCAGAAACACACCCTAATAAGGAAGGTAAACTGATAAATGACCAAAGTGCCTTGTAAATTCAGTGGGGGGAAGATTATCATTTTAATAAATTGTGCCAATATTGAGATAGAACCTTGATTCTATCTCACACCATCACAGAAATTAAATTTGAAACGGAGCAGTGCAAATATGAAAGTTTAAACAAATTCTGTAGAAGGAAAAATATATGTAAATATCTTTGTGACCTTGGGTGGTTTCAGATTTCTTAAATGGCAAAGAGCATTAACCTTCCAAGTTTATATCATGTCCCTTTATGTAAATTGTCTATTAAGGTAGTGAAAATACAGTATACAGGCACTGCAGTTTATATACTAGAAGTCTCATTCAGATTATATATAAAGAATTCCTACTACTCAATAAAAAAAGAAAACTCAATTTTATAAATAGATAATAGACTTAAGTGGACAAGTCACAAAGAGTATATCTAAATGATTCATAAATGGAAAGATAGAAATTAATAAAGTAAATTAACCACTTACAGTATGACTGAAATTCAAAACTGACAAAACTCCATGCCTGTGTTAGGAAAGCTTTGGAGTAGCTGGAACTCTTAAACATTGGTAGTAGAATAAAACCGTTTGGAGAAGTTTCTGTATGTCCTAATAGAAGTACAGCCCCATATGTACCAAGAGTCATACACAGGATTTTATTGTCTAATGGTTTTATTTTAACGGTCCAAAATTGAAAATAGCTAGATGTTAGTCACTAAGAGAATGAATAATTAGGTTATTATATAATGAAAGTACAGCAGTAAAATAGAACTGACAACTGCTGCATAAGCCACACAAGCTGTACACTTGTGATCTGCATACTTTTCTGCACATGAATACCTGCCAATAGAGTTTACAGAAACTCACTCCTTCATGGTGTAGTCCCCAGATCATCGTACAGCTTGCAAGCAGTCACTCAAGGCACAACTGGTCTTTCTCCACATGGAACAGAAAGATAGGAGAGTCAGGATTAGGAGGAAGATACAGAATGTGTATCTTTGGCCTCCATGAACAACTGCCTCCTTTGCCATGAGGCAAGAAGACTGTTCCTCAGCTACCATTACTGAACAATCTTAATCAAAGATGGCATAGAAAAATCTGGATTAAAAGGGGGAATCTGCTCAAGTACTGTAGTGTGAAAGCAGCCATAAACAATATGTAAACTAGTGGGTGTGACCATGTTTCAACAACGTTTTATAAAGAACCCATTAAGCTATAGCTTGCAGACCTGGATGTGATAGAAGTTTAGACTGTATTTATTGGTGACAGGATGGAGGAGGAATTGGTATTGATGTGTTATTGGGTAGCTATTGCTGCATAACAGCCAAATGTGTAGTAACTTAAAACAATAACATTTATTAGTTCAATGGTTCTGGTTGGGGGTTTTAATAAGGTTGTCAAACTATGGCTGTCTAAAAACTTGTCTCTAGTGGAGGATCGTCACTACCCTTGATGCCTCCATTCCTTATTACATACACCCGTGTTACATTATGACTGCTTATGACTGTTCTAATGACGTGGCAGCTGGCTGCCCCAGAGTGAGCGATCCAGGAGAAAAGGGAAAGAGGAGGCACAAGTTGTTGAAACTTCTATTAAAATATCATCAGGCATCCTTTGGTAGTTATTCTTTCAAAAAGTAGAGAATGATTCCCCCTGAATGTGGGCTGTACTCATCTTCGGTGTTCTTCTTTAAGTTAGAGTATTTTTGTACTCTGTATGATCTCGTAGCTGTGAGTACTAAAATGAAACTTGTATTTACAGAGGCTGTTGGAAGCTGCTTGGGAGAGTTGGGCCCTATCGATTTCTCCACCATAGCCATACAACATAGTAAAGATGCATCTTATAATAAGGCCCTTGAGTTATTTGAAGATAAAGAACTTCAGTGGATTTTCATACTGCTGACCCACCTGAATAATACCCTAGTAGAAGATTGGTGAGTCTTTAAGGATAACTTATATCTGATAGCATTTATTTAATCTGACATCCAAGGAGAATTAGTATTTCCAATAATTAAAGCTTTCTTTAAGTTCTCATTCATTCAAAATATATTTTTATGTAAATCCCTGTATTTTCACTAATTCTTACTGAGATCCTATTCTATATTTGGTCCTGGATATGGTAACAAGCATTCTAGACTAGCCCTCTGTTCAATTCTAGTTAGAGTAGACACTAATCAAATTGTAAGAAAATAGCAGTGACGTTAAATTCTACACAAAAAATTAATAGAAAGATAAAAGGTCATCGATGCTATAAGCATTTGCCTGCTCTGAGATGACACCATACTAAGCCAGCTTTAATTTGATTATTTTAGAGTCAAACATAAAATGGGTGTTTCATAACCCCAAAAGTTTTAGGCACATCAGAAAGTTTTTTACTGCCTACTTATTCTTTATGCAAAAATATTAAAATAGCAGCCTGGAATTTTAGCTTTCTTCGTGTGAGATTTCTCCCCTCCTCTCCTTTTCTAAGCATTTTATTAGGAGCTCTTACAGATATCGTTACAATCCATAGCTCCATGAATTATGCTTGATCTACTAGTTGTGAGATTTCTTTTTTGTTTGTTTTTAACTTGTATATTGAACACCCATTGCCATCCTTGTTAAGAAGTGTATATGAGGCCTCTGCCCACACTGGGCATCTTTTGGAGGTAAGGCTGTATTTTGACTCTGATGCCCACCATTTGCTCTCCCTTATCTTTGGAAATACATGATTTGCAATGATGATACTTAACGTGTTAGAATTGTTGAATTAATAGTCTTTCTTTAGTCATTTTTGTTATTTTAAACAATAGAGTTGGCACCGTTTTCTCACCGATATTTTATTATAAAACTTCAAGCACATAGCAAATTGAAATAATTTTACTATAGAAATCATTTATGAAGAATTTTCGAAAAGTCCATGGAAAAGCAGATCTTATACCAAGGGCTCAAATAGAAAATGTTTTGGAAATTATGATGGCAACATATGTACAAACATGCTTGATACAATTGATGTGTGGAATGTTATAAGAGCTGTAAGATTCCCCAATAAAATGATGTGAAGGAAAAAAAAAGAGCCATGGAAAAGTGGAATTAAAAGGTAATGGAGGTTTCCTACCAGCTTTCTGAAACCCGTGGTAGATCACCTAAAGAGACATGGTTAAGCATGCGGCTGTGTTATTAAAGATCAGGGGTTTGAATTCACCAATTGCTCTGTGGGAGAAACATGTGTATTTAGCTTTTGTAAAGATCCACAGCCTTGGGAACTCTATGGGGTAGTCTGCTTGCCTGTAAGGGCCCTCTGAGTTGGAATCAGCTCATTGGCAGTGGGTTTGGGTTTGGTATCTGAATATAAACACACTTGCTTCCCAATATAATTAAAAAATAAATTTGGAAGCAATAGTTATCTTTTGAAACCATAATATGTTTTCATTACATGGGAGGCAGAGGAAAATGGTGACACACCACCAGCAGGGGACTTGGGTGCCGCTGTCAGCTTAGCCACTCAGTAGCAGCAGATGGGATAGCTCACCGACTGCCTCGTCTCTCCTCTGTGGGAGCAGCACAAGTCGCCACACAACTGATCCCCACACGAAGTAAAATTTCTTGTTTCCCCCAAACCACTTTACTGGGAGTTAATACAGATAACGTATCATTCCATCATTCAATCACAGCAACAGTATGGTACAATTGCTACCACAGTTTCAAAACATTCTATTTGTTCTTGAACTCCTTGAAATCAGCTCCCTTCTACTCCCCTCCAACTACCACCACAGTACTTGGTGTCCCTGTAGGTTCATTAATCATGGGTTTCATATACTGAAAAACAGAAAAAAACCTATCATAGAAATTTAAGAGGATGACCCCCAATGACATACCACATCTAAGATAAACCCCCCAAAAAACAAAAATACAGAAAATGTTGAAAACCAGATCAGGCTTAACGTGCATTCGAGGGCGATCAATTTACAAGGTTTTCACTGTTCAAGGAAGCTTTATCATTTTGATCTCAGTCCTCTCTCCATTGCACTCTCTTTAGTAACCACTTTCCCCCCATCCTGTTACAGGTAGAGGGAAATCACCCGAGGCTCATTTCTGTCTAGTTCCCACAGATGACTCTTGGCCCCCCCCCCATCATCATAGCCTCTGCAAACAGGGTTCTCACAATTTAGGCTCTCAAACTGTTCCCTCCTTCGCCTTCGGATTATGTGATTTACAATCCTTTGCTGAGTGATGTTAGTGTGCTGATGCTGATTTTAAAATGCTAAGACCACAGTACTTTATTGACTACCAATTTGTTCCACTAATAGTGTGTATTATTCGCATTTCTATTAGGACAAAATTATATTTATGATACGTTGAAAGTACTATTTTAATAATGGGTATATGTCCCAAAATTAAATTGATGAAACAAAAATCAGTTGTACATGTCACTGTAACACTATATAAAGAAATTATTAAAGAGAAATGCTTAGAATAAAGGGGAAACCAAAGTTCTTAAAATCATTCACAGTATAATTTATTGCATCTATCCATCCTTCTATCCTTTTATTAAGCTACCTTGTTTTTGAAATATATTTCAAAGAAATCCTTGTATAGTTTTAAAGGGATTTCTTCCCCCCTCCCCAACACACATTTATAAACATTAAGTGTTTGCATTATTGCAGTAGTTTGAAATGAGTTTAGTCAAAAAGTTTTGCTACTTAGGTTTTACTTCATGCCTGCAGCAGTTTATTCCAAACAAAAATGTGTTCGTGTCTCTGTGGTCAGTTGATGCTGCAGGCAAGTAAGTACCCTTGGTTTAATCTTGATAGTGTTCCTTCAACCAGAAGTTCCCATCAAAACACCCTCTCAGAGGACCTGATGAGCCCATTCAATTCAAGGCGGAGAGATGAGTTTTGTTTTAATTTGCCTTAATATAAATACGGAAATATATGATTACGCTGGTTTTTTTATTAAAAAAAGGTTTTGAGATTTAAAAGAGGTAATCTTGAAGGACGGGATAATCAAGGGGGCTTATGACAATGAAGTGTTAAGACAACTGAGGAAAAGGTCAAGGATTTTTTTTCATATCACAGAAATGCACCTGTTCCTTCTTTGAGGACAGCAAGGGTTATCCTACAAGAATTTTGTTGGGAAGCCCTAGTCTTGCCTCTTCTTTTGTTCTCAAAGAACATTGAGAAGAAACACAATTTGGGGCCCTTAGAGAATGTTAAGACAGCCCCTTTTGATGTGGTGTACATTGACACGCACAGAATCTTGGAGAAGGCCTAAGGAGATGAACTCCCTGTCTCAGAAGTCTGTAGATCCTGATGGCAGGGTCTGTTGAGAAATTGTAGCTTCACGTTTTTATATACATTTGTTTAATAAAGGTTTCTTTGATTTTATAACAATACTGTTAAAACTTACCCTTCTGACTTGTACCAACCCTACATAGTTAGAGTTTGCAAGGCTTTTACATTACATTGTATTAGTTTAACTTTCCTTAATCATTCACGGTATCTAGCTCTGTAGCAGTTTTTAATCAGCTGCCATGTTTTCAATGCCCATGTATTTCAGCCCTTCCTTTTTTTTGATGGTCTTTTTTTTTTTAATCATCTTACCGGGTATTATACCATCCCGTACATCAAGCAGTATTGTACAATTGCTACCACAATCTGTTTCAAAACACTTTATTTTTTGAACTCCTTGATATCAGCACCCCGTTATCACCTCTCTGCCCCATATTTATTTATTTGTTTGTTTGTTGCCGTATTTTATACACATTTACATACAATTCTGTTGTTCGCTCCGCTCAAGTGGGATCTGCAGTTTTTATTAGGATGCTGTCTCACTCACACCAAATTTGTTACATCCTACCAGAGTGTATTACCAAAATCTTGTTTTCTTTGGTTCCTTAGTATTCTACTATTCAAATTATTCATCCTTATTAGGCTAGGCTAGTCCTAAATATTTCTTCCTTGTCTTTTTAAATTTATACCAGTTATAATGATATAAACATTTCTTTTGTAGTTATTAGCAACTCAGATTGCGTGGAGTATTTGAAAATTTTAAAATAATTTTGATTTTGCTTCTATAAAACTTTATAGATGTGGTTTTTCTAATTAATGTAAATGAAAAGTACTCCTTTAAAATTTTTTTTCAGCAAAAATTATTTAACAACCATTAAGATTAATAACTAGTGTACTATATAGACATTTGAATTGTGTATTTTTCAGTGTCAAAGTTCGATCAGCTGCTGCTACCTGTTTGAAAAGCATTTTAGCCACGAAGACTGGACATAATTTCTGGGAGGTATACAAGACAACGACTGATCCCATGCTCGCCTATCTGCAGCCTTTCAGAGCATCAAGAAAAAAGGTATCTCAAGTTGTAAATATTTATTGAAAGCCCGCTATACCTGCAGCAGTTCTGTTTACTGAGGGCTGAAAGTGTTGAGTGACTTCTAGTCCCATTGCATTGTCATTTAACTTTGTCCTAGAAATACTGCAAACTGCCTCTTGAATCTAAGTGATTTATTCTTTTTAATGATGGCAGTGTGGAAAAACGGGGGTAGGTAACCTACAGGAGTGACGGTTGATTAGAGGAGGCCTGTTGTTAATGAGAGGCAGCTGGCCTGTTTTCTTAGGAGTGGCAGAACCCTTCCTTGGATCCCGTGTATTTCACTGGTCCTGAGTATGATAGAGGTTTGCTGATCAACGAGGGAGTGTTTGCTTCCATGGTGACCTAAAGTATCACAGTCCTGCAGTGAAGTATCAGATGGGAGCCTATAGATTTCTCCTCTTTGCATGTTGATATCATACTTGTCCCACTGAAGGAACACTGAACGATGCTTGATGGTCATTGTTTCCTCTCTAGTCTAAGCATTCCACTTGAACATGTTCTTAAGAGTTACAGAGACGGGGAGTAGCAAGATCCCCAGGGAATGATGAGGGTGGACATTGGAGACAGAGCATGGTGCCCCAACAGGCTAGACTGGAAAACACAAGTTTTTCTTGCTTGGTATATTTTAATTTGTTCTTCTTCAGTGGATTGATGTTGTTGCTGTTTTGTTGTACATTGTTGCTTGGTTTTGCTCTGTCTTGTTTTTATGCATGTTGTCTCCGCAGGCCTGTCTGGATAGGACAGGCTGGATGAACAATCTGGAGGAGAAAACAACGGGACTGACAGTTCCGGGGGGACATGAGAGAGGGGGAGGAGGGGGGAAGGGAAGAGGGGATAACAAACCCAGGGACAAGGGAACAACAAGCGATCCAAATTGGTGGGGAGGTGGGTGTGGGAGACCTGGTAGGGCAGGATCAAGAGGAAGGTAACAAAGAGGAAGTGCTGAAATCCTAGTGGGGACTGAGCATGATAGTGGGACAGGAGGAGAATCAATGGAAATAGAGGAAAGAGCTGGGAGGCAAAGGGCATTTATAGAGCTCTAGATAAAGACATGTACATATGCAAATATATTATATGAGGATGGGGAAGTAGATCTATGAGCCTACATTTATAGGTTTAGTATTAAGGTAGCAGAAGGATATTGGGCCTCCACTCAAGTACTCCCTCAACACAAGAATACTTTCTTCTAGTAAATTGGCATTCTATGATGCTCACCTTCCCGACACAACCGCTGAAGACAAAGCAGGTGAATAAGCAAATGTGGTGAAGAAAGCTGATGGTGCCCTGCTATCAAAAGATATAGCGTCTGGGGTCTTAAAAGCTTGAAGGTAAACAAGCGGCCATCTAGCTCAGAAGCAACAAAGCCCACATGGAACAACATATCAACCTGTGTGATCACGGGGTGTCCAACGGATCACTGAAGACAGAGGGGTGCATAAGCAAATGTGGTGAAGAAAGCTGATGGTGCCCAGCTGTCAAAAAGTATAGCATCTGGGGTCTTAAAGGCTTGAAGGTAATCAAGCGGCCATCAAGCTCAGAAGCAACAAAGCCCACAGGGAAGAAACACACCAGGCTATGCAACCACGAGGTGTCGAAGGGATCAGGTGTAAGGCATCATCAGAACAAAAAATCTTACCATAGTGAATGATGGGGGGAGTGCGGAGTGGAGATCCAAAGCCCATTAGTAGGCCGCTGGAGATCCCCTGGCAGTTGGGTCTCGGGGAGGAGATGAGCCAGTCAGGGTGCGATTTAACAATGATGAGAAATACAACCTTCCTCTAGTTCCTAAATGTTTCCTCCCCGCTCCCACCACCATGACTCGAATTTGATCTAGCAAGTCTGGCTAGACCAGAGGAGGTACACTGGTACAGATAGGAACTGAAAATACAGGGAATCCAGGACGGATGAGCCCTATAGGACCAGTGGTGTGAGTGGCAAAACAGGGAGGGTAAAGGGAGAATGGGTAGGAAAGAGGGAACCGATTACATGGAACTGTGTGTGACCTTCTCCCTGGGGGACAGACAACCGAATAGTGGGTGAAGGGAGACGTCGGACAGGGCAAGATATGACAAAATACCCATTTATAAACTATCAAGGGCTAATGAGGGAGGGGGGAGCGGGGAGGGAGGGGAAAAATGAGGACCTAATGTCGGGGGTTTAAGTGGAGAGAAAATGTTTTGAGAAACGATGTACAAATGCGCTTTACACAATTGATGTGTGTATGGATTGGGATAACAGTTGTATGAGCCCCTAATAAAATGTTAAAAAAATAAAATAAAAAGAGTTACAGAGACATGTACATCCGACTTTTCATCAGTTAATTTCAGAACATATACCCATTATTGAGTAATACTTTCAATGTATCATTATAAAGTTGTCCTGATGGAACTGCTAATAATACAACTGTTAATGGAACTAGTGGGTAGTTTATAAGGCACTGTGGTCTTAGCGTTGTCACATCTCACTTCATGTGGGTCAGTGCTGCGTGGCAGACTTGGACTGCTTTCACAGTGGAGAGAGAGGAGGCCGTCAGTGAGTCTTTTCATCTGCTACTGACGAGTGGCTCAGAGTAGCCCCCACGTTTCCTGCGGGGTGGTTTTTCACCGTCTCCCTCTGCTTCTCCTAGACGCAAAAATGTATTTTGATTTCAAAGGATAACTATTGCTTCCAAGTTTAGTTTTAACTGTATTTAATTATATTTGGAAGCAAGTTTGTTCATCCAAATCCTCACATAGAGAAGTAAAATAGACTTCTAACGATCTCCTAAACATTCTGATCGCTCTCTAGTTTTTAGAAGTACCCAGACTGGACAGAAGAAGTCCTTTCGAAGACCTGGATGAGACAAGTTTGTGGATTCCTCAAAACGGAAATCATGATGTTTGGATAAAAACACTGACTTGTGCTTTTTTGGACAGTGGAGGCATAAAAAGTGAAGTTCTTCAGTTGCTAAAGCCCATGTGTGAAGTAAGAAAACATGGAAGCAGCGTGCTTCATCCTTTTCTCCTTTGCGCTTTTCATTTCCGCTTCTTTACACGGCTTCGTTTTCCCACTCCCTTCAGCTGCTGTGAACATGTGCGTGGCCTTTGCCTCTGAACGAGGACGGTGGCACTACACGGCATCTTCACGCAGCTTCACCCAGACTCCGCGGGCCCTCCCTTCAGCTTTCCTATTATGCAGCAGCAGCTTCACACTGCATGAGTTATTGTTAAAGGTTCAAGTACAGTTTACTTCAGTACAGAGCAATAATACCTACCAAATTTGTCTTTAAGTTTGAAAAGGACAAAGTGTGCAGTTGTTAATTTGTTTTAAACCTAAACTGTTTATATTTTTAACACTTTTCTGCCTGTGTTTATAGTAGTGATATTATTTTATCTGGTACACCTAGTGGGGTTTTTTGTTAGTGGTACATTGAATTCAAGGTGGACTCTTTTGTCATTTTTTTAAAAAGCCAATGTGTGAAAATCAGAGAATGGAAATTTTAAATAAAAATATTATCTTCAACCAAACTATTACCTGAATGTTTGTGTGTATTTTAGGTGGAAAGTGACTTTTGTCAGACTGTGCTACCGTACTTGATTCATGATATTTTGCTGCAAGATACAAGTGAGTGCTGGAGGAATCTGCTGTCTGTGCATATTCAGGGATTCTTCAGCAGTTCTTTCAGACAGTCCTCACAAACCAGCAGGTCCACCACCCCGGCAAACTTGGATTCGGGTACGTGGCTCACATTGATTCTATTGACTTCTCGGTTTTCCAGGAAGATTTTAGTTTGGATGTCATGAAGGCAGCTTTCTGAGCCAATCCCACAGCCTGGATTTCTGTTTCCTGTTGTATAGAAGAGACATCGTAAAGGTTGTAGCGTATTTTCCATGACATGAATGCGCACCACCATTAGGATACTAGCTGTTTGTTCTGCCACCTCGTAAATGTTGGCTATTAATAATGCCACTCAGTGAGAATTCACCTCGTGTCAGGCATTGTGAACAAGATGCAGTCCATGTGGGCTGTGCGCGTACATCCTAGCTATGTATATCACAGATGCTGTGCCAGCTTTCCATCGCTGGCCATCCGTAATGCTTTCTGTCTGTCTGCTTTGGCACAATTGAAATGCTTCTCATTTTCAAGTACGTTCTTCCAGCAATCTCAGACACTGCTACTCTTGCCTGCAACACTCTCCTCTCCTCTTCAGATTCGTTCGGACTCTTTCAGAGACTTTTCTTTCTGTGAAAGTCTGCTTGTGCGGATTAGATTTCTTCCTATGTGCACTTGGAGCATTTTAAACATCCCCGATCATAGCACTTGTCACATGGCTAAGACTTCCCCAGACTGATTGTGAGTCCTATGTGATTGGAAATAATCTGTTTTATCCATGATTGTATACTGAGCACTTAGCAGTATAAAAAAGTCCTAAATAAAGGATTATTAAATGAATAAATTATTCCCCCTTCAGAAATACAATGTAAAATCTGATATTTTTAAAGTAAACTTATTATTTTTAAAAAGAAACAGTATTGGCATTTAGTACATGTATCAATTCATGTTTATTCAGATCTAAGTGTGTGCTTGGAACTGCACACAAACCTTGTAATGCAGAGAAAGCACCACATAGAAAAGGACTATGCTTAGTCAGTCTGCCTGGGACTGACGGTGCTGCCTTTGTGTCTTTGTCAGACTCAGAACACTTTGTCCGAGGCGGTTTGGATAAGAAATCACAAAGAACTATGCTTGCTGTTGTGGACTACATGAGAAGACAGAAGCGGTAATAGATGTTGTTTCTTGACTTGGGAGGTGTACAAGTACAGCTTGTTACTGCTGCTCTTTAACCTGCTCAGTGGGGTCAGGCTGCTGACAAATGCTCTCTTTAATTTCTGTGAGGATTATATTTCCCTTTAGTAAGTCCGATTTTGGGGAGCAGTTTGGTTCGCTCAGTGTCGGGAACTGTGACTTTCAGTCTCCGCAGGACCAGTAACAAGCCAACGTTTGCCAGACCGATGGTGGCAGCTTAGGAAAGGATGAAAGCAAGAGTTGGGGCGAGATGTGAAAATGCATTTTAACTAATGATTTCCTCTGTCCCTCGCAGAGTCCTTGTTTCTGTCTAGAAAGTTAACTGTTTTATTTGCTTATATTATACCAGATCTTCGTCCGAGAGAGCCCATCAAAAAGTTTGCTATAACTAGAAGAATCTCTTTTCTTGGGTCCGGGAGGCCGTTTCACTTCAGAGTCATTCATTTCAAATTTATCATTGGGATAGAAAAGTGGTGACATTATCAGGATTTAGAAGGGATGCAAATTCTTAATGTTAAACAAGACCTGAAAGAAGAGTCCTTGAGAAAATAGGAATAGGACATAGAGGAACAGCAAAGGGACTGACTTCAGACCCAAGTTTGACCGTTGGAAGCTTTGTGATCTCAACAAGTTACCTATTGTCTTACCCCCTTTGACCAACAAGATGGATATGGTAATGAGGACTCTAATGTTGAATGCCTGGCATTCCTTTCCCTGCACAAGTTATCTAAATTCTCTGAACTTGAGGATCCTCAGAAATAATAACAACAAATAAGGGGTTGCGTTGGGTTACCAACCGCAGAGTTAGCCGTTCAAACTCCTCAGACCCTGTGCTAGTACAGATTGTCGACTCTCGGAAGCCCTGCACGGGTCAGAATCAGCTCGACGGCAGTGGGTTTGGTTTCAGTAGGTGCTTTTTCATCAATTGTACAAATATTGTTTGATCGTGGCAATGACCCTGAAATGTATGCTGTTTTTGTTTTTTTGAGATGAGGAAATGGAGACTTAGAAAAGTTACGCAGAATCACACAGCTAGTTTAAACCTAAGTGTTTCCTGCGCTGAAGCCCATGTTCTGAACCAGTACCGTGCCATATCTCTATAGTTTAGTTTTGACAAAGATATTTCCATGAGCCTTTCTTCCTCTGTGTCTGTATACACTTGGGTTTGTTCGTGCATCAGCAAATTCACTTGAATGCATATACCCTGCAGTAGATTTTTTTTTAATAGCTCAGCCCAGACAGTAAGCTAAGGTGAAAATGAGCTGTAGCAGGAACGAGATGTACTGCCTTGTATGAAAGCCTAAGTATATCCATTGCATTGATTGTGTGCCTTTTGTTAGTGTTTCTGCAAAACCTATTCTTAGCCTCTGGTCTGTTGATCCCATGGTGAAGGGCGAGTTTGCTTCTCAACTATGTGTAGAATGATAGTCAAACATCTTCATTAGAGTCTCTTGAGAGGTTTGTGACCCCCAAAGGCTGAGAAATAGGGCTAGTCAACTATCCATACAGGAATATTTATGCAGTCAATTCTCTTTATATGTGGTAGCATTATATATAGCCTTACTGCTAAGACTGAATTAATGAGTACTAACATACTGCTCCCAGGGGAAATTCAGAGTTAGCTTCTGGTGAACCTCTGATTATAATAGTGCACTAATCAATATATAGCCTT
>NW_022111321.1:17453213-17455676 GCF_000313985.2 Echinops telfairi
CTGTGACTTTCAGTCTCCGCAGGACCAGTAACAAGCCAACGTTTGCCAGACCGATGGTGGCAGCTTAGGAAAGGATGAAAGCAAGAGTTGGGGCGCGATATGAAAATGCATTTTAACTAAGTCTGTCCCTCGCAGAGTCCGAGAGAGCCCACCAAAAAGTTTGCTATAACTAGAAGAATCTCTTTTCTTGGGGCCGGGAGGCCGTTTCACTTCAAAGTCATTCATTTCAAATTTATCATTGGGATAGAAAAGTGGTGACATTATCAGGATTTAGAAAGGATGCAAATTCTTAATGTTAAACAAGGCCTGAAAGAAGAGTCCTTGAGAAAATATGAATAGGACATAGAGGAACAGCAAAGGGACTGACTTCAGACCCAAGTTTGACCCTTGGAAGCTTTGTGATCTCCACAAGTTACCTATTGTCTTACCCCCTTTGACCAACAAGATGGATATGGTAATGAGGACTCTAATGTTGAATGCCTGGCATTCCTTTCCCTACACATTATTTAAATTCTCTGAACTTGAGGATCCTCAGAAATAATAGCAACAAATAAGGGGTTGCGTTGGGTTACCAACCGCAAAATTAGCCGTTCAAACTCCTCAGACCCTGCGCTAGTACAGATTGTCGACTCTCGGAAGCCCTGCACGGGTCAGAAGCAGCTCGACGGCAGTGGGTTTGGTTTCAGTAGGTGCTTTTTCATCAACTGTACAAATATTGTTTGATCGTGGCAACGACCCTGAAATGTATGCTGTTTTTGTTTTTTTGAGATGAGGAAATGGAGACTTAGAAAAGTTACACAGAATCACACAGCTAGTTTAAACCTAAGTGTTTCCTACGCTGAAGCCCATGTTCTGAACCAGTACCATGCCATATCTCTATAGTTTAGTTTTGACAAAGATATTTCCATGAGCCTTTCTTCCTCTGTGTCTGTATACACTTGGGTTTGTTCGTGCAACAGCAAATTCACTTGAATGCATATACCCAGCGGTAGATTTTTTTTAATAGCTCAGCCCAGACAGTAAGCTAAGGTGAAAATGAGCTGTAGCAGGAACGAGATGTACTGCCTTGTATGAAAGCCTAAGTATATCCATTGCATTGATTGTGTGCCTTTTGTTAGTGTTTCTGCAAAACCTATTCTTAGCCTCTGGTCTGTTGATCCCATGGTGAAGGGCGAGTTTGCTTCTCAACTATGTGTAGAATGATAGTCAAACATCTTCATTAGAGTCTCTTGAGAGGTTTGTGACCCCCAAAGGCTGAGAAATAGGGCTAGTCAACTATCCATACAGGAATATTTATGCAGTCAATTCTCTTTATATGTGGTAGCATTATATATAGCCTTACTGCTAAGACTGAATTAATGAGTACTAACATACTGCTCCCAGGGGAAATTCAGAGTTAGCTTCTGGTGAACCTCTGATTATAATAGTGCACTAATCAATATATAGCCTTCTTTTATTTGTGTTTCTGTTGAATAACACCTTACCTCAGGCATGCCGTTGACTCATTAACAGTGAATATTCATGCCCGAAGGATGCTTATTTAGCACCTGTTTTCCCCATGAGGCCCGTCACACCTTTCCTGTGGTTAGGAACAGTAGCCAGCACTTCAGCACTATCTCGTTGTGTGCTATCCAGTTTGATTCCAGTTAAAGAAACCCTCCCTGTAGGGCACAGGAGACCTACCCTGCAGGATTTCCTAGACGGAAATCATTAGGAGAACAGACCGCCCAGTCTTTCCTCTAGCAGAACGACTGGTGTTTTGAACCTTTAACCTTTCAGTTAGCAACAGAGCACTTAACCATTACACCACCAGCAGTTGGAGGCTACTTTAAACAGTCAACTCAGCAACAGAAACGTGAAGCGTATGGCACTGCATAGATGACCTACTGCACACTAGTTACAGTCTGAGAGCTGAAACAAGAGGCAGAGCCCCACCTTGCACTGTCTCAGATGAGAGCATGAACCTTGGACAGCTCACGTTTCTCTCTGCTGTTCACATGTCCAGAATGATCATGACTGCACACACTGTGCATAGGGATTGCGTCGTAACAGATTTTAGAGAGTAGGCGAATTTGACACAGCTAGCTGTATTTTAGTTAAATGTGGTTTTCATTTATTTGAATATAATTTTCAGTGTAACTATCCATGGATATGCTGGGGTTTTTTTAGATAATGATATTAAAGGAAATTTCAGATATAATATTATATTCAATTTTTCTTTAGACCTCTCTCAGGAACCGTTTACGATGATGCTTTCTGGCTGGATTTGAACTATCTAGAAGTTGCCAAAGTGGCTCAGTCTTGTGCGGCTCACTTTACAGCATTGCTTTATGCAGAAATCTATGCCGATCAGAAAAACATGGGTGATCAAGAGAAAAGGTAATGGAATTTAGAAGTTGTGGTTTTCAAAATTTATGTCAACATTATTTTAATAAAGGCATATATCAAAGATTTGCTGTTCCC
>NW_022111321.1:17456890-17477459 GCF_000313985.2 Echinops telfairi
ATAATTAAGATAGCTATTGTTTATGAATTATAAGAATTTTACAGTAAATTGTAAGAATTAAAAAGCAAGTTATTTGTAGCCAGAGATCATATTTTTTCCTCTGTGTTCTCCAAAGCAGCTAGTATTAAGAACTTAATGTAAGTAATCAATGAATATTTTTCAAATGGTTGAGTGATTCCCTGATTTCAGCCAATTAGATATAGCACAAACTCCTGATTTTGTTCAAGATCTGATTTACTTACTGACTATAAAGTAATGAGTTAATATCACTCATTGAAGTCTCATAATTTTGATATCATAATTATGATATCTCATAATTGTGTTTTTACTCTTTGCAGTTGATCAATTCTAACTCACACTGTATGGTTTCTAAGGCTGTAATCATTCCATACGTAGACTACAGCTTTCTCCCATGGAGGGCTTGGTGGGCTTGAACCCCTGACCTTTGATTAGGAGTCAAGAACTTAACCACCGTGCCACCAGGACTTCTTTCCAACCTTCATTGCTACTTGAATTTTATTTTCTTCCCAGAGTTAGGGGAGTTAGAATTTTCCTAAGAATCTATTAACTATAGGTCTGGTTCATAGATGAAAATAGCCAGGCAGCTTTAAGAGTTCAAAAAAACCTATTTTATTATCCCAACTGCCCTACTCACATTTGAAATAGCTGACTGAGTATTTGTTAGAAGAGCTCGAGGGGTAGTGGTTATGTGTTGGGCTGCTATCTGCAAGGTCTGCAGTTCGAATCCCCAGCTCTCCCGGCTTTCTACTTCTGTAAACAGTTACAGTCTTGGAAACTCACAGGGGCAGTTGTATCCTGTCCTGTAGGGTCGCTATAAGCCAGCATTGACTCGGTAGCACTTGTGGCACATTGATTCAGCACCCAGCTGCGAACCACAAGTCCGTGGTTGGAGCCCACCAGCTGCACTGTGGTAAAAAGAAGTAACAACAACCTGTGTTCTATAGTCTG
Source organism: Echinops telfairi (assembly GCF_000313985.2). Taxonomy (NCBI): domain Eukaryota; kingdom Metazoa; phylum Chordata; class Mammalia; order Afrosoricida; family Tenrecidae; genus Echinops; species Echinops telfairi. Next base: position 17,457,860 of record NW_022111321.1, read on the forward strand.
AGACATTAAACTCTGCCTTCCCCACACTCCATGTATTTCTTTTTATTTTATTGTGCTTTAGGTGAAAGTTTACACAAGTTAAAGTCTCCTTTGACGATTTCCACACAGGTTGATCAGTGACATTGGTTGTTTTTCACATTGTGTGTCAGCCTTCTTATTGTACTGCATTCTGCTTGTTCCATTTCAATACTCTAGATTCCCTGCCCTCTTACCTCTCACCTCTGCTTTGGAATACATGTTGACCTTTTGGACTCAATACAGGTTTTTTGTCTTTTCAATAGAGCACCAAGCTAAGGGATAATCTTTATTTTGTGTGTTACTCTGCTTTTCTGTAAAATTGTGATTTCAGGGACATTTTGATTAAATATGTGAAGGACATCTCAGAACAATAATCTTACAGACTCCTTTGGTTCCGTGATCTGGTGAAGCTAGTCATTTTTTTTATGAATATGAGTTTTGTTCGTCAGTTTTGTTCTGCATTTTTCTACCATTCTAAACCAAGATATTCTATTGTGGCCCCAATCAGATTGATTAATGGTGGTAGCTGGGCACCACGTAGTTCTCCTGGTCTCAGTAGTGAGATCATAATTTGTGTATGCTATTAACCTTGTTCCTTCTTTGTGCTTTGGTTATCTTAGTCTTTTGCTTCTGATAAGTAGAAACAAGTAGTTGTATCTCAGATGGGTGCAAAGAAGTTATAAAAAACCCCAAACACTACTCATTTCACTAGTATGCAGGACATGAACTTTGTGAACTGTATAATGCCAGTGAACTGCATGGAAATGTGGAAAACGAATCTCACAAGGTTATTTGGTTCTATCTGAGAAGTGTCTGTGTATGTGCCTGCACAAACATTTCTATCTTTACACTTTGCATGTAGACATGTCTGTCTGTACATATTTAAGTATACACCTGTATATCTATGTGCCTGTACACATACATATATGACCACATACACATTTTGGCCATTATTGGTAGTTTTGCTCAATTATAAGTGTCCATTTCTTTATGTACCTTTTTTTTAACCCTTGAACTCTATTTAGTGACATCATGTAATTTGGTCAAGCTCTGCTTACTAGAACCACATGTGGCACAACTTTCCCAGAACCGTAAATGAATATTTATGACCTTGAGCTTGCTTTTCCCTCCTTTCCTCCTCCCATGAGTAACCACTATTGAACATTCATCTCTTTATATGTCTGTTATTGACTTTTTACAAAACAGGGATGATGATGCCTTTGTCCCTAGGTGCTTGACCTACTTCACTTAGAATAGTGCGGACACGCCTGTCCGTGGTTGGCTGTGTTTCACAGACTCGTCTTGTTCTTGCTGCTTGCACAGGGTTCCCGGGAATGCCCTCACCACATTTTGGTCACTTCATTCATCTGCCGATGGACACTGTGGCGGATTTCATTTCATTGTGAATAAAGTTGGAATGAGCTTGTTTGTGCTTGTTTGTGTCACTGCTCTTAGTTCTGAAGGGAAAACTCTTGGAGTGAGGTCGCGGGTTGCTGCACTGAAGGTGTTCTATTTTGGCTCTTTTGAGGAAGTGTCCTGTCACTTCCCCCAGTGGTTGTACCATTTTACATCCTCACCAGGAATGGATAAAGGTTCCAATCTGTTCACGTTTTCACTCGTTGTTCTGGCTTTTTGTTCGATTTTGTTTTTAATTGGATGCCGTTTTCTCCAGGGTTCAATGGTATCTTGTAGTTTTGATTTGCTTCTCTCTGACCACATAGTGGGTTTCGTGTTGGGCTGTTCACTGAAAGTCGTCAGTTCAAACCCACCAGCCACGCTGCAGGAGAAAGACCAGGCAATCTGCTTCTGCGTTAAATGGCACAGGGGGCCATATCTGACCTCTCTGGCTTCCCTATGGCCGTGAGACAGGTGTCAGACATGCCTTCAGGCTCTAGCCTTTACCTACTCGGACACCAACCGTTCTCCCCATGACACTCTGCTTCTATGCTAGCTTTGCCGCAGCCACACAGAACTCATTAGCAGTCCTCAGAGTTGTGGGTGTGTAGTAGGGAAGCTGACAGGTCATCACAAGCCGGGATCAGTAAATAGTGAGAGTGCAGTTGTTGTTACCCAGCAGCATCTCTCCGCAGCCATCGCCAAGTCTGGTCTTCAACCTTTCAGCCAGGTGGTCCCTTGGCTTCTGCCTCTGTGGGCCAGGAAGCCTTCCTTTCTCTGTCTCACAGTCCAGGATCTCAGCCCTGCCCCTCCTGCTTCATTCCATGTCTCCAGGCCACAGTCTCTGGGGCCTCTGGTTCCAGCCTCTGCCACTTCAGATAGATCTGCAATGTATTCTTTCCATGGCCCCTGCTCTCTCTGCTCTGCTTCAAAGCTGGCTCATCCTTGTACCCAGGGTGTATGGTAACAAAAACTGATTAGTCCCCTCTATTAGTGTTACACGTGCCATGTTTTCAAAGTCCCAACCAATCATTTGATGGGAGTTAGTGACTTGTGTAGAAGAGCAATAGAGATTTCACTCCACCACCGCTTCTGTAAAGAATTACAGCCTCAAAAACTCTGCGAAGCAGTTCTACTTGGTCCCTATAGGGGCTGCTATGAATTAGAATCAACTCGATAGCATGGGTTTCATTTGATTTGGTTTAATGATAAATCTGTCTTGGAGGAAATAGAACCAGGATGCTACTTAGAAGTCAGGATGCTGAGATTTGGTTTAAGTATTTTCAGCCCATCAGGAGAGCCCTTCTTGGAAAATCACATCGTGCTTGAAAAACTAGAGGGGTCACCCAAAAAGAGGAAGATTCTTAAGAGGGATTGTGCCTGCAACAGTGGGCTCAGACGTAGTTGTGAGGGTGACACAGGCCCAGGACAGATGTCCTTCTGTTGCACATTGGAGCGCCACAAGTGTGAGCTGCCTCTTTAGCACCCAACAACAACAGCAATGGCTAATGATCAGGAACATCTTTCCATGTGTTTGTGGACTACTTGGAATTTTTTTGTTTTGTTTTTTTGGTGAAGGCTCTGTTCATGTCCTGTGCCCATTTTGTAAGTAAATTGTTTGTCATTTTGGTTTCAATTGTTGATGTGCTCCATAAAAATTGGAGATAAGGCATTTATTTAAAATGCTGTTTCTTAAGATTCTTTCCCAGTCTCTAGGTTCTCGTTGGATTCTTGATGATGGGTTTTGTAATCATAAGGGGTGTGTGTGTGTGCGCGCGCGCACTGTAGCTGAAGGTAAATTACATGTAGACATGTCTGTCTGTACATATTTAAGTATACACCGGTATATCTACGTGCCTGTACACATACATAGTAAGCAGAGCTTGACCAAATTACATGATGTCACTAAATAGAGTTCAAGGGTTAAAAAAAAGGTACATAAAGAAATGGACACTTATAATTGAGCAAAACTACCAATAATGGCCAAAATGTGTATGTGGTCATAATTTAGCTGAAGGTAAATTACATATTGTCAACAATTACCCTGTTCATTGTAACCCACTTAACAGTACACAATAATTACATATCAAATTAGTTTCCCAGTCAAGGTTTTGTACATTACTTGCTCCTTGACATTGGTGGCAATCCCTGTAATGTGTCAGCTCTCGCCACATTTCCTTCATGTCTGGACTGACTGGCTCATTTTGAATTTTGTTCTGTATCTTACCCATGCCAACCAGGAGCGCCCTTGTGGTCCTGGTCAGCGTGGAGGGTCATGGTCGCAGGCACCCTCTCGTTCTTCAGGGTCGCAGGCTCAGGAGGCCGTGATTTGCATGGGCCACTGCTCCTTGGGACACAGGCTTCCTTGAGGCCTCAGTTTTCGTCATTCTCCTGTGCTCCTTGGCACAAACATGACTAGGTGCTTCTTAGGTGGCCACCTGCAAGCTTTTGGGGTCTCAGACGCTGCTCACCAAACTAGGATGTGGACCGTGAACTTTATGAATTGTTGGCCTGAGTGTAAGGAAATAGATCAGTGGGAGGCCTTTCATTGTAAGCAGCCCGCTGCCATCAAGCTGATTCCAACTCATAGGCACCGTACACGGGGTTCTTCTGGGCCATCGGTTCTCAACCTTCCTCATGCTGCAACCCTTGAATACAGTTCCTCGTGTGCTGACCCCTCAGCCATCAAATTATTTTCATTGCTACTTCATTACTGTAATTTTGCTACTATTATGAATCGGGTGACCCCTGTGAAAGGGTCCTTCGACCCCCAAAGGGGTCGCGACCCACAGGTTGAGAACCGCTGTGCTGAGGTAAACCTCAGATTTCTTTTGTGGAGTGGCTGAAGAAGATGAATCGCTGGCCTGTGGTTAGCAGTCCATTAACTAACAAACCGCACCACCAGGGCTCCTTACACGTTACGAAGGGAGCCAAAATAGAGCTCTTTCGAGTTTTGAGTGGAAAAAGTAATGAAACTGGAGTAAGCTTACAGGTAAATATTGGAGGTCTTCATGGTACTGTGATTAGCAGTTCAAACCAGCCAGCCATGCAGGAAAACGATGAGGCTGCCTGCTCCAAAGATGAGCAGTTTGGGAAATTCTGTATAGGGTTGCTACAAGCACTCTTCCACTCAGTGGCCATGGATTTGGGGGAGGATTGTTATGAAAAGAGCCTGTACGGCTGGTGGTGCAAAGCGAGCAGAGGCCGGGAGGAAAGATGTGGCTCTCCGTTCCCAGAGAGACCATAGACTCTGGGAAAGAAACCCTATGGGGTGGGTCTACCCTGTCATCAATTACCCTGTTCATTGTAACCCACTTAACAGTACACAAAAACAGCATTATTTATGATACTGTGTATTTCGTACAATGGATTATTGTTTTACCGGCAATACACAGCTATCACGTGCTTTTAGAATTGGTGTTATTTGGGGAGTGAATACATTTTTGTAAGCCTGGTGTAAAGCTGAGACTTTGGAATATACAAACTGAGTTATAAGCCTGACTCTGTCATTTACTAATTTTATAATCTTGAAGTCAGTGGATCCTATTCTCTCACTTCCTTAATTCTTAATATTCAGACTTAATGTTTCCTACTCTATTGGGTGTTAAGTGGTATCTCACAGTGGTCTTAATTTACATGTCTATGATTATTAATGAGCTTGAACTTCAGATGAAACCACTGACAGAATACGTGGGACCGAATGGGGAGAGGGGACAAACTGCTGTATTTTAAAACTGCCCTCCTGTCACTATAGATAAGCATAGTTTGGCATATGGCCTGCCCCTGTATAGGAGGTTATTATTAAAATATAATTATTGCTCCAATAACTAACAGTCATGAATTCCCATCTTAATTCTCAATAATACTGTTTTAAAAATATAGATAGTTTATTCTATGACCTTCATTAGTGTTTTTACTTCAAAGTCTGTAGTGTATGTATATGTTCACAAACATCAAGTAGCATGTTCTCATTAAAAGAGTTACTCTCATGACAAACAGGAGCCCTACATTGGAAGAAGGAAGCCAAAGTACAACTATTTCTAGTTTGAGTGAAAAGAGTAAAGAAGAAACTGGAATAAGTTTACAGGTAACTATCTGAGTCCCTGTTATTTAAGATAATAGTGTTATATAATATCATGTAGACATCCTTTGATTTTAAAACTGAAATCACATATTGGGCACAGCGTCTTATGTTTAAATGCATGCAGGGTTTGCAGGCAGGCCTTGGAATAGCTGCACAACCCAGAGTTTTAATTCTGACTCTGACTTTGCACTTGGTCTGCAACCAAGCCAATGCCCCCTTTCTAACCTGGAGTTCCTCTTCCGGAGATGATACTGTGTCTTTCTTGCCATATCACCTTGGTCATGTTCTTTAACTAGTACTTAAGATTCATAATTATGTGTATTTATTTTCAGGCACATTTCAGGGAAAGTTGCTTCTGCTAGAAATTTCATCATGCCTGATACCAAGTTGACCCCCAACACTGGCGTTTTTACTTGGTCCTTTGGTTATCATATTCTTCTACAATAATAATTTTAGCTTCTCCGCCTTTGTTTCCAGCTCACCTCCTACTTCTTGGGGAACATAGTAACCATAAATCAGATCTCATACATGCCCTACTATCAGACAGACATCGCCCTGCTCCTCCCAATCTGTCTTCCCTCTTGTTAAAAGCAGAGCAGTGATTTTTCCATGGATGTAATGTTAGTTCTTCCTGTGCTTTGTTTTATTTCTACTCTATCTCAGAAACATTACATTTGTTATTATGCCATCCTCCCTCGCAACTTATTCTTCTCATGATTGTAAACATTTTCAAACGAGTCCCATTAAAAACATTCCCCTCCCCATAGACACATAAGTCCTTTCCTCTTATGCCTCCAGTTGGGTCTCACCGTGACTTCAACTAACTCCCCGTTTGAGACGAGGTATGAGGCAGAGTGATCCTTGACAATCAGTCTACTTCTGTTCCTATCACTCCTCTGCTGAAGATTCTCGATGGCTTCCCAAGTGAACATACTTGAAAGTTTTCTACATGTCTTGCACTTTTAAAGCATCACCTTTTGACTTGGGAGTTACATGTTGGAGTAATATGATTTCAAGTTTGCTAAAGTGTTATTCCCCCCTCCCCCTTTGTTTCCACGGCTCAGGATCTTCTCCTAGAGATCTACAGAAGCATAGGAGAGCCAGATAGCCTGTATGGTTGTGGTGGAGGAAAAGTGTTACAACCACTCACTCGGTAATTTGCATTTTTCTAGATACTGGTATAGATCAGTGGTTCTCAACCTATGGGTTACGGCCCCTTTGGGGTTGAACGATCCTTTCACAGGGGTCACCCAATTCATAACAGTTACAGTTATGAAGTAGCAACAAAAATAAATTTATGGTTGGGGGGTCACCACAACATGAGGAACTGTATTAAGGGGTCACGGCATTAGGAAGGTTGAGAACCACTGGTATAGATGATTCTGTATACGAAGGAATTAATGCCTGTAGAACTCAAAGGCATTTGAAAAATCTTTTCTTCTAGAATACGAACATATGAACATGAGGCAATGTGGGGTAAAGCTCTGATAACATATGACCTTGAGACAGCAATTAGCTCATCCACTCGCCAGGCCGGAATTATTCAGGTACCTTCTCTGCTTTTGTAAATCCATCCTTAGTGGGAATCTGAGACTGTTTACACAGGGATGCACGCCAGAGATGTGGTTGCTTTTCAGGCATTGGCTCGGCAGGGCACACAGAAAGGTTGCCGAGAGCCTTGGCAGGAGAGATAAAGTGTAAGTGCTGATCACAGTCTTGTTAGCTAACAGTAGGTGACATTCCTTTCATGACAGTGTGGGCACCAGGTGCCAAGGTGCTGAGGACTTTGCCTGGAAAATAGAATTCAGTTTCTCATAATTTATAATATTGTCAGTCCCAGGAGCTGTCAATTCTGTCACTAGCTAATAGCATACGCCATAATCATTACTCTGTCAAATATAACACATTAACACGTTTGCGTTCTATTTACAAGAGGGCTTCAAAAGGTTTCTTAAAATCCTGTCATCTGTCAGTTCAATACTTCCATGAAGCACCCTTGTATACATGTTGGGGGAAACATACTAGACAATATTTTGGGATCTTGAACAAAATTCTAAACTTGATTTTTTTCCCAGTTACTTTTTATGTTGGATTGCCAGTGTTTATTTCTCTAGTTTTCTCTTCATAAAAATCCTTCTGCGCAGGCCCTGCAGAATCTGGGACTCTGCCACATTCTCTCCACCTACTTAAGAGGATTAGATCATGAAAATAAAGAGTCGTGTGCTGAGCTTCAGGAACTGCATTACCAAGCTGCGTGGAGGAACATGCAGTGGGACCACTGCAGTTCGGTCAAGTAAGAGGAAATCTGACATTTGTTTTATCAACAGACAAATTCCTACCTTCCCTAGTTGTAAAAAACACGCCTTTTATCTTGCTTTGTAATTGTCACAGGAATTGTGTTTTTATCTGTTACAGATGCTGCAAGCTACAGGTAGGCCTAACGGCTTAATTTAATAAAGTAGCACTGAATAGTTAATACACCTCAGTGTGAATTCATATTCTGCCTCCAGTAGGGAAACTCCACCCCCCACTTAAGATATTTTTGGAAGTAGAAACCTGCCCGAGCTTTTCTGCTTGTTGGACTCGGGACTCCAAAGGAAAATAGCGGCATTCTTTTTCTGGCTGCCTGCTGCAAACATTTCGTTAGTCTGAACGCTTATTGGCTGATAGTACACAACGGACCGCTTATCTTTATGAAATAACTTATTTGTGTATATATACAGACAGTAACTGCTACTCAGTAGCACAGAAAGGTCATCTGTAAGATCACCACATTTTCTGAATGGAAAGCCTAAGATCTAGTCTTAACAGATGATCTCATATTTATGAAGTATTTTGATGGTATAAACAAAAAGTTAAATCATGTTTAATTATATATTAATTACCTTTAATGAAAAAATATTCCCATTAATCAAAATTATTAGATTTCAGTAAGACCTCTGCCTTTCAGATTTCAGTAAGATCGTTGTGAGATATGCGCACATATTTTTAAAACATTTTGCTATGTGAGCTGGTTCCTGCTTACCCCTGTGTAAGCCCCTACATGCCCTTCTTCCCTCTGAATGCTATCTTTCAGCCATCCTTGTCTGTGTTGTTGTTTTCCATTAGAGCAAGCTGTTGTTCCTGACTAAAGGCCTTGGGTGTTTCTCCTGCTTTCTTTCCCAGTTCCCTTGTGGATGACTCTTTGTCAGTGAAGCTAAAGTTTAGTAGTGCCACCTTCTCAGAGAGGCTGTTTCTGCTCACCGTCTGTATGATAGCCTCCCATTTGTTCTGTTTGGTTACCCCGTTTTCCTTCTCTGCATGTCCATTGTCATCTTCTGAAAAATGTGTTGCCTCTTTCCCAACCAGAACATAAACATAGTGAGTGAGAACCCTGGGACCGGATCTGTTTGTCTACTTATAGTTCCCCATAATCTAGAACAGCGGTTCTTAACCTGTGGGTCACAACCCCTTTGGGAGTCGAACGACCCTTTCACAGGAGTCGCCGGATTCATAACAGTAGCAAAATTCCAGTTATGAAGTAGCAACGAAAATAATTTTATGGTTGGGCGGTCACCATAACATGAGGAACTGTATTAAAGAGTCGCGGCATTAGGAAGGTTGAAAACCACTGATCTAGAACCTGTTTCTTAGTTCCTGGTACATAGTAGGTGGTCATTGAATCAATAAGAATATGCCATATTTAGGAGCAATCAAAATATCTAGGAAATTTCCTTCTTTTCTGGAAGGGACCCACGACCCACAGAATATCTCTGAATTTGTTACCCAACGTTTCTAGTGATGGGGGCAGTCTTATAAAAAAATACTTAATTTTGCCTCTTGGTAAACTATTTGCACATGCATATGTTAGGATCTCTGTTTTTCAATACCTTTTTTATCTTTTTTAATTATCTCACAGCAAAGGAATTGAAGGAACCAGCTACCACGAATCCTTGTACAGCGCTCTGCAGTCTCTAAGAGACAGAGAGTTTTCCACCTTTTATGAAAGTCTGAAACATGCCAGGTATTGTTAAAACCAAGGTGCATTTTGTTTTAGTGCCTAATGTCTTGTTTTCTTTTCTTAAAACTTGATGGCTAATTCCAGTGTAATGCGTTTGCATTGGTTAAAGAATGAGCAGGAGCTGTCTAGCCAGCACGTTTCCCTGCCCTCCCCTCAGAAATACTTCCTTTGGGTCACCAGGTCAGTTTCCCTTTGACCTCTGAAGAAAGTCCTCCATTCTTTTCCTGGGCCAGTTTCCTGAATCTTTTCATTTGTCTCCTATGTTGAATCATTGATGACATTGACTTCTCTTCACGTTGTCAGCGTAATGTATAAAATAGCAGTGAATAGTCAACCCCTAGAGGAGATGAGATAATGTGTCAGGATATTTTACCGCTAGTGACTTCATGTTGCTTTGGGTTTGTCAGTAGTTAGTGACTTAATAAGTCCACTGTTTTATTTCAGAACAATGTTTGCTACCATTTAAGTGCTCACTGTGGCCAGCCACTGTTAGGTCCTTTCCATATGTATTTTTATATCTTCCCAAGAACTCTGAAAGTGAGAAACCATAGACCCGTAGAAATCCAGTAATGCGCTCACTGCAAGTCACACAGCCAGTGAATGGTGAAACTGTGATGTAGACCTAGTTTTGTGTGATTCTAAGGCCTGATTTGTGTCCACTGGGTTACAGTGTTATTTTGGAATGTTCATTGTTTCTGGATCAACCGCAAACCCTCTATAATGAGTCATCTTTAACAGAAAATTTGAACGTGTATCTCCCTACAAGCCCCATCTTTGTTTTCATCGTCTTTTCTTTTCTGCCACTAGAGTGAAAGAAGTGGAAGAATTGTGTAAGGGCAGCCTTGAGTCTGTATATTCACTCTACCCAACTCTAAGCAGATTGCAGGCCATCGGTGAGCTGGAGAACATTGGAGAGCTTTTCTCAAGGTACGTGATCCATCCAACCTAACTAATCCTAACAATGTGCAGCTTTTCTGTTAAAACACACAAGCCAAAAAAAATTAGTTGATTCAGATTCATAGTCACCCTTATGGACAGAGTAGAACTGCTCCCTGAGGTTTCTGAAGCTGTAAGTGAGCTTGAACTGCTAATCTTGCAGTTAGCAGCTCAGCACTTAACCTGTTGAGCTACAGGGCTACTTTCTGTTGCAATGCTTTAAAACACAAAACCTGTGTAGAAACCAACTGTTCACTTCCTCGATGAGAATAAAAACTGATTAACCTAGTGGTCTGTGTGTGTTCTTATTAAAACTTCTTTTTTGAAACATTCATTGTAAAAAATTGGTTCTAAAAATCAGCCTAAGTGTGTGTTTTCCCTTGCTTCAGCCCAAGATGGTAAATCTTTTTTTTTTTTTGGCACTGCACATTGTCCCCTACTCTGTTTTATGCATTGCATGTAGGTCATGTGGACCATTCGTTATCTTGTTTCTTTTATTCCTTAGTGTCTTTTCCTGGTGACTGGTAGTTACGTAAATATTTGCTGTAGCTTTTCTCAGTAAATGGCAGTTTGAGGGAGGTATTAAGGCGAGAGGGCTTGTTAAAATGGTGAGATGAAAGTGATCCAGTGATACAGGAAAATGAGTGAGACCAGTTAGGTTGCTACAGGTCCAAGTTCTTACTTAGGTACCTTGAGAAAGTCACTTTGCTTCTTATTCATTTTTAAAATAAAAGACTTATTTTGAGACTCCCTAGAGGATCTGTCTTTCCTGCTATTTTGAGTCATTATTATAAGAGGAAAGGGGCATACCGTATATACTTGTGTATAAGCCGAGTTTTTCAGCACATTTTAATGCAGTTTTTGTGGTAAAATTTGGTGCCTTGGCTGATATTTGGGTTGGCTTATACTCAAGTATATAAAGAAAATTACTCAGGACACAATACGGATATGCAAAAATCCATTTTGGAATATTCTTTGAAGGAAAGGAAGAGAAAGACATTTGGATGTAAAAAAATGTTTTTGTTTTTCTCAAAATTGTGTAGGAGAAGAAAAGCCACTGATGAACTGATAGGGCCGGAGAAGAAAGAGCCAAAGTACTTTCTACTTTCAGTGATGATCGCATTGGCAGCTCTGACTGCCAGAAATCCAGGTCTTTCCTTTGAATCGCATATTTTTTTAAACTGAGAAAGAGTTTAGAAGACCTCAAGAAATCCCTAAAGACTCATGCCCACTCTTTCTCGGATGGGGAAACAAGGGAAGGTTTGATGAACTGCTGAACCAGTCCTTATGTTTTAGGCCATGGATCCCAAAGTTCTCTTGGGACTTCTAGGGCTCCCTAAGATCTGTTCAGGAGGTCTGCGGAAGCTTCTGTATAAATTACACCAACATGTAATTTAATTTAATTTAATTTTTAACTTTCATCAGATTCAGTGAGGAGTCAGAGAAGGAGACCCATAATTATATGAGAAAGCCGTTAACATGGCCTTCCTGTTCCAAATACTTAGCCGTGTGAAGCTGGACTGTCTTAGTACATTTCAGTGAAACAGCATCTTATCACAGACTGAATCCTAGATACATGGGAATCCAGCTACTTTCTATTCTGAGATTTGTAAATGTAGTAGGCTTGAATCAGATCCTGGGAAAAATGGAATGAAAAAGATAATGGAATTTTTCCATAAACTTAAAAAAATTCCTTCATATAACGTGTTGCCATTCTTTTTATTGATTTTCATTTGGAGAGACCAGTTGTTTTTTTGTTGTTTTGTTTAACTAAAAGTTAATTTTATTTTCACGTGTCACAAACAAAAATCGTTTTGTTCTGCTTTTTGTCCACTACTCCACTCCAAAAAACGATTCTCTTTTTGAGAGAAAGGGGCAGCAGGTCTTCCATGTTGTGCTGTTGGAAACATCCAGAGTCGCAGCACCAGATCTCCGGGTGAAGGGGTACGAGGAAGAGGAAAGCGATACAAAGAGGCTGTGCTCTGCCTTTATCTGTCTGGTCAAGTCATTCCTGGCCGAGTGGGCACCATCATAGGACGGGCTGGGGGCCCGCATCATTGGCATATGGCCCCCATGGGTGGCCTCATTCCAGGAGCGGATCCCACTGGCATCATTCCAGGAGGAGGAGGGCCCATCATTGGCATCATGGGTGGTCCCCCCATGTGGGGTGCCGGCATCATACCAGGGCTAGGAGGACCCGAGAGAGTGGGGGGAGGTGGGATCATCGCCCCTGCTGGGGAGGAGCAGAGAATGGAGTCGGAGGTATCTTTCCTTGTTGAAATGCAGCCGTTGTTTTGTCAATCAGGCTCTGAGCATGCTCTTCCATCCATTTCTGATAGTAGTCTTTCACATTCTCTTTGTGTTTCCTACCACTGCACTGTGTCTTTCTCACAGATGGAGAGTCATGGGTGAGGTATGTATCGCAGCAGTCACAATAAAACTTGGGCATGTTGCTTGACCGACTGTTTGCTACTCCATTCGGCGCCGCCCGAGACCAGTTGTTTTTTCATTGAAGGTGTTATTTTTTATTTACATAGGAGGCTTACTGTTATTTAAATGAATTGGTACATTTTAGATGGTTCTGTTTGAATGTCTAGTAAGATAAATTAACCAGCGTAGCTCTTTAGGCAATCCAATAGTTCGGAGGGTGTAAAGGCTTCCCAAAACTAAAAGGAGGAGGACGCCTGCTGGAGGAATCACAGTTTGCCTTCCTATGAATCTGCGTTCCTGTTGCCTTCTCCTTTGAGCAATGAAGAGTACTTTGGTTTCCCTAGAGCCACCTCCTCCTTATCTTATGTCTCCTGTCTGCTTCCACATGCATGGAAAGGCTGGATTGTATTACTAATGTAATGTAAATGGTTAGTTTGAATCTTTGGAAGGCATGCTGTTCACATGAAACTGTGTGTGTACATTTTCTCTTTCATTAGTAAATACGGTGGTAAAATGAACCCTCTACCAGTCATCAGCTTTTCCTTCCCGAGAGGAAGATTTCTTTGCACTGCAATTATTCATAGTCTTCCTCTGCACCTGCGGGGCACAGTAGAGAGTTAATGAGTGTATTCCCTTGCCAACTCATCCTCTTAATAAAGGAGGACTAAAGGGATAGCCACTTTTTTTTTTCTTAATAGTTTTTTAAAAAATCTTTTTATTAGGGACTCATACAACTCTTTATCACAATCCATACAGACATCAATTGTGTAAAGCGCATTTGTACATTCATTGCCCTCATCATTCTCAAAACATTTCCTCTCCACTTAAGCCCCCGCATTAGGTCCTCATTTATCCCCTCCCTCATGAGCCCTTGATGAATTATAAATTGTTATTTTGTCATACCTTGCCCTGTCCAACGTCTCCCTTCACCCACTTTTCGGTTGTCCGTCCCCCAGGGAGGTGGTCACATATAGTTCCTTATAATCGGTCTTAATAGCTTTATTGATTTAAAATTCATCTATCATACAATATAGACATTTTTTATTCACTTTATAAGTGAGCATAGTCTCACCTCACCTGTTTAGAAGGGATGCTTTTTCGAAGGTCAAGCAGTATTTTTTAGGAAATCTTGAAAAATATCCCTTATCCATGGCCTTTTACTGATCTCAGAGATCTGACCGTACAGCACTTTGTAGTTTCTAAGATTTGGTCCGAATTTAGGATTACTTAGACATTTCCATTTTGTTACTTTAAAACCTTATTTGTAAGGTAAACAAGTGGCCATCTAGCTTGGAAGCAACAAAGCCCACATGGAGGAAGCACACCAGCCTGTGTGATCCCGAAATGTCAGGTATCAGGCATCAAAGAACAAAAAATCTTATTGTGAATGAGAGGGAGTGCGGAATGCAGACCGAAAGCCCATGTATAGGCATCTGGACATCCCCTTATGGAAGGGTCGCCGGGAGGAGACAAGCCAGTCAGGGTGCAATATAGCACCAATGAAACATACACTTTCCTCTAGTTCCTAAATGCTTCCTCCCTGCCCACTATCATGACCCCCTACCTTACAAATCCGGCTAGACCAGAGGATGTACACTGGTACAGATAGGAACTGGAAACACAGGGAATCCAGGACAGATGATCCCTTCAGGACCAGTTGTGAGAGTGGCGATACCGGGAGGGTGGGGTGGAAAAGGGGAACCAATTATAGGGATCTATATATAACCTCCTCCCTGGGGGACGAACAACAGAAAAGTGGGTGAAGGGAGACGTCGGACAGTGTAAGATATGACAAACTAATAATTTATAAATTATCAAGGGTTCATGAGGGAAGGGGGAGCAGGGAGGGTAGGGGAAAATGAGGAGTTGATGCTAGGGGCTTACGTGAAGAGCAAATGTTTTGAGAATGATGAGGGTAATGAATGTACAAATGTGCTTTATACAATTAATGTATGTATGCACTGCGGTAAGAGTTGTATGAGCCCCCAATAAAGTGATTTTTAAAAACCAAACTCATTTGTATTATAAAGTTTCAGAGCCCACACGATAGCGTTCTGTATTTTCATTTTTCCTGCTGACGTGAGCATGTGCTTTGGCTTTCAGGTCACTCGCCGAGCGGCAGCTCTCGGAAGTGTACGGTAAGTGGCAGAAGCACTCGCAGCTCCTGAAGGACAGTGATTTTCGCTTCCAGGAGCCCATCATGGCTCTGCGCACAGTCGTTTTGGAGCTCCTGACGGAAAAGGCAATGGAGAGCGCCCAGAGGCAGTGTTTTAAAGACATCCTCACCAAGCACCTTGTACAGCTGTCCACACTGGCCCGAACATTCCAGAATACCCAGGTACTAGGATTCAAGACTGTGTCTTATTGCGGGACTTCCCTCTTTTTACTCAGAAAACAAGAAAGCGTGCTTTAGAAATATTGAGAGACAGAGATCATTATTAAGCTGTTGTATGGCATAATTGTCTACGAATTCTCGTTTTGGAGTTAGATAAATGGGTTTAAGTCTTGGGCAAGGCATTTATTTTCTTTAAATCAATTTCATGATTACAAAATGAGAAGATATGTAACTCAGTATATGGATAACCAGCCAGTGAGTGTATGTGTGTGTGTGTGTGTGTATGTGTGCGTGTAGACAGACTGGTTTGTGGGGTGGGGATAGAAAGCAGGCAGAGAAATACTCAGCATAGTTCTTGAAAAATAGTAAGTTCGTAACCTAAATAACCAGAAACCTATTGCCGACAAACTTATTCTGACTCGTAGCAACCCCAAGCCTACGTAGACATTCTGAGGTTAAAATTCTCTGGGTACAGACGACCTTGCTTGTAGGTTTGACCTGCAAACCTTGTGGTTGGCATTTCAGTGTTTACCTGACGGTGCTGTGCTGTTGTCGTTAATATCACTGGTGCTACTAGTTATAGTGTTGATTCCCACGTTTCATTTTTATTCCAGCTCCCTGAAAGGGCTATATTTCAAATTAAGCAGTATAATTCAACAAGTTGTGGAGTCTCTGAGTGGCAGTTGGAGGAAGCGCAAGTATTCTGGGCGAAGAAGGAACAGAGTCTTGCTCTGAGTATTCTCAAGCAAATGATCAAGAAATTGGGTGACAGTTGTACAGAGGTTATTTTTGTTTAATTGTTATTGAATAAATTAATGTTGCGCTGCTGTGGATAATATCTCTATGCTATATCATATTAAAGGCTGAAAATCACTGATCATTGAACAAGAAGTTGTAAAAGGAGTCGTAAAAATTAATGCTTGTAAAAGGAGTTTAGAAAGTGTCCATTTTCCTACTCGCAGTAATTCTCATCCATTGTATACTGATAGATTTGATCATGTGGTCCATTGTTGACTACTTTTCACTTTCAAAGAGGGTATGTGGGAAACAAATACGAAACAGCCACTGTAAATTTGACAGTGCAGATCAGAAAACTGAAGAGTAAAACATGAGAGGACAGAAATTTAAAAAAAGAAGGAAGTTGGGACAACTTAGTCAAATCTTTGAAAATCGTACATTCAGTCGTTTCTCTAACATTACCCATCAATTGCTGCTAACTTGTACAGCTACTGTAATTCTGTTACCAGTATTCAATGGATACAGTAGAGGCACTTTCAAAAGCAATCGCGGGTTCAAAGGTTTGACCATGGTAGTGGGGTTTCTGTGACTTACACTGTTTAGGGACTATCAACTGAGTCTACTTCTGGATGTTGGGAACGTTCATGACAATCTTCTTTATTAAAGATTACTTATTATACCAAAGTACTGGGAGCTAACATGTAATAATTATTGCTTCACAGTTTGGAACCTGGAGTCAAGCTAGCTACACGTACCTATCCTCTCTGCCACCTAAGTTTTCTAGTCTGAGGATCATATTGGAAGTCTGTTCAGAGGGTTCTGTTCAGGATTAGCTAAGTAAATATACATGAAGTCATGAGAAAGGGGCTGACATATATAAGTGCTCAATAGCTGTAATAATAAAAGCAGCAGTATGAGATAATTACATGCATTCTAGGAAAAATTTTAAAGGTGTCTGGTGAAAGCTGATGAGGGAAAAACGTTTTAGCCTTTTGTCCTTGGAGGACCTTTTGTAAACCTCTGATAATGAATGAATTATATTTTGAATTTCTGCTTTTCTTATACTGAAGGAACCCACCCTCAAACTGCTGTACACGGAATGCTTGAGGGTTTGTGGCAACTGGTTAGCAGAAACTTGCTTAGAAAGCCCCTCAGTCATCATGCAGACCTATCTGGAAAAGGTAAGACTTTGTTTTGTTCACGCCCAGCACAGCAGCAGCTAACAACAGCAACAGCATTCATTTGTACCCTAAACACTTGTGTAAATAAGTAGGGCTTGGGCCTTAGTACTTCAACCATTTCTACTTTCCTTTTTCTCCCTTGTATCCATTTAGCTTAACTAATTTTGGAAATTGCCACAAGAAAAGCACAATCTGATTTTATTATTATTATATATATGGTTTTATTTTTTATTTTTAAAAATTATAAAACATGTTGGGGGGGGGTTAAAATTTTTATATTATATTCATTTATTTTTTGTTTGTTTGCCAATGCCTTTAGATTTCAAAGAGCCTTTGCCCTGAGATAATATTTAGCTTTATACCAAATATCTAAACTTAAACCAACAATACCCCCGGAAGTCTTCTTCACACGGAGCAATGGGTTAGTTCATTTAGGAAAGAAGATTCGCCTGGGCATTATGCTCTTATAAGAACTGTTAATATCAGAGCAAATTGACAAGAGCATCTCAAAACATTAGTTGGTACCTTAGGGGAATGAGTTTATGTTAATTAGGAGGGAACAATGCCATTACTGTCACATGCAAGTAAAATTTTGCTGAAGATGATTGATGGGTAGCTGCCAGAAATTCAAGTGGGTTTCAGAAGAAGACGTGAAAGAGGGATCATTGCTGACATCAGAGAATACCAGAGAAAGCAGAAAATACCAGAAACATGTTTCTTTCCATTTTGTTGACTATGTAAAGGCATTTGTCTGTGTGGATCTTACCAAACTATGGATAGCATTTCAAGGAATGAGCATTCTAAACGACTTGTGCTCATTCAGAACGTGTACATAGACCAAGAAGCAGTTGTGCAAACAGAACACGGGGACACTGCATAGTTTATCACCAGGAAAGGTGTGCGTCAGGGTTGTATCTTTTCATCATCCCTATTTCATCTGTATGCTGAGCAAACCATCAGAGAAGCTGGATTGTGTGTCGAAGATGCCATCAGAATTGGAAGAAGGTTCATCAACAGTGGGTTCAAACATAACAGTTTGGAGGCCGGGCCAGGACTGGGCGGTGTTTGGTTCTGAGTTGGAACCAACTTGGTAGCACCTAACACCAGCCGGAAGGAACCACTCAGCAAAGGAGAGAGATGGTCGGGTCGCACCAGGTCAGGAATAAAAGCAGTGTCACTGAATTGCACATGTGATGACTGTTGAATTGGTTGGTGTTTTACTGTGTATATTCTCGACAACAACAGGATCAGCATGATTAAAGAAAAATAATTTCAAGTTCCTTTTGCGTGTTGCACCGACCTTCACAACTATCAGTGGGAGAAAGATGGGGCTTTCTGCTCTGTTGAGAGTTAGTCTTGGAAACTCATGGGCAGTTGGTTCTGCCAGGCCCTACAGGGTTGCTGTGAGTTTGGTTTTTATAGTTACTAACTCATTTGGTATTTTGTCACAAAGTCATTCGGAAAAATTGACAAAATACTGTACTTCATATATATTCCAGGTTATCCATATCTGTATACACATAGATTCTAAAACTTCAGTGAGAATGACTTTGATCTGAGTGACTCTGTTTTGTGTTTGTAAAAATAAAAATGGGTTGTGTTTTCTTGAAGGCAGTGGAAGTTGTTGGAAATTACGATGGAGGAAGCAGTGATGAGCTGAGAAATGGAAAAACAAAGGCGTTTCTCTCGTTAGCACGGTTCTCAGATACTCAGTACCAGAGAATTGAAAACTATATGAAGTCATCCGAATTTGAAAACAAACAAGCTCTTCTGAGGAAGGCTAAAGAGGAAGTGGGCCTCCTCAGGGAACATAAAATTCAGACCAACAGGTACCTGCATGTCTAGGAGGGGCAAATTCTGATGCTCACCAGTTATGTGGAAGTTGTGACTCATAATTTAGAGCACTAGAACTTGTAAGCACATATTACCTTGGCTGCACAATGCTTAATCAAAACTTAATTAGTGAGACACTGACATGCTCTCTTTTCTAAAGAATCTATATTCTGGTTCTCAATTTATTATAGAATCTTTAAGTAGCTTTGGGTATTTGGGGGGGGGTTTGTTTATTATTTGGTATCAGGTTCAAAAGCATGGCAAAATTAAATACGAAAAAATTAACTCCTGATGTAATTAAATCTCCTTATGTAAACCGTCCCGTGGACTCTGTTTACTGTAATAAGAGGTGAAGATAACCAAAATAGAGCCCACTTTGACTTCATTGCCTAGGATGGCTGTGAATTAGACAATTTAGGAAAACAAAATTAAATGTGCCATTATGATCCTTAGAATTTGCTTTTCCATCGCAGGCAGATTACCCGATATGTAGGATAAGCGTGCATTTACTGGTACTTACTTACAAATCTTTAGGGAAATTTTTTTTAATTAATCATTTTATTAGGGGCTCATACAGCTTATCACAGTCTGTACATACGTCATCTGTGTCCAGCACTTTAGTACATATGTTGATTTCATCATTCTTACGA
>NW_022111321.1:17478489-17505826 GCF_000313985.2 Echinops telfairi
TCTTCAGGTCTTTAAGGCTTCAGGTGCTATATCTTTTGGTAGCTGAGCACCATCAGCTTTCTTCACCATACTTGCTTGTGCACCCATTGTCTTCATTGACTTCAGGTGTTATATCTTTTGGTAGCCAAGCATCATTCGCTGTCTTCACCACATTTTCTTGTGCACTCTTTAGGGAAATTTTTCATGTAAAACAGTTCTAGTTCACTACTGATTAATAAGTAAGCCCATGCTTAATTTGTTTTTCGGGTACTCCACCCTTGCCAGGGGATGTAAATTTGTAAAGAGGCTGTGATCTTTATAGGAAGTTATTTGGAGTTGGGAGAGAGGCAGATGATACTCATCTCCAGAAGCAGAATCTTTGATGTGAAAAGTGTGGACTTGCTCGCTGCATTTTATTAAGGAAGCACAAGTAAGCCCATGCCTGCCTACCTACCTTGCTTAGTGAGTCACCTGACAGTGGGTGGCTATCTGAGTTTTCATGTTTATGTATCACGCGTGCGTTTGTAGTTGTAGAAACAGGATGGCCTTTGTGTCTCATGCCAGTTACCCATTGGCAGGTACACAGTCAAGGTTCAGCGAGAGCTCGAGCTGGATGAATGTGCACTCCGGGCTCTGAAGGAAGATCGTAAGCGCTTCTTATATAAAGCGATTGAAAATTACATCAACTGCTTATTAAGTGGAGAAGAGCATGACATGTGGGTGTTCCGACTCTGTTCTCTCTGGCTGGAAAATGCTGGCGCTTCTGAAGTCAATGGCATGATGAAGGCAAGTCGTTGTTCAACGCAGTAGTCTAGCCTTTGCTTTGCAAGATTGGACCTAGCCTCTCGGCGTCAGGAACCCACTCCACAGCAGATGAAGATGCTATCAGGGGACTTCAAAAGCATCATGGGATACTGTCATTGTATTGCATGACATTTTGAAGCCCCCTGTGTCCCTAGCTCTCAGCTCATTGCTCGCACAGAGATAGGTGATAAGCTCTCACGATGGAAGTTGTCAAGGTGACAACATTTAAGTCTTTCTCTTCCTCTTTCATTGTAATAGGACATTGCCCAGAAAGCTAGATTAGGGGGACTAAAAAGCAGCTTTTAAATGATGGACCCACAAGTGTGTGCCCTCTTCTTCTTCTGCTTTCCTAGGACTTTTACAGTGAATTCTATACAGGGGGGGAGGGGTTCAGAGAAATATCAAGGCAACAATATTCTATAAGTGTTTATATTAAAATTTATTGTAGTGATGATTTATCAGTTGATATTGATGCCAACTCACAGTAGCCACGTGTCAGAGTAGAATTGTATTCCGCACCAAGGAGTTAAAGCAATTGATCTATGTTACCTGTGTGTACACCCAGGGACCCCAGTCCTGGAACACGCAGTAACAATACTGACACTTAAAATTATGCTTACACAATGTCTATTTCAGCCAATTTGAAGCTCAAAAGTAAAATGGTTCAGGATGTAAAAAATAATAGACTCAAATAGGGAGTCTCTGCTACTAGTAAATGTTAAGATCTGTTAACGTGTGGCATCTAGAGACAAAATAATGGTTGCATTTTACTGCACATTGACTTCCCGTGAGTCATGGTCAGGAAAGCCCTCGTGTCCCCTCTGTCCTCCTTGGAGTCATTGGGATATAAGCAGATATAAGCAGTGCCAAGTATCCAGCTGTCCTGAGTAGAGTTTAAGACCAAATACTGTAACGTGCACACTGGTGAATCCGTTTAGAGTACCCATCAACAAGGCTTTCAGATAAGATAATTGACTGTGAAAATATAGCTAAGAAGGTGTCTGAACTGGACAGTTTTCTTAAACCACCGCGAACACACTGTCACGGCATCGACTCCCAGCTCCTAGCAGCCTTGTATCTACTAGTGTTGTAGAATTATCTTAGACTCACGTATTTACTTAGGTATAAGAATACTTAAAAAGCAATGTTTCTGAATTTTGTGGTTTTTTCAAATTGCAGCGCGTTGGAATGAAGATTCCGTCACATAAATGTTTGCCTCTTATGTACCAGTTGGCTGCTAGAATGGGGACCAAGATGATGGGAGGCCTAGGGTTTCATGAGGTCCTCGACAATGTAAGCGAGCCTGAAACCAAAGTAAACGAGCTTTCATGTCCTTACTCGGGGGAGTTTCCACTTGAATGAAAAGATAATGGAATTTTTCTACAATCTTTCTGAAAACCCCTTATAGATGGCATTATGCTACCATTACAGGCTAAGAACTGGAAGTATAGAAAAGTTTTTCTAATATTTATTAAACTGTTTAAGGGCAAGAATGACATTCTCTTATTTCATCTCACTACACATAAGTTACTTAGTTTCTCTCTTTTCCCTTCCGCCTCTCTCTCTCTTTCTCTCTCTCTCTCTCTCTCACACACACACACACACACACACACATTTCACTCACTGCATTAAAAAATAAAATTACACATTTTAATATTCAGCAAAATGAAAGCAACCAAGTTTTCATTCTAGTATGGACTTTCTATTTTGTTTGTTTGTTTACATAAAACTGATTGTTTTTCATTTTCTCATAGCTCATCTCCAGAATTTCAATGGATCATCCCCATCATACTTTATTTATTATACTGGCCTTAGCAAATGCCAATAAAGATGAATTTCTGACCAAACCAGAGGCAGCAAAAAGGAGTAGAATAACCAAAACCACACCCAAACAAAACTCTCAGCTTGATGAGGTATTCAGATTAAATAAACCTTTTTGTTGTATATTCATTCTTTCCCAGAATATTCCTATTTTAAGTCTTAGGGAGTATAAGAATATGTACTGCTTCCACATATAACCCCCTCCTTTGGGGACAGACAACAGAAAAGTGGGTGAAGGGAGATGTCGGACAGTGTGAGACATGAAAAAATAATAAAAATGTATAAATTGTCAAGGGTTCGTGAGGGAGTGGGGCAGAGAGGGAGCAGAAAGAATTAGCTGATACCAAGGGCTCAAGTAGAAAGAAAATGTTTTGAGAATGATGGTAGCAACAAATGTACAAATGTGCTTGACACAATGGATGTACGTATGGATTGTGATAGAGTTGTATGAGGCCCTGATAAAATGAGTTAAAAAAAAAAGAAATTTAGTAAAGAATAATACTGGAAAGAAAAACAAAGAATTTGTACTGCTGACAATATTCAGTTTTTAAATTCTTTGTTAAGGTACTAAACTTCATTTCTTTCCTTCTTTCTTTTTTAGAAGTCATTTCTGAATATTTCTCAAAGCATTAAGGAAAGAACCTGCTGGCCCTGGGTTCGCTCCCACACACAGAGAACTCTGTCGGGCAGGGTAGAACCTGCTCCACGGGGTCTTCAGGGTTGTAAATCTGTACAGAAGCAACTCCTGCATCTTTCTCACAGGGCAGCTGATAGATTTGAACTTCTGCCTACTGTGCGACCTGCGCCCCTTCTCTAAACATAGGAAATACCAATAGGATTTTACTTTTTTCCCCTTAAAGCGATGAGCTAAGGGGAAAAATGATTTAAAGTCATTAAGTCATTGACTTTTGAGGCTACTATGCTTATGATTTTGCATCTGAGGAATGATTTAGGTATATGCATAAATCCGAATTTTTCATTTATTAAATGGAATAGTTTAAATGTGTGTACTTCCTCTTGTAATGTTTTTGTTTCTTGTTTTTTCTATAGGATAGAGCTGCAGCTGCACGTAAAATAATACATGTTATCAAAAGTAGGAGACCCCAGATGGTCAGGAATGTTGAGGCACTTTGTGACGCTTATATTCTGTTAGCAAACTTAGATGCCACTCAGTGGAAGATGCAGAGAAGTATGTATCTGCAAGAATGAGTGCTGTTTTCTTGCTTGTTCCCTGTGGGCATGTGTACTAGAGGGTCTACAAGGTAAATCCCTGTGAAACCCCAGACAGTGCTCTGGTTGTCAATGAGAGAGGCCGATGATTACAGTTCACATGTTCACACGGACCCAAACACTCACGTGCTATATTAGGTAATTGCCTCATCACCGTCCAGTTATTTATTTTCACTTAATATTGGTGCAACTGACAGGTAAGTGCAATAAGTGGAGAGAGCATTGGTGGTCCCATGGGAGAATTCTCACCTTCAGTGAAGTACCCAGGTGTGATTCCCAAGCCGTGCTCCTGAAGCACAGCCACTGCTCATCGTCCATGGACGCTTGCGCCTGGCTATGACGCTGAGCAGGTTTCAAACTAAGACCAACAAAGAAGAAAGGGTTGGCAACCTACTGCCCCCCACAAAATCAGACCGTGAACACTCATGGGCTGCAATAGCTTGTTCTGACTATACATGGGGTCACCACGAGTCAAGTACGGGCTTGACAGCCAGCTAACAACAGCACGAAGCTAATATTTGTTTCTCCTTATAATCTGCTGGTACAAGTATGTGTTGTAAAGAATTGTATAGAAGAAAACCCACTAAAGTAACAGAGTAATTAAGAGTTTCCAAGATGGAATTGCTTTATTATTATTATTTTTAATGATATTGGTTATTTCACTATGAACCACTGCCTCCACAGGTTCTAGAATGCCTTATGTTTAATCCATGACATTTCCTGGTGGGTCTCTTTGAATAATTATAAGCTGCTGTAGTCTGGTTATGGGCTAATTTCTAAATGTGTTTACCAAGAACTTATACTTTTAATATATTCATTCCTCTGCCTTTTCAGAAACATATCTTCAAGTTTAAATTCCTATTACCTTAAAGTAAGGATAGGACGCTACATAATATTTCCCCTAATGAAACAAAGAATATTGTCACATCCTAAAGTCACTTGGTGATAAATTGACAGGTATAAATTCTGTTTGTGCTTTGCAAGCACTTACAGAGTTATTCTCAGGTTCTCAGCCTGGCCCCTCAGTGCACCTGGTCTAATTGCAGCTGCCACAGAGCGTGCATATCTGCAGGCCATGCTTCCTGTGGAAGCAGGTGTGCAGAAGCAAGCCCATTGCTCGGGCCCTGCCTTGCTATTTCTGCTCAGAAGCACAGAGTAGACTCTTTGAGTGTCATGGTGTCTTCTGAATGCTCTGCTGTATGTAACATCAGTACTGTTCCTTCTTAATTTGCGGGTGACACTAAAATCTCTTCGTTTTAAACGCAGAAGGCATAAATATTCCAACAGACCAGCCAATTACTAAATTGAAGAATTTAGAAGATGTTGTTGTCCCCACTATGGAAATCAAGGTAATTTAGAG
This sequence comes from Echinops telfairi, assembly GCF_000313985.2. Taxonomy (NCBI): domain Eukaryota; kingdom Metazoa; phylum Chordata; class Mammalia; order Afrosoricida; family Tenrecidae; genus Echinops; species Echinops telfairi. The sequence continues at coordinate 17,483,684 of NW_022111321.1, forward strand.
TGAAATGTTTTGATTTTTTTTAAAATTAAACTATATTTCTCCTTATTTGATTACGCCATTTTACGTAGCTTCTCTTCTTAGTTGGTCAAAATTGGTTAAATATTGGAAGTTTCAGATGACTGAACCTATAGCTTGCCTTTATTAGACTCCCTGAGCCTTCAAATAGACTCCTGCTCTTTTTCTTTACCTTCATCTTTAAACCTCCTACCTCTCTTTGGAAGAAGGGCTACCTAACTGCCATCTCAGTGAGACAGGAGGAGGAGGAGGCATGGGCTTATGCCAGTGTTACCGTTTTACTGGCAAAACAGTTCCTAATTGTTTGATATTGTAGATTTCTTAATTCTGCGTGCATTATGTTGTCATGCATTATATATTATGTTGACTGTTAAATACATGATGTTTATAGTGATGGGTAATTGCTATAGAAATACCGAGTTGGCAGAAACATAATAATAAAGGTAAATGATCATTTTAACTACCTAGACAAATCTCACCTCTTGAGTGTGCACTTTAGTGTTTAGTGTCTGTCGTTATTGACTGGGAAATGTAGCTGCCTTATACAAACGGATGTCTTCCCAGTGGCACCAGCTGAGTTATTTAGCTGAACCTTTCCTGACAATGCCAGATCGAGCTGTTGTAACAATGAAAGCTCCTCTTTGCCTTTCTCTAAAATTTGACTGGTTAATGTTTGGGGAGGAATGTTGTTATTTCCCAGGTGACATAGGGGTAATGCATGGAAAGGCCCAAGTCTGTCTTTTGAATAGATCGCTGCGCAACACTATTAATTCTTTGTGTGCCCTGGCTGTAGTGAGAGATTTTTTTAGGTTGTGATATCTATCCATCACTTTTTCAAACCTTTCCAGTGATAAATCTTACATCTTTATCTTAAACAAGATAATAAAATTACAGTTCTACTGCTTATCCCATAGCATGTTGTCATTTATTCTTCTGTTTCATGTCATTTATAAGTCATTAGTTCTTTAAATGTAAATAATGTTTCTAACCTGTTGTCATATTTATGCGTTTTTATTAGGTGGACCCCACAGGAAAATATGAGAGTCTGGTGACGATACAGTCATTCAGAGCAGAATTTCGTTTAGCAGGAGGTATAAATTTGCCAAAAATAATAGATTGTGTAGGCTCTGATGGCAAGGAAAGGCGACAGCTTGTCAAGGTGAGGCTCCCCTGTTCTGGAGTGGTTCTTAGAGAACTAACGACTTCAGGGTCAAATTTAACACTAGCTGATATTTTCTTCCTGTTTTATTTGGGTCTTCATTCTTATTCTGAATAATCAGTTATAGGAATTAATGTATTTCTTCCTATAAGGTAAACTTATTATAAAGTAAACATTATTTTCTAGAACCAATTAAGTGAAAGATTATTGTTAACATGTGTAGGCATGAGGAAATTAATAATCAGCTTGCTTGTTTTGAGAAAAAAATTTTGATAGTGGCTGCTTATTTTCTTAACAGTCTAAAGTAAAGGCACTTGCGTCAGGATACTGGGCACTGCTAAATGCTTCGTAACGGAGCAGAGAGGGGTGGCATTCCTCCTTGACCGACTTTTCGCAGGAGCTCTTTAGTAGAGGTGCCCTGGTAGCACAGCATGTTTAGTGTTGGGCAGCTAACCAGGAGGTCAGTGATTCAAACCCAACAGCTGCTCATTGGGAGAAAGATGAGCCGGTCTACTTCTGTGCAGATTTATACAGTACAAAAGCCTTTGGAACCCTGGAGAGCAGTTATATTCTGCCCTATGGGGTCACTCTGAGTTGGAATCGGCATTAGAGCAGTGGAGGAAGACAGTGCTGCTGCAGCCGGATGCTGCGTTGCATGCTCAGGTCATTGTCAGCGAGCCCCATTCACAGCTGGGGAAAAAATGCTCCTTCTCTCCCAAACTGTAGCTCATGCTAAAGAAAGAAAGGCGGTAGCTCTTGTTTATTTTAAGGACTGTTAAGAGAAGCACCGATGCACAATTGAGCTTCGAGTGCCTTTCCGTTTTCTTCAACGGACTCTTGGAAAAGAAACTGGGCTGTGCTTATTTGTGGTTGATGGCTCCACAGGGCCGCGATGACCTGCGACAAGATGCTGTCATGCAGCAGGTTTTCCAGATGTGTAATACATTACTGCAGAGAAACACGGAAACCAGAAAGAGGAAACTAACCATCTGCACATATAAGGTAACCAGCCTGTTCTGCTGTTTCACCAAGAACACATAGGAGCTGTCATTACACGGGCCAGCAAACATTTCTGTTACGGACCAGATAGAAAACATGTTCGGTTTCTGGTTTTTCTCTTCAAACCTTCAAACCGTTAAAAACCATTTTAGCTCCAGACTGTGAAAAAACAAACAAACATTGGAGGTAGGTTTGTCCAAATGCCATGATTCCAACCTCTGCATTAGAAGCAATATCACATTTTATTTTTAAACGTATCCATTAATGTTGAGGTTTGATGATTCCTATACTCACCTAAAGTGTTTTCTCCCTGTTATTGGCCAAGATAAACATCAATGAATCAAAAAGTTGTGGCTGCAGTCTAGTAACAGAAAAAACCCAAAGAGCTGTCACTAAAATTGGGATCTCACGTGATGTGGCATTTTCCATTGTCGTCAGACCTCAGGGCCTTAGCAAGCGTTCACTTGATGGGTGCCAGAAGCGCTGCATACAGGTCAGCTTCCTCACAGAGGAGGGCTTTTCAGCAGTCACTTAAGCAAGATTGAGAGTACTGAAGACAATTGTGTGGGATGAATTGGACCCAAGACGTGTCTTAAACTAGTTTAATTCAAAGTAGAGAGATAAGCTCAGAAGGGTATGGAAACTACTTTTTGAGATCCCCATGGGGTAATCTTTTATATATATTCTCAAAACTAAATTTTATTTCAAATTGTATCTAGTTTCCACATATTTTTAATAGTTCTATTTTCTCTTAATAATCTAAACAAAATCTTTATCATGTCATCTTCGAACTTGTATAGCTGCTGATAAATAGGAATGCATAAGTAAATTCTCATACAGATTCTTCAAATATTTCATTTTATCCGCCTGGGGTCTAAGAGGTAATCTTGATAGATTTTTTTCTCCAAAGATAAAGACAATCACAGCTTATTAGGAAGAAATGTCAGGGAAATAGAAAACTGCTTTGATGATCCGAAGGCCAGGACAGTTGTTCCCTCATGACGATGCACCTGCTCCTCCCTTGAGGGTAGCGAGCATTTCCTGGAAACCTCACCCCCGTCCCCTCACAGCCCTGATCTTCCCCTCAGCCCGCTCTGTGCTCCCCAAACCCAGGCACCGAAAAGGAACACGGTCTGCGTCCCCCCTGGTTGCCCAGAAACTGCCCCTTTGTCGCGGTGAGAACTAGAGTGCAGAATCCTCCGGAGATTAAAGAGATGGAGCCTTGCCTTTAGCACTGTGCAGACCTAGAAGGAGGCTATATCAAGAAACAAGTACCTTCACATTTTGATACTTTTGTTTAATAACATTTTCTGTCATTTTGTAACAGTACTCTTGTCTTTTATATTTTTACAATAGAATAATAAAACCGTTCAAATGAATGACTGAGGTAAAAGTACAAGCATTTCTAAAATCAAAACAATGAGTGAATTGTAAAGACATGCATATAATACTCTGCATAACGTTTACAACTTTATGTGTAGATTTGAAATAAAAATATACAAAAATGTATGAATAAAAGTTATTATCCCAGAGAATATTTTTCAATATCTTAGACTTGATAAAGCTTTGCACTGAGTAGAAGACATTTATTCATACTTTTTTACTCGATGGTTTATAATAAGAAATCAAACCCACTGCCCTTGCACCAGTTCCACCTCACAGCGATCCTACTAGGTGTTTCTGAGCCTCTAAGTCTTTATGGGAACAGGTAACCTTCACTCTTTTTCCCAAGGAGCAGCTGGTAGCTTTGAACCAGCAACCTTGTGGTTAGGGCTAGGGCTCCTTCTTACGGTTTATAAAGGTAATAATTTTTTAACATACTTGACCACTATAATTGCTCATTTGTGCTTATCTAATGTGGGGATTGAGAGATGAGAAGGCTCTCAGAGGCCCCCCCCCCTGCCATTCCCATCTTCCACATCTGTACGTGGACCACCAAATGGGGCTGAGGTAAGCATGCTACCATAAAAAAAAAAAGTCATATTCTTTGAACTTGAAGTTTGTTTTCTCAAAGGAGAGGGCCCTGGCAGTGCAGTGGTTAAGCACTCAGCTGCTAACCAAAAGGTCACCAGTTCAAACCCAGCAGTTGCCCTTCAGGAGACAGGTTTGTCTGTGTGCTTCGTGAAGCTTCCTGCCTTGGAACCGTCGGGGCAGTTCGACCCTGTCCGGAGGGATCACTAGGACTGCAAAACAGCAGTTCTCAAGGGAGACTTGTTGCCTGCAGACAAAAATTTTAAAACAGACTGGAAAAAAATGCTTTTCACTGACTGATATCTGAATGGTCCACAAATGGCTATTGATGCCCTTCTCGCTCAAAAGCTCTTTCACTGGTCCCTTCAGGTGGTCCCCCTGTCTCAGCGAAGTGGGGTTCTGGAGTGGTGCACAGGGACCGTGCCCATTGGCGACTTTCTGGTTCACAGTGAAGACGGTGCTCATAAAAGATACAGGCCCCAGGATCTCAGTGCGTACCAGTGCCAAAAGAAAATGATGGTAAGTAGCATTCAGAGGTTATTGCAGTTACTCACCTGCTTACTACCGCTGACAGTTCTCATATAATGTGTAACATAACAAAAGTTTCATTTCATGAAGCACAAGTATTCTAAAATGAATGAAATTTATTAAGTATGCTAAATAAATGAAAGTAAGCTCCCCAGAAGGAAAGTGCATGTGAATGTACAAGGAAGGTTATTAAACGACTACAGGGCCAACGTTTGTCAGGAGAGAAATTCAGCTAATTACTATTCAGTGTGTGCTAATTTGTTTTCTATTTGCAGTAAGGTAAATCTTAGCAAAACAAGTGATCATCTGAAGGATTCGCTCTGCACATTGGCCATGCAGTCTACATTCGTTCTCCCCGTCTGCGCGTTTATGAATGCCTTCTGTCTGTGCTGAGGCCTCCCAAAGACCCTGACTAATCGATCATCACCATGATGATTCCCATTGTTGATGAGCAGCGACTCAGGAAACTTACTTGGGTCCATAGGCTAATAAATGACAGAGGGAAGGTTTGAACTTGGTCCAACTACAGAATCCACTTCCTCTTCCTTTTATTATTATTATTTTTTTCTGTTAAATGTTTTTAAAGTTTGTGAAAAAGTTTTATGGGCTTTGGGACAGTGTAGACACAGGAGGAAGTTTACCTGAATCAAGGTTTGAAGAGAATTAGAATCAAGGAAGGTTTCACAGAGGAGATGGTTGTCTAGCTCAGTTATGTAAGTGAGTTGGTGCTCCGGGCACAATGAACTACAAACAAAAGGAAGGAGGCATGAATCAAGAGTTAAAGACAATGTGGGCTTCGTATTTGAGGAAGAGTAGATAGATGTGGTTAGATGGTGTGTTAGTCTGGGTACGTTAGAGAAACAAATCCATAGAAACTCATATATAAGAGAGTTTTATAGAAAGGATAAGTGCACATCAAGGAAACATCCCAACTCAGTGCTGCCCAATCCCACAAGTCCATCATTAACCCTTTAACCCTTATGTCCTACACCAATCCACAAAGTCCTCCTCCTTCTCACAAAATACACACAATGATGTCAACTGCAGGAGGAAAGCCGAATCAGTGAACATGTAAGCATCTCAGTGCTGGCAAAGGTCTCCACATGGCTGCTCCCGCACCTGGGACTGCGTCAGTGTAAGTCCATGTGGTTTCTCCTCAGGGATATCTTGCAGGAAGTGGGCCTTGCCAGCTGAAGCAGGGAGCTGGCTAAGGCAGCTGCACCCTGGTCTGACCATCAGAGAGCAAGAGACGCAAGAACTAGAAAGGCGAGGCTCACCGAGCCATTTATCCCTCCGCCCTTCAATTAACCTCACGTGTTTATCTGCCAGGTTGGCACAATAAACTTTTAACTATATCAGATGTGATTAGAGCTGCTGTAGGAGAGGCTAACAAGTTTGGACTCTACCTTGTAGCCAGTAGAGAACCATTGGGAGGATTGGAATCTAAAATTTACATTTTAGATATTTATGGGTTCTGAACTAAGTCGAATAATGGAGAATATTGGGGTGGGTGGAGGTTGCTTGCAAGGGAATCGCTTTTGCCTCGTGGCAGCCCCGTGTGACAGGATAGGCCTACCCCATAGGAATAGGGGCAGGATTGCCAGGTCTTTTCTCCTGAGGCACAGCTGGACAAGATGATGGATGGGTAGATAGGAGAAACGTGAACAAGTCAGAACTGAGAGGATTTGGTTGCTGGTTTGAAGTGGGCCTGGGGAAAAGGAGCAGTCTGGTCCATGCACTGTTTGTTGGTGGGAGTGACTCAGGAGAGGGTGAGGCTATTGACCAAGTGCAGGTGGCTGAGGGTTGCCCAACATGGGAAGGTGGAACGCATTTGGATTTGGGGCGGGCAGTTGCGATCCCAGTGAAGGTTTTATGTAGACAGAGAAACAAATCAAGCTCAAGCTGAATAAATACACCTGGGCCAGAGGTGTGTGTTTGGAGTTCATCAGCATCTAGATCAGCGGTTCTCAACCTATGGGGCGTGACCCCTTAGCGGGTCAAACGACCCTTTCACAGGGGTTGCCCGATTCATAACACTAGCAAAATTACAGTGATGAAGTAGCAACGAAAATAATTTGGTGGTTGGGGGTCAGCAGAACATGAGGAACTTTGTCAAAGGCTCACGGCATGAGGAAGTTGAGAACCACTGGTTTAGAAGGAAGTTGAGGTCAGCCTGGCCTCAGGAAGTCTGTATCCAGAGAGGATGTTGGCACGCACAGTTGATTATTTAATTCTTCCTCGCGGGGTGCCAGCATGCCATCTGAGATGTGTGGATGCTGCCCTTGGCCCTTTGTGTTTATGCCTCCTGTATTACAGGACCATTCATTCATTAATTCCTTAATTCGGAAAACCAGTGACAGTCATTGCTGGTGACTCCTTTTCCGAAAGTTAATATGAACAACTAAAGGGAATGACACGTATACTTAATGGCTTCTCTAACCAGACTGTTAGCTTCTTAGGGGCAAAGCGGCTATCTTGTTCATTTTTTAATCTCCCTTAAACCTATTGTATTTTTAATATCGATATTTAGTATTGGTTCAGTTAACTGACACATATGAGAAAATAATTTTTTATGGTCTATTTGAAGGATGTGCAAAAGAAATCTTTTGAGGAGAAGTATGAAACTTTCATGGATATCTGCCAAAATTTTCAGCCCGTTTTCCGTTACTTCTGCATGGAAAAGTTCTTGGATCCAGCTGTTTGGTTTGAGAAACGATTGGCTTATACTCGCAGTGTGGCTACTTCTTCGATCGGTAATCTTCCTGAACATTTTAGCAGACTCGGTACTCTGACGTTCGAGCTTCAGGCGATAACCAGAGATCCTCGTCATCATTAGGTCCCTGTGTTTCTTGTTCATCCTCACTCTTTGAGTTGAAAATTGGCTTTTACAGGGAAGGCCCTGCTCCACGATAGGGAATAAGGCTGCTTATTTGCTGTATAGGGAATGTCTCCTCTCCTCTTCCTTAGTATATGGTTTCTACAAACGTTCTTTAGAAAATGACAAAGCTGATGGTGAACTCCATTGGACTTACTTCCTTTCATTAATATCCATTGGCCTAAAGGCCCCTCCTCCCGACTGCGCACCACAGCCCAGGGAGGCGGAGCTGGTAGCTTTGGGAGCAGCTCACAGGTTATTAGGTAGCATTCTTCCACACCGCAAAGCACTGGGATGATTCAACTCCTTTATGTATAAATTGGAAAGTTAATGACAGAACTAGATAGAACTCAAACACAGGAAGTTCAAGACTTCCCTTTGCAGTGTTTTTTCCCTCTAACACCAATATAATTCATGAAATTGAAGAATTTACACAGTACTTTCAGTAAGTACTTGAGGACATGTAATGTGTTGCTTTGGCCTCGGTTAAGTAACGGTTTTCAACTTTAACCACATTATTGTTAGAAGTAATAGTACTTAAAAGTAGGTGCCTATTAGCAAAGGGAAAACATTTTTCAGCATGCTAGCTAACATTTGTAGAAGGTAATGCTCATGGAAATCCACAAAATGTCCAATTATGTCATGATCTCCTAGTAAGTACACTAAAAACCCTAAGTGCTAAAAATGTATGTAGATGGTACTAGTTGAAGTTATGGCTAAATGTGTTACCAAACTAGCAGAAATAAGTGATTCTATGTTCTTCTTTTCCAGTTGGTTATATACTTGGACTTGGTGATAGACATGTACAAAATATCTTGATAAATGAACAGTCAGCAAAACTTGTACATATTGATCTCGGTAAGTAGCAAAAAGTCCGTTTTTAATCCACTTAGCAAATATTTGCTCATCAAGAAAAATTATTGGCTCAGTAGGATGTTTACTGCAAGTGTGAAAGAAACAGACAAAGCAAAAAACACTTTAAAAAATCATTTTGTTAGGGGCTCGTACAACTCTTATCACAAAAACCACTTTTTTAAAGAAAATCATTTTATTGGAGGCTGGTCCAACTCTTACCACATTCCATACGTACATACATCGTGTCAAGCACTTTTGTACATTTGTTTCCATCATCATTCTCAAAACATTTGCTTTCTACTTGAGCCCTTGGTATCAGCTTCTCATTTTTCCCCTCCCTCCCCGCTCCCCCCTCCCCCATGAACCCTTGATAATTCACAAATTATTATTATTTTGTCATACCGACATCTCCCTTCACCTACTTCTCTGCTGTCCATTCCCCAGAGAGGAGGTTGTATGTAGATTTTTGTAATCGGTTCCCCCTTTCTCCCTCACCTTCCCTCCACCCTCCTGGTATCACCACTCTCACCACTGGTCCTGAGGGGTTCATCTGTCCTGGATTCCCTGTGTTTCCAGTTCCTACCTGTACCAGTGTACATCCTCTGGTCTAGTCAGATTTGTAAGGTAGAACTGAGATCATGATAGTTGGGGGGGAGGAAGCATTCAAGAACTAGAGGAAAATTGTATATTTCATCGTTGCTACACTGCACCCTGACTGGTTCCTCTCCCCCCTGCAGCCCTTCTGCAAGGGATGTCCAGTTTCTCACAAATGGGCCCTGGGTCCCCACTCCGCACTCCCTCTCAATCACAATCATGTGATTTTTTTTTTGATGCCTGATGCCTGATCCCTTCAATGCCTTGTGATCTCAAAGGCAAAAAACACTTTTTAAAAGTTATAAGCATAGTAATTCTGAAAGGAATTGCTGCCTCAGTCTGGGTTAGCCAGTAAAACTGCTAGCACTAGTGACGTTTGAGTCAGGGCTTAACAAAAGGAGGAGTATTTCAGGCAATTTTGAGAGAAGGAATAATGAAGATGAAGGATCTTAAGGGAGTGGTAGGGAATTAAATGTAGCTGGAGTGACAGTGACCTGCTGTTGAATAGCTTGAGAAATTAGTTGGTACTAGACTTTCTCATTGTGGTTTTAATTTATATTCCTTTTCATGTGTTTATTTGCTGTTTGTATTTCTTCTTTGGTAAAAGATCTATTCCTACCTTTTCCCTATTTTGTAAATGGGTTGTTTGCTTTTACCGTTGAGTTTTGAGAGTTCTTTATAAATCGTAGCGACTAGAACTTTGATGGATTTGTGATTTACAGATATGTTATCCTAGCCTGTAGCTTGTCTTCTCATCTTAGCAGGGTCTTTTGCAAAGGAAACATCTTTACTTTTTATGAAGTACAGCTGATCAGTGTTCTACTTATAGACTGTGGTTTTGGGATCTGTTTTAATGCAATTTGTCTGAAAACTTCTGGCAGCCCCTTCATTGTTCATACAAACCCTTATAGTAGACCCCAAACTATCAAGATGTTCGTCAATGGATAAATGATTAAACAAACCATGGTACACTTATATCATGGAACACTGTTGTTGTTGTTGTTGTTGTTGTTGGGTGCCTTGAAATAAGTTCTGACTCATAGCACCGTATATACAACAGGATGGAGCATTGCCCAGTCCCACAGCATTCTCATCATGAACTCATTGTGCAACCACTGTCAGTCCATCTCATTGAAGGTCCTTCTCTTTTTCATGGGCTCTCCCACTCATTGACATTTTGTTGATGGTCTTCCTTATATGTCCAAAGTAGCCACACACACCACATTTTGTTTATCCATTCATCTGCTGAAGGACACGGGTGGTTTCTACCTTTTGCTACGGTGAATACTGCTGCAGTGACCATGGCAGTATCGGTTTGCATCCCCATGACAAGTCTCTTGGGTATGTGAATTGCTGAGTCTGACGGCAGGTCTGGGTATAACTTTTGAAGGACCCACCACTCTTTTCCCATAGCCACGGTATCATTTTACACTCCTAGCCACGCACAAGCTGTGACCAGTGGGGAGATGAGGTAAAGGCACGGGGATAATCTTTTATTCTGTACCAACTGCATGTGAATCTAGAATGCACTCAGAATTGAAAGTTTAAATTTTAAAAATAGTGTACATATATGTGCAACATCTACGTCTTAAATTCTACCAATAATTTTTTAACGCACCTAGACTTCTCTAATTACAGCTAGTCATTTGAACGTGGAGAGGATCTCCTAGGCCACCGGAGAGGTGGTAGAGCAGTGGTAGGGTAAACTGCTGTGTTTCTGACACTCCTAGATGTAGGCACTGATTATTCTGTCCCTGGGGGCTTTCACTTGCCTTTTGGGGAACAAAACAAATCAGTTGTCAGGTCTCTTCATCTCACTTTTTTTTTTTTTTTTAACTTCAGGGGTTGCGTTTGAACAGGGTAAAATTCTTCCTACTCCTGAAACGGTTCCTTTCAGACTCACCAGAGATATTGTGGACGGGATGGGCATCACTGGGGTGGAAGGCGTCTTCAGAAGGTAAGTGATGGAAGGGAAAGGGAGGTAGAGGGTTTTGGTGTCAGTAGTATTTGGATTGTAGCTTTCTGTACATCATAGGATTCTGTTCTGGGCCTTTAGCTGTGCCGAGAAAAAAGACCCTGGCCCAAGGACAAATACACTCTCTTTTCTTAAACCAGCTGAGGCCTAATCCAAAATAGCATGTAAAAGGGCTTCAAGATTTTGTGGTAAAGTCGAGTTAAAAAAGAATGGAGATTGCCCACAAAATTTTTGAAGCTCCCTGTATATGCTCTGGAAGCTACATCTTCTTGCTGATAAATTCTGTATTGAAGCTAACTTTTTTTTTTAATCAGAACTGTCTTTGTTCAGGATACATATATAAAAAACTTCATTTTTGCCTTGAGTTTATATTGTGTGCAAGTTCTCGCTACAGGAGTTGCACAGTTCCTATCAGGTTTCCAGCGTATGTCTGGGTGCTCATAGTTGCTACGACAAAGACCAAAAAAGGCTCCACAGTGTCGATATCCCCTTAAAAGTGCTAAGTGTATGAGATACTCACTTTGATCATTGTATTCATTCCAGAAGCAGCCATTGAAAGTCTGCTCTTTGAAGAACTATGCCCTTTGAGATAGGCAGTTGGGAATTATTCACATGAGTCATGTCAGCATCCACTACATGAGCGTCTACAGATGTAAAGATAGGTTGAAAGCAGCGATGTGCAACAAGATGCACAGGTATAACGTGTCTGTGACTCTGCAGGTGCTGTGAGAAAACGATGGAAGTCATGAGGAGCTCTCAGGAAACCCTCCTGACCATTGTAGAGGTAACTGTCTCCAGGAGACCTTTATTCTGCTACCTGGCAGAGAGCGAGAGTCTTCTGATTGGAGGCGCTCTCTCACTCGACTATGGGGCGGTGAGGCTGAGCTGCAGTTGGTAGCGGCTGCACAGCTGAAAGCGTTCTCACTTCAGTAGTGGTTTAGAAATGCTCCCGTCCCTCAACGTTCTTCGTCTGTAGCCTTTAAAATATCAGTCAGCACTCCACTCCGACAGCTTAGATAGCCATGATGGTGGTGTTTCTAGAATGGTTTCCACTGGGGTTGAAAGGAGATCAGTAAATGCGATCTTCTTAGCCAGGTTTAGAACCGATTAGACGGGTGGAGATTGAAGGGGTGTGGTGTAGGAGTGATGGTTAGACTGGTTGGCTGCTGCAAGTACCACTCTGCTGTTTTAGCCCCGGGGGCAGCCCACCTCAGTAGGGGTTGGGGCCTGTACAGCATGCACACTTAATCAGGATCACTGCTCATTTGATCCCGGACAGAACAGGAAGAAAAGCAAATGCCCAGTGCTCATGGTGTCGGATCATAGCGATCATAAAGGACAGAGTAGAACTACCCCTGTGGGTTTCCAAGACTGGGTCTTACAGATGCAAATGACCTTGTAGTTAGCAGTCCAGTGTGTAGCCCCGTTGATTCTAAAGCAGTGAGTTTGGTGTTTTGAGACATTAGCTCTACCCTACCAAGAATTGTGTATCTATGACAACCATCCACCAACCGGGCTGTTTAGTGAGAGAGAGCTTTCAAAAACCCAAATGTTCCTGCTCCTTCCCTAAATATGGTCTGTGGTTTGAATTTGGTCAGTAGCAGTGTTTTTAAAAAGTAGTAAAGGTGAAATATCAGGACAAAGGTGGTGGTGGTGGGGGGGACCCTGAAGACTGTCTAGGAGGCTGTGGTCAGCAGAGGGAATACTGGTCCCCTGAACCCCTCACTGTCTCTGAAAGCAGAGCACTTCTATGAAACCTTTCCCAAGTTGACATGGTGTAAAGCAAAAAATCAGTTACCATTAATTTACATGGGAAAAGACTCCGAGCATTCCCAGACCCAAAAAAGAACTTTCCAAATCTAATCAGCCAACACACAGAACCTAAAATAGCACTTAACACATAGTTCTCAAAGCCCGAGTCACAGCCACGCAGCCTGACAAGGAGTGTGGTCCCTGGAAGGAGTTCGGTGGTGGCACTGTGCTAGCTGCCCGTTCCACGCTGCCTCTCTAGGGCTCGCAGCAAACATGCTGGACACGAGCTGTCTCTTTACCTTTCTCATAAAATGGAAAATCCTCTGCAAATGTACAGACAGCTCGTAGGGTGGGTTTTTCGTAAGAGAGAAGTGGTGAAAAGCAAACTTTGAGAATTGACAACCTGCTAAAGTCCCCCTGGGCCCATCTGTATGAGGCAGCATCTCGATAGAACTTCTGTGCACGTGTGGGGCTGGGATGGGTTTTGGTCCAGGAAGGCTCTGAAATGGGTGTGAGTAATATGCTGGACATAATCAATCTAAGGCTGTGCTTTTCTCCAGGCTGAAAATCCATTCTCTTTTCTAGCTCCCATTTCAAATTATGTGCTTACCTGTTGGCATTCATTGCAAATGGCAAGTGTTCTTTAGTAAGAGCAAAACAACATGGACACATGAATGTAGAAACTCCAGTTCAAAATGAAATTTTCTTTTGCACTTAAGACTGAAATTAAGTACTAAATTTGCAAATTGGTTGAAGGTCCAAAGACGTTGCATGCACTGCCCAGTGTTTATTCTACTCCGTCTCTGGCAGAAGGGTCCTTTACGCCTGAGTAGACTGGATAGCTCCTACATTAGCCCAAGAGTCGCTAATGTCCAGACCAGCTCGTATCGTGCATCACAAACAGGTTCGAAAGGGACATGACTGCAATTAAGAAAACTTAAGTACAAAAGAAAACAGGATATAGTCGAATTGTGGGGGTCTCTGAAGGATGGACACTTCGAGCCTAGAGCTTTTTTTATAGGCAAGGTTAGATAGTCTTTAAGGCCAACATGTTACATGCCACGATTACACAAAGGGCGATGTACAAATTTTGAGGCATACAAAGGATCATTTATACTCTAGACAGGAGGGGAGGCTGAGGCTGGCCGCATGAAGTGACTGATATGTTTGCAGGTGGCTGCTTTCTGCAGCTTTTGCCATTTGATCGCAGGCGTAGAGACAGACCAAGTCACTTCAGTCTGCTCTCCGGGGTGAGCTGTCAGCCCCCTTCCACAACAGTGGGCTGTGGCAGTCCCGTTTCATTCGCCTGAGGGACAAACAGCTTTTGCCCCACAATCATCCAATGGCAGGAGAGACAAATATAATGTCAGACTAGGGAAGATCTACCCTAGTCTGAGGCTCCTGAAGAAGGACTCGGGAAGTAGGGCGATGTTTTCATTGTTCGTAGATCCGATAGTAAGCTTCATTGTTTAGAATGGGGCATATCAAGTTAGGGGAGAACAGTGGCCAGACCACATTGGGGTGCTGCACCATTGTAAGGATTTTACTCCGAATGAGATGGAAGCCCTATTTCCTGGAATCACTTGTCATGGCCGCCCCATCTAAAGAGCAGTTTGCTGCCCAGTGCTCTTCCGCTTTAGGAGCACCCTGGATCTCTGTCCTTTAGAATGGTGTTTCTGCTCTTCCCTTGGATTCATTTCTGTTTCTGTTAGATTTCATTGAGCCACCGTCACCGTGGCTACTAACAAGGAAAGCATCTCCCCACTTCCTAAATCCTTTTTTAGGAGCCTGTTGACTTGTGTACATCTTCTTTCTCATTTGTGTCTCCTGGACTTTAAGATCTCATTTTCCACTTCATAGTGGACCATTCTGCCCTCTAAGATCTTATCCATTCTACCAAGGAAATATTTCTCTTCCTATGGTAACCCATACATTCCCAAACTTATTTGGCTTATTCACCCATTTTCAGAAAGAAAGAAATTACTCAGTGCCCTCCTGGTAATGAAAAACTTTTGCAATGTACCCCATAACCCAGGATAAAGTATAGGCATCTGCTTTTGCAGCCTCCTGGATTGTTCCAGTGTCCTCTCAGGACACCGTGTGTGTGTGGTGTGTTAGTCTGGGTAGACTAGAGAACAAATTCATGGACTCTCATATGTGTGTAGGGAAGAGCTTTATATACAAGAGCAGTTGAATATTGAGAAAACATCCCAGCCAGGTCCAGATCAAGTCCATAAGACTGATATTAGCCCATATGTCCGATATCAATCTATAAAGTCTTCAGACTCAAGAAACACATGCAATGATGCTGAATGCAGGAAGATCACAGGGTATTGGGTGGAAAGTCATGTGGATCCAGTGGCGGTAGAAGCATCTCAGCACTGGCAGGGTCTCCACATGGCTCCTCCAGTTCCCAGGACAACAGGGTCTATCATCATAATGCCATGTGTCATGTCAGTAGCATGTCTCTCAGGGAGTGAGCAGAGAGAGTGTCTCCCACCTCCAAGGAGGAAATACTGGAGTTCCCAGAATCCTCAGGGAAAGGCCATGCTTACACAGAGGCCTCATTGGCTGTATCCTGATTGACAGGCTAGACTCCACCTTTAAACTCTTAATCCTCTCAAATTGACAACAGATTATATAACTACCACAGGGTGGTATTACCCATTTTGTGAAACACTGCATTAAGTAGTTTTTATAAATAAGGGAAGTTTTATCCCTAAGGGGATATTTGGCAAGGTCTGAATTTTTAAAATGTTATGCAGGAAGCATTTTATAATCTTCATCTGCAGCCTATTCAAACAGAACAAACACTGCCATCAAGTCCATGGCATCTCACAGTGACCTACAGGACAGGGTAGAACTGCTCCCGTGGGTTTCCAAGACTAACGTGAGTTTCCTGTGGAATAGTTAGTGGTTTCGATCTGCTGACCTTGCAATCAGCAACCCAACTGGTAACCACTACACCATCTGGGCTCCTACAGCCTACTAGGAAACCTAATTAAGGCGGCAGCCAAAAATGTTCTGCCCTCATAACGCTGTGATATTCTACATAATCACTCTCCCCAGTAACATGGTAACTTTTGATATGAGCTGACAATTAAAAATGTTTGGTACTTAAAAATACAAGGGGTGGTTAGCTGGACTAGATAGCCAAGATTAAAAAAAAAAAAATCTCATCCCAAACTGCTCACTTATTAAAATATGAAGCTTTAAAAGTTACTTATTTGGGCTACGCCAGTTATTTTGGTACCCAAATTCTGTTCCTTATTTCGATCTCAAGTCTATCTTAAGATCTCAACCACAGTACCAGGACCCGAGGCTTTCTGGAAGATTCAGTAAATTACACCTTTTCCCCCTCCACCTGTGTTTGGAATGACTTGAGAAAGAAAAGACCACAGGAGTAGCTTGGGGAGGAGAGTGTCAGTGTTCTTACTAATGAGCCGTGTGTGAAACATGGCTTAGGAATGAGGTACAAATGACTTGCTAGTGTTCCCTACCTGCCTACTGTCCGCCTTGAGGAAATTGGGGCTTGCTGCGAAGCAGAAGCGCTTAACCCGGACCACACTAGTCAAAGAGCAGAGCGTGAAGAAAGGGAGGGCTGATAGCTCCCCCGCCCTCGTGTCCCCTAGTCAGGAAACAGCGTGAGCTGGGGGTGGAGTGGGCGACGCACTGAGCTGCAAACCACACGGTCAGTGCGTCCAACCTGCCCGTTGCTCTGAGAGAAAGATGATGCTGGCTCCTTCTAGAAAGATTTAAAGTCTTGGAAAGTAAAGGGGGCAGGTCGACTCAGTCTGAGTGGGCAGCTACGAATCAAAATGGACTCCAAAGCAGGGAGTTTGAGTCAAGAAACCTGCACTAAAAGATGTCCTTCCTCAGCCATGGAAGAGAATGAATTGAATTCACTTCACAGAAAACACCAGACAGTTCCCAGTGACTCACCACTGACTCTGTTTATTGTACTTATTATATTTATATATTTCTAAATGCATCTTCCAAATGCACATTTTTCTTCTAATACATATGCCCTCTCGATGTAGGTCCTCCTCTATGATCCTCTCTTTGACTGGACCATGAATCCATTGAAAGCTTTGTATTTACAGCAGAGGCCCGAAGATGAAACCGAGCTCAACTCCACTCTGAATACAGTTGACCAAGAATGCAAACAAAATCTCAGGTGAGTAGTATTTTAGGAAAGATTTAAGACCAGTGATTCAGAATGTCCTGTCCCCAACGCCCGTTTACGTTGTTCTGCATCATTGAAACCTGACCTTTGTATTTTTGTCATTAGTGGCATCGACCAGAGTTTCAACAAAGTAGCTGAACGTGTCTTGATGAGACTCCAAGCGAAGCTGAAAGGCGTGGAGGAGGGCACTGTGCTCAGCGTGGGGGGACAGGTGAACCTGCTCATTCAGCAGGCCATGGACCCCAAAAATCTCAGCCGGCTTTTCCCAGGATGGAAAGCATGGGTGTGATCTTCAACACAGGACTCCCTCGGCAGTTCCACCGTTAGGAATTAGATTCTGGCCACCCACATACTTGGAAAAGCAGGTGTTACTTTTTCACCCATGTACTGCTACGCTGGTTTTAAGAATGCTTACTGTTATTTTAAAACCGTGAAGGAGGCCTTGATAGTCTCCAAAGGCGGCTGTTTTCTCAAAGTTTAGAAATGCCATGCTCCGATATTAAACATTTCTATTTCTTCTCAAATACTTGTATCATTTTTCAGTAGCATCACTCACATTTTAGCGGAAGCCCATGGAAGAAGGCGTGTGCAGCTTTCATATCACTTCAAGGCTAACTGTAAGAGTTCGGCTAGTTTAGAGGTCGCTTTTAATTAGAACCTGTTCACTATTACAAAATCTATGGATGACAATTCCTTGATAACTTATAAACCAAAATCATTGCCATCAAATCAGTTCAGAAACCTAGCAACCCTATAGGAGAGAGGCTTGAAATCTTTCCGGGAACAAACAGCCTCATCTTTTCCTGCAGAGTGACTGGTGGGTTCAAACTGCTGACTTTGAAGTGAGTAGCCCAGTGCACAACCAACCCACTCTGCCACCAGGGCGCCTTTCACAGGGGTGGACTCTATAACCATTTCCTTTGTATCATGGTAAAGCTCACATCTATTAAAAATAAGCAGCAGTATTCAAACAAGTAGTATTTAAGAAATGTGTTTGAATTTTCAGTAGCAAAATTTCCCAGTGTTTTTAATCAAGTTATTATATTTCATTGACAGTGTGGTTACTCTGTTATAAAAATATACATTGTATCTTCTTTTTCTGTTCTCTAATTAGTAAGCTCTTCTTTGCTTGTTTCTTTATCTTTTTATGGTACCTTTAAGGTTTTTTTCATATTTGTCTTCTAGTTCATGATTTATATTTTTAGCTGTTTATAATCTCCTACATTCAGCTGTATATAATCTCCTTTTTAACCTATGTATTGGGTTTCTTTGAAAATGTTTTGATTTTTAATTTCCACTTATGTATGATTACTTAGCTCTGCCTATTTATTTAATGGTATCTAGTTTAACTTCTCAATTCCTTCTTTTATGTTGCTCATCATTTTAAGCATACTTAACTATATTTTATAGCTCTACTGGGTGACATTTTCAGGCACCTGATCCTGATGATTCTTGTATTTGGTGGACTCTTCCCCTTGTGTTTTGTAATTTTGAAATGTAAAAATCCAAATCTGGGAACAGATCTGGAATATCAGATTCCTAGAGGATAAGGCTCTCCCAGTCCAGTGCAGACACACGTTTGTCACCTCCGTGTGCTAGTGGACAGAAAGTTCCACTGACAGGCCTTCACTGCGGGGTGCCTTCTGCGTGTCCCACCTTTCTAGCAGGGAGGGTGGAGTGGTGCATCTGACTCCTGCTGTCTACCCATGCGAGTCTAAGCTTTCTCGGTTCCCAGGGAGACGTAAAGCTGAACCACATGGGATAACGAGATAGCACAGTGGGCCAGGACAGCGACAGCATCACTCACACCGTCTGATTCTCTGCTTCCTTCTCTTTAGCTATAAAGATTTCCCCTTTTTAACCTAAGTCTCACTGCCCATTTCAAAGACCCTTTGTTACATTTTACCCAGCATCTCTATGTTTTTTGTTGGAAGAGGAGGACTATCCAGCCTGGTATGTAGCCAGGAATTGCCTTTTTATTTCCTGCCCCTGTTCCCTCCTCAGATGAGCAAGTAAATCCTGCTTATTAGTGAACACCTAGCATTTAACCCACCTCCGTCCTGTAAAAATGTTGATACAGTGCCTTGCAGAGATTAAGAAATGGATGAGTGAACGTTCCTCCTGTTTATGTCTTAGAAGGGTAACAAAAAATCCATTTTCATTATGAGGTGTTGGCAGTTAATTTTACTGCCAGTGCCAAGTGCTCACCCACCTGGTCTCCCCCTCGCCCCCCGCCCCCCCATCCCTCACCAGCCTCCAGAACCTTTAGGACTACAAATTTCTAGGTTTGTTTCTAGTAAGCATCTTTAAATCTTTGTGTGTCTTAAGTTATAAAGTCACCTTGATTTGTCATTTTCTTGTAAACTAACAAATTTTATTTGGCAATTTCTGGTTGTTTTATTACTATAGTTAGTGATCAAGAGGATACAATAAACTTAAAATGCCTTCATTTTAAAGAAAGCCTTGGAATTTTTACAGTTAGAATAGGGCAATTGGCTACAAACTCATTTACCCTGATAGTACAGGTAAATGAGTTTATAGCTAATTCAAGCTACTCGAAAGAGCTTTGAATAGCAGATTATCAATCCACCATGCAACCCTGACTAGCATACTTTAAGATGCCCATGTAATAAAAACTTTCTTTCCCCCCAAAACCATTTTATTGGGAGTTAATACAGATGTCATATCATTCCACACTTTAATCACATCAAGCAGTATTGCACAATTGCTGCCACCGTCTATTTTAAAACATTATTTTCCTTCTTGAACTCCTTGACATCAGCTGCCTTTTACCACCACCAATGTAACACACACACACACCCCAAACCTTCATATTACTTGCTGTCCCTATAGGTCCAATCAGTAATGTAAACTTTCTCATCACAGTTAAGCAAGTCACACCAGATTTGCAAATAACAACCCTAACTCTCAGAAAACCAAGCATGCTACTACTGAGTGGATTCTGACTCAAAGTGACCCTATAGAACAGAGTCGAACTGCCCCTTTGGGTTTCTGAGACTGTAAATCTTAATGGAAGTAGAAAGCCTCATCATCCTCTCTTGGAACGGCTGTGAGGTTTGAACCACTGGCCTTGCAGGTTAGCTGGAATGCTATTTGGAAATGAGCAAGATAGGCATTTATCAGGAACACAGGAGAAATAATTAGGTTTAAGAAAATATTAATCATAGTTGCAACAAAACCTTTAAAGATTTATGTTATTATCCCAGCTTACATTTGGAGATATGAGGTAATTTGTCCATGATACAAAGTAATAATCTGTAAATAAAAGTTTAATATTAAAAAAAAAGTTTAATATAGACAGACTCTAACTTGAGACTATTTCAAGTGATGCAAATCACAAGGTCAATAATAATGTAGCCTGCTTAAACAGTTGTGTCAAAATCAAGGACAACAGTAGCCCTCCCACTGTGTCTCATGCTGGTCAGACCCTCCCAAAGTGGTTCTTGTGTCTCAACTGGCTTCTAGATGTTTATGTATCTGGTGTACCCTGTGCTCTTTGGGTTTCCACAAAAGGTAGACTCTGCTTTCTCTAAAAAGCTATGTCTTGGGAGCCATTTACATGACAAATTTTATTCTTGAATCTTTTGTCATCGCATGTGCATACCGGGAATGCATGCTCAGTGTGCTTCTACTTGGAGTTTTATGTCTGATTGTCCATCTGCACCTCACTGGGCAAGCAGGTGTCACAGGAGCTGAAGACACAATAAGGGAGATAGGGGTTGCTTACTAGGCCATTCAGGGTGTGGATTTATTTTCTGGGGAGTGGACCAGGAACCCAAGCTCAGTTACTTAAAGTCAGGTACATAAATACATGGTCCTTGTAGAATATGACACGCAACATTTTTATTTTCTTTAGACCATGTTTAAATTGTTACCATTTGGAAAGGTCAGTCTGTATTAATAAGTTGAAAGCTAGTAAGTATGCTGGCTTCAAATATAGAGTTATATGTCATTTTTATATTGCACCGTAATGAAATCATGTATTTTATATAGGCTTATTGTAGTATTATGGAATGTACATGTTTACACTGTTACCTGAATCCACTTATTAAATGCATTTTGAATAAACATTTCTAAAGAAGTTGCAAGACTCACTCATTTTATTAGTATATTTGTGTTTTCTGTGTACTGGGCATGGTGTTGGCCCTAACGATATAAGAGTGAGCAAGGCAGGTATAGGCTTTCCTCACAGGTTGGGGGAAATGGGCAACTTAAAATGCAGTGTGAACTGAACAGAGCCAGACTGCTGTGCTGCATCTCAGTTTAAATACTCTGGCAGGTGAGTTTTGATTTTAATTACCCCATGGCAAAAAGGGGAATAAATTGTTCTTTGTTTAGACCTAGAAGGTGCTCTAGTTGTCTTTCTGCAGACTGAAAGGTCTGTACTAGGTGTGCAAGGTGAAGTTTGCAGTCCATACGCCTACCATGTCGTGAAGGAAGTTCAGTCCCCTTGCCACAAGAAAATGTGACCACTTCAAAAAGTTCATGGACTATTTCCAGGGGGACCCCGTAACCATGCAGTAGAAGTTCTCACAAAAGATTTGGTTCAGGTGAGAAATGTGAAATTCAAAATTATTCTCTACAAACCCCTTTGCTTGTAAAATACAGCATATGTAGTTTTCTGTTCAGCAATATATATGTTTAAGTGTTTGCTTTTCACACTGAAGTACAGTGTATGATTCCCAACCAGGTCAGGTGCCCATAAAGGGCAACATTTGAAGATCACAGACAAGGAAACCAGGGTAAGAAACAAGGATGCACCTGAAAGGATATGAAAAGTGTATGATCCTTACATACCACTTGGATGTCCACTGGAGCATCTGCTACAAACTTGACACGCCACAGCCAGCACATGAGCTTTCCCCGGGCCTGTGCATGGAATCGTGAGGGCCTGGATGGAAGCCAGCAGCAACCCCTCCATGAACCGGAAGCAGTTCGGAGTCACATGGAGTCGCCATGTGACTCCAGCCTGGCCAGTATCTTGACTATAACCTGAAGAGAGATTTCAACCCAGAGCCCCCCAGCTAAGCCAGTCGGGATGCCTGAGCCTCAAAAACCGATGTAATAAATTACTGGTTTAAGTTTTTGGTAATTTATCACACAGCATTAGATAATAAATTCACCCTTCCCTAAAAGAGGAAATGCGAATATAAAGAATTACATGGGGTATAGAGTAAGATTAAGATTTGACTTTGCCTGCCTACACCAGAGGA
>NW_022111321.1:17506246-17516704 GCF_000313985.2 Echinops telfairi
TGCATGAAAATAAAGATTTGACTTTGCTAATTACTAGCTGGGAGGAGTCCCATTGGCACAATGGTTAAAATGCTCAGCTGCCAACCAAAGGGTGGTAAAGTGCTCAGCTGCTCCACAGGAGAAATGGGTGGCAGTCTGTTTCTGAAAGACTGACAGACTGAAAACCCTATGAGCAGGCCTCTGTCCTATGGGGTCACTGAATTAGAATCCATAGCTCACTGGGTTTGTGGTTGGCTGGTTGGTCTTGCTTTTTTTAATGACTAGCCGTGCCCTGGTGGTGGTGTGACTATGCTTTGGGCTGCTGACTGCAAGGTCAGCAGTTCACAACCACCAGCAGCTCTGCGGAGAATGAGGAAGTTCTATTCCCATACGGCTACCGTCTGGGAAGCTCACAGGGGCAGTTCTCCTACCCGCTAGGACCTGTGGGTCAGAACTGACTTGGTGCAGTGAGTGGGTGAGCTGTGAAGGTGGACAGTTGCTGCAGGCCGCTTCCTCACCTGTAAAATGGGCTGGAGGAGAAGGCAATTGCAGGTCCCTCAAAGGACTGGTTAGGGCAAGAACCCAGAAAGGAAAAGGAAAGAAAATGGAGGTAAGTAGAGAAATGTAAACAAGAAAACACAAGGAGCTTAAAAAGTTTTGGGGAAAATTCATTGTTTTTTAACTCCATTTTCCCCTAAACTTTTTAAAGGCTTCTCACATAAAGACCATCTTAAAAAGAAAAAACCCAAAAAACTAACAAGCAGGTAGGAGAGTGACTTGGAGAGAAATGAAAGAAAGTTGTGTAAGCAGACAAAAAATCAGGAGGGAAAAAACATACCAGAAAAGAGAAAAACAGTGAAGATGAGTAGAAAAATGAAAATAGGCAAAAAGGGAAGGAAGATGCAAAGAACATTTGGATTAAAAATAAATAGAAAAATGGTACGTAACACTAAATGCTTCAAATGAAGATAAATCTGAAGATGTTTGAACCTAAGTATCAGAACTTTATTTAAGTATCAGAACACTACATTCTCAGAATAGCAGGGCTACTTTCTACATTTCCCATGACCACGCTGTCAAATTCCACATTTCTTTGCTCAACCTTCCTTATTTAATTGAGCTAGGTTCTATGCCAAGAATACACAGGTCACTGCAGGCGGAATAAACTCTTCGCTATAATTGAAAAATGCTGGGCTTGAAAGACGCAAAGGAGAACGTTAAAGTTACAGTCCATAAGTAGAATCAGGTGTGAGTCTAGGAAACTCTGATTTTACATAAGTATTTTCATATGATTGCTTATCTGGTAGTCTCGTGTGACTCTCTGGTACATCTTCATAGTCACATACTGTATCCTGTGCTTGCTCAAACCTGAAGCCTGAAGAGGAATGACAAATAGTTATACATCCGATGTAACAAGGTTCATTCACTCTATTCCTGTGTTCCACGGATGGTCTATTCCACTATCCATTTAACCTTTGTAAAGCAGGTAATCTGTATATCCTAGCTAACTGACACCAATTGTGCCCCAATTTTTAAAAACAGTCTTCATTATTGTGTATCATTGCCATCTCTACAAGAGGCTCTGTCTGCAGAACCTGAGTTCGAGAAGTGACTGTTACCACCTGTGACTTTAGTGCATCTCACTTTCTTACCTATAAAATGGAAATGATAACACCTGCCTTGTGAGGTTTTTTGTGGGGATTCAATGTGATGGTGCATGTAAAGAGTAGAAGTTTCCAGATCTGTTTTGGGGTGTACTATGCCCCATGAAGAAGGGGCACCCACCCGGCCTCCAGTCCCAGCATCTTCTGGTTTCTGTGATAATGCATATCTACTACTTTAAAAGAACAAGGGTCAGTTCTTTTAAAGTACCTCCAACTACCATCCTGTATTTTACTTACACAGTCCTGACGATTCTAACTCTTGGCAAGCCTGTAGGACACAGCAGAGACTGCACCTCTCTATGGGAGCAGACGCCACGTTTTTCTCCCACTCAGATTCTCAGTTGAACCACTGACTTCTGGGTGCAGCTGAGCACTTAACTACTGCACCACCATGGGCTCCTTTTTAAATTTTTACCTCAAATCAATATTTGTTTGGTCTCTGCTTACATTTCTGTGCCTGTCACTCTTTCATATTCTTTCAACTGCATTGAGAACTGAATTCCCATTGTGCTATCCATAGGGAATTTAGTAGTGAGCAAAACCACTAACTCCCTGTCAGTTAATGAAGATGGTTCAATGGAACTGTTCTCTGGAAGGCTACCGACCCCATCACAAAGTCAAACGCAGCCATTGAGTTGATTCTGACTCACAGTGACCCTCCAGGTCAAGGTAGCACTCCCCTGTGGGTTTCCGAGACTGTATAACTCTTTATGGGAGTAGAAAGCCTCATTTTTCTCTCACAACTGGTGGTTTCGAACGGCGGACTTTAAGGTTAGCAGACAATACGTAATCCACTAAGGCACCAGGGTTCCACCAACCCTTTTAGTGCTGAAGGAGCCAGGAAGTAGGCCAGTCAGATCCAGGTAGCCATGTGGAAATTAGCCTTTTACTCCACATGTAATGGGAAACAGAAGCAGCAGAGGGTAGCCATGGCTCAGAAGGTGCATTTTAGACCTCGTTCCCCGGCAGTACTGACTGCCTTTGAGCAAGTAACTCAGCTTCTCCCTGTTCGTGCGTTTATACAAACCCCAAGCCCACTGCCATCCTCCCCCGTCGGACACAGTAGAGCTGCTCCTTGGAGTGGCTGAGACTAAATCTTTACTGGGGCAGACAGCTTTATCTTTCTTAGCAGAATGTCTGTGGCCCAATGCTTAATTCACTACACCATCAGGGCTCCTTTAAGACAGCGTTTTCACATTGATTTGTTTAAAAACAGGAAAGAAACTCACTGCCATTGAGTCAATGCCACTCGCCGTGGCCTTATAGGACAGGGTAGAGCTGCCCTGTGAGTTCCCAGACTGCGACACTATGGGGACAGAAAGCGCTGCTGGTGATTTCAGACTGTCCTAAACCAAACCACTGGGAGGCTTAAAAAGTGCCAATTAAGCATAGAAGTGAACAAGCACGAATGAGGGAAGGGTGCCGTAGAGGTGTCCGAGGAAGGGAGGCATGGAGCCTGGGACGCTAAGGCTTTTCCTGAGAGCGGGCAGAGATGAGGCCTTCTTTAACGAGAGCTGGTGTCCTGAATTCACACAGCTAGCCTCTCGGAAGGTGAGAAAATGAATTGGTTTGTTAAAGCCATGTATTTGTGATATTGCTATTCTAGCACTACCAGGAAGCCAAGGCAGTGGGTATTACTGCCAGTCCCACTTTACAGATGAAGAAAACTGAGGGGTCACTTGTCCGAGGACACAGCCAGGCAGTAGCCGAGCCACGAGTGAAGCCCGGCAGTCTGGATCAAGACCACAATTTTAACCTTTCTGAGAGCAGGTCAGAACTCACACTCGGATTCTATGAGGCCTATATTTCTGGGATGTGATGATATTCTTCAACATGCTATCACTTTTAGCTTTCAGTATCACAGGGCACTGATGGGGGACAATAGTGGCAAATAACATTAATTTTTTCCCCAATATTTTGAGGCATTTACTTTGCCAAGTCAAGTTTATACATTTAAAATTAATATTGAATTCATGGATATGTAACTTTTTAAAAAAGAATTCATGAAAAAAATTAATCTAGCCCTAGTAAGTTACAAGTTGGGCTGCCAACCACAAGGTCAGCAGTTCAAAATTACCAGCCTTTCATCAGGAGAAAGATGAGGCTTTCTGTTCCCATAAAGATTTACATTCCCAGAAACCCACAGGGGCACTGGGAGTCGAACGACCCTTTCACACTGGTTGCCCAATTCATACCAGTAGCAAACTGACAGTTATGAAGTAGCAACGAAAATAATTTTATGGTTGGGGGTCAGCACCACATGAGGGACTGTAGAAAGGGTCATGGCAGTAGGAGAACCGCTGTTTGAACTTATGGACTCCAATCAATGTGATGGCAGTGAGTGAGAAACAAAATAGAAATTTTCCTGTTCCCAAATAACAATCTTACATCCAAAGGCAAAAATGACTTGGAAACTTCACCAAATTTATATATCTATTCAGGGTACTGAAATATTAGACGTTTAGAAATGTGTATAACTGTACACATTTTATATTTTCCATTTTATATCATATATAAAACATTTGCCAAGTCAACTGTTCGTACATGTTGTAATTTGATAACACTATGTGGATCATTTATGATCATTACCTATATTCTCCTCCAATTACATCACCATTAGGGGTAGCATTTTTGTTCACAAGAATTTCACATAAGTATTGCGAAAAATCACCTACCTCTAAAATTAGCTGAAGAGTTGCTTGTTGCAATTTCCTTCCAGCTTGCAATATACCTAAGCATATTATTTAAGAATTCATTAAATTAAATTGATTCATTAGACAGTAATGAAGTTTTTCATTAGAACATGCTCTTAGACTAATGCTCTTAGACTTGCTCTAAGACATCTCAGATTAAGGGTGGCAATTTTATTCATCTACATGTTTAATTCTCCTAACTTTCTCACCTCCTAGAAGTTCCCCAGCACCAAGGCAACCCCGAAGTGAGAAGTTGGCGAGGTACCAGTGTCCGCTAGCACTTATTGTCTCCTGCTCCTCATTGTGTCCTAGCTCGTTCCTGCAAGGTCATCGCCTCGGCTCAGTGTCTACTCACAGGCTGGCTTGCTGTCACCAGCTGCTGCCCCGTTGGTTCTGACTCATAGCGACCTATGTGTAGCAGAATGGCACACTGCCCAGGCCTGCACCAGCCTGATCATTGTCGGTTGAGCCCATTGTGGCAGCCATTCAGTTTGTTGACAGTATTCCTCTTTCCTGCCGGCCCTCCACTTTACCGAGCGTGACGCCCTTCTCTAGGGACGAGTCCCTCCAAAGTAGATGACATGAAATCTTACCACCCGTGCTTCGAAGAAGCCTTCTGGCTGTACTTCCTCCAAGACGTATTTGTTTGTTCTGGCAGTCCACGTGCTTTCAGTACTCTCCACTAGCCCCTGACTCAAGTGCATCAGTTCTTCTCTGGCCTTCCTTATTCACTGTCCAGTGTTCACATGCATACGTGGTCACTAAAATACCATGGATTGGGACAGAGGCACCAAAGTGACATTTTGCTCTTCAACACTTTAAAGTGCTGAAGCTCTTATGCAGCAGATTTACCCAATGCAATATATCATTTGATTCCTTCACTGCTGCTTCCATGAACATGATTTTGGAGCCATGTAAAATGAAATCCTTGATAACTGCAATCTTCCCTCCACTGACCATGTTGCTATTGGTCCAGTTGTGAGGATTTCGGTCTTCTTGACATTGAGTTCTAATCCATAGCGAAGGATCTCGTCTTTGATCTTCATCAGTCAGTGCTTCAAATCTTCTTTGCGTTCAGCAAGCACGGTTGTGCCATCTGCTGTTAATGAACCTTCCATGAATCCTGGTAACATATTGTCCAGTTTCTCAAATTATTTGCTCAGCATACAGATATTGAATAAGTATGGTGTGAAAAGCTAAAACCTGATATATGCTTTTCCTGATTTTAAGCCATGCAGTCCCTCCTTGTTCAGTTCCAATTGCTGCCTCTTGAACTGTGTAAAGGAACCACATGAGCACAATGAAGTGTTCTGAAGTTCCTGTTTTTCTCAATAGTATCCATAATTTGTTATGATCCACATGGTTCACGCCTTTGCATAGTCAATGAAACACAAATAAACATCTCTGGTTTCTCTGCTGTCAGCTAAGATCTATTTTATATTAGCAATGACATTCCTGATTTCCATGTCTTCTTCTGAATCTGGCTTGAATTAAGAAAAAAAAATTCCTGGTTGCCCTGATGCAATCAAGCTTGAATTACCCTTGGCTAAATTTTACTTGCAAATGATATTAATGTGTTAAAAACCAATTAAGTCACTTTGAAGACATGTCTGACCCAAGCCAGAGTATTTTCAGTCACCTCATAAGCAGGTTAAAGCTGAGCAAATGATAATTTGCATTTGAATTATGGCGTTGGTGAAGAATATTAAGTATTTCATAGGCTGCCAGAAGAACAAATACCAGTAAACCTCTCTTGGAAGTAAGGCAGCCAGCATGATTCTTAGAAGCAAGGATAGGGAAACTTTCACTCGCATACTTTGGGTTATCAGGGAACCGGTTCCTGGAGAAGGACCTCATGCTGGGTGAGGTAGAGGGTCGTGAAAAAGAGGAAGAGCCAAAATGAGATGGATTAACACAGGGGCTGCAACAATGGGCTCGAGCACAGGGTTGGTTGTTAGGAAGACCCAGGATGGACCAGAGCTTCTTTCTGTTCCCCACAGTTACCCGGGTCAGGAAGAACCCAATGGCACCTAACAACAAATCCAGCGTTAGATCGTAGAAGACTCTTCACGTTTTGAAGAATCCACACACACGCACACGCACTGCCATCAAGCCAATTCTGACTCATCACGACTGGACAGGATAGAGTAGAACTGCCCCCATGGATTTCCAAGGCTTTTAATTTTTTAAAATACTTTCATTGGGGGCTCTTGCATCTCTTATCACAATCCATGCATTCCTCCAGTGTGTCAAGCACATTTGCACATATGCCGCCATCATCATTTTCAAAGCATTCTCTTCCCACTTGAGCCTCTGATATCTGCTCCCCATTTGGCTTTTAATTTTTACAGGAGCAGAAAGCCCCACCTTTCTCCTAAGAGCGGCTGTTGGTTTCAAACAGCCATTAGCTGCCATTAGTTACACATAACCCACCACACCACTGGGGCCCCTGTTGAAGGAGCTAGTGGTTACTAATTCTCTGGAAGGGAAAGATGTCAGACTCTGAAATTCTCATTAAACAACATGTCCTCAAGCCTGTTACACTGATCTGTTGTGTTGTTGTTGTTGTTAGGTGCCATTGAGTCAGCTCCAACCCATAATGACCTTATTCACAACAAAAGGTATCAATGCCCGATCCTGTGCCATCTTCACAATTGGTCCTCTGCTTGAGCCCATTGTTGCAGCCACTGTGCCAATCCATCTTGTTGAAGGCCTTCCTCCTTTTCAGGCCCCTCCACTTCACCAAGCACAATGTTCCTCTCAAGAGACTGGTCTCTCCTGACAACATAACCCAAGTATGTCAGATGAAGTCCGGCCCTCGTTGCCTCTAAGAGTACTCCGGTCTTATTTCTTCCAAGACAGATCAGTTTGTCCTTTCAGAACTTTAATGAAATGGAAGACGGCATTCACTGTATCAACTGTTTGCCATGAATTAGGGGCCGCCCTTTCCAACGTTGGTGTTGACAGAAATAATCTGTCATCTCCAGGGAGTAATGCTCCTGAAATATTCCCAAATAATCTCTCTGGATTTCATTTGGAAGTTTTGTTGTCCCTGGAATTTCCCAGGGATTAAATGAATCTTGATTTCTAAGATTCCAACTCGGTACCAAATTATGATTATGTCCAAGCCACAGAATAAATTGATTGAATAGTATCAAGAAATTGTGTATATTTGAAAATATAAGATATTTTGTCAGTTTTTTTTTAAATAGAAGTTTTCGGGGTTACATTTACTATATCAAAGTTAACTGTAGTCTGTATGAGCCCCCAATAAAATGATTTTTTTTTAAGTTTACTTTTGTTTTTCTTCTTCATTCCAAGTTTTAAAAAAACCACCCCGTTGATTGTTGAAAAATGCATCCAGGCTTACTGGTTTATTCTATTTGTATCCTCTTTTCCACAAAAGAAGCCACTAGGAATCTTCAGGATGTCTAACAGATAGGAAGTAATATTAGGAGTCATCATGGGGAAAGTCTTATGTGGACAGAGATGCCTGTAATATTGTTACATCATCCCTTTGAATCATATTCCTTCTGTATTAAAGGAGTAAAAAAAATTTTTTTTAACTCAATCTCTCTGCCATCGACTCATATTAACCCTATAGTTCAGGGTAGCACTGCCCCGGTGAGTTTCCAAGACTGTAACTTTTTAAGCGAGTAGAAAGCCCTGACTTTCTCCCACCAGTAGTAATGTCGTTGTTAGGTGTAATAGAGCAAGTAGCAATAGAATATAGGATATGATTTTTGGTAATCTCTTCCTGATGTCTGATCCTTTGTTTTAATTATTCAATGTTTAGTAGAAAAGTGATGCTGGATTTCCAAAGTTCACCTGAGAGAATTCTCTCTCTTGTCTTAAGAAACTCTATCTAAATGAACCTCCTCTACCTTTCTCCCTTTCTCCCCTCCCTTCCTTACCCAATTCTTTTTACTCTCGGGAAGGGGCGACGGAGACATTGGAGCGCTGTTGTTTGGGTGTAATTTCTTGTATCATTATTGCTATATGTAATTATTGAGTCCTAGAAGCCACTAATGAACTGTCCATAAAAACCCACTACCTATGGCATCAATTCTGACTCATGGTGACCCCACTAAAAGGTCCCAGCAAATACTAGGATGATTGAAACATAACAATCTCTTCTATTTATTAAGAAATGTTTTTGAGCATCCAAAATGGATATTCCTTATTTCTTCCCATATTTCCCATTTATTTTTTAATATTAAAATATTTGCCCAGCAGTATCTGTTTCCCTTTGTATTTTTTCTCTTCCTATTATCCTTTTGTTAGTCGTTCTCTCCTTTTCTTTCTTTTTCTGTTGCCTTTCATCGTATCCTTCCTCCTGTGTCACAAGGTCTCTCTCTTTTCCTTTCTACTGTTCGATGAACTTTGGCCTTTTCCTACCCTTCTCATTCCCTCTTCCTAATTTCTTCATTTTTCTTATAGTTCTTTACTTCCACTATCTTTTTAGTTTTTCTGCCTCTTCATTGTGTTATCTTCACTCTCATGACTGTACTTGAGTCAATAGTAAATATTTAACAGCTTGTTATGCTATAATTCACATGCCATACGGTTCACTCATTTACGGCTATGATACAATAGCCTTTATAATACTCACCACAGTCCAGTCTAGAACCATTTAATTGACTTTAAAGCCCCTGAAGACAACACAGGATTCGGCAGTGTTTCCCTCCTTTGTCTATCGGGTTACAGGCACTGGTACTGACTGGACCACACCTATCAACAACAACAAAAGAAACCCCACCTCCCTTAGCCATCACCCCTGGCAGTGTCCTTATCCCTAGTCCTTGTTTCTCCCTAGACAGATTTGCCCTTTCTGGACATTTCATATCAACGAATTCTTACAATATGTGGTCTTTGGGGACCGGCATCTTTTTTTTTTTTTTAATTGGTTTATTCTTTTTTGTTTTTTGTGTGACTGGCTTCAAGGTTTTCAAGGTTCATCCATGTTGTAATATGTTAGTACTTCTTTTATTTATCCATTCATCAGCTGATAGGCATTTGAGTTGTTTCTACTGTTTGGTGATTATGAATAATGCTGCTGCAATGGACTGAATTGTGCTCCCCCACCCCTACCTCCTCTGAACATGCACTGAAGTTCTGGCCCCAGTGTTTATGGATCCAGACACAGTTTTCCTTTGTTATGCTAATGAGAGCATACTAGAATGACTCCTCAACCTAATCCCTGATGTGCCCGTCTGGGTGGACTAGAGAAACAAATTCATGGACACTCATATGTGTACAAGGAGGAGCTTTATATAGAGAATAATTATATATTAGAAAATATCCCAGCTCAGTCCAGATCAAGTCCATAAGTCTGATATTAGCCCATATGTCTGGTACTAATCTATAAATTCCTCTTCAGACTCATGCAACACATGCAATGACACCAAATGCAAGAAGACCACAGGCCAGTGGGTGGAAAGTCTTGTGGATCCAGTTGGCAGTGGAAGCATCTCAACATGTGGCTCCTCCAGCTCCAGGACTCTGGTTGTATCAGCATAGCTCCATGTGTCTTGTCAACTGGAATGTCTTGCAGGGAGAGTGTGTCAAGCCTCCAGCGAACTATTTACCTCAGTAGTGCCTCCAAATGAGGTCATCAAGCTGCGACCTGATTGACCGGCTAAACTCCACCCCTTCACTCTTAATAGTCTCATGTTGACACCAGATTAGCACACCTGCGTTATAAAAATAGCAGCATGTACAGAGGGGAAAG
Source organism: Echinops telfairi (assembly GCF_000313985.2). Lineage (NCBI taxonomy): Eukaryota > Metazoa > Chordata > Mammalia > Afrosoricida > Tenrecidae > Echinops > Echinops telfairi. The sequence continues at coordinate 17,516,314 of NW_022111321.1, forward strand.
AACACCAGGAGTTGCTGGCAGAAGATAAGAAAGGCTTTCTGCGAGAGCCCAGCTCTGAATTTAGACTTCCAGCCTCCTCAACTCTGAGAAAACAAAGTTCTGTTTTTGAAAGCTACACATTTGTTTGGTTTGGTTTTCATTACAGCAGTGCTAGACAACTAAACAGTTGCTTTGAACATTCCTATTGATTATGTGAAATATGTTTTCATTTCTCTTATGGACCAGAAGGCTTCAAAAGACTGGGAAAATGGAATTAAACAATAACAGATTTTTTTCCATAAACCTGTTGAACCACCTACCCCCCAACACACACACACACACACACACACACACACACACACACACACACACACACTCACTCCCTGCACCTAAAAAATAGTACTCCTGGAAC
>NW_022111321.1:17518053-17519545 GCF_000313985.2 Echinops telfairi
AAATGCTAGACAGAAACATAGGTAAAGTCATCGATGATGGCTGCCCTTGTTAATTAACCAAGAAAGGGATCAAATATTTACTCATCAAAGTTCAATGCATTTGTCCAGTTCAGCACTTCATCCACTTCCCATTCCATCACAGAATCTATTCCATCATCTTCAATAGCTTGTATCAGCCCTTTTGTTGCTGTATGAATTAAACCTAGCGTTTCATAATTTGCTGACTTAGCTTCCAGATTTCCTGCGTAGTACCTAAACAAAGAAAAGGAAAAGAGATGTAAGTCCTTTGGAAGAGGTGAGTACATGCAGATGCAAGCAGTTGACAGATGTTCTAGAACAATTTTTATATTAAGCCAAGTTTTCATCATACACAATTCAGATACATCTAATCCAAGATCTCTTTGTGATGGAATTTCTTGGAGGGGTGGGGGTTGGGGTGGAAGAAGCTTGATTAAGCATAACTGTAGGGGGCTCATTTTAAAATCATCACTGAATATTTACATTTTATGGATACAAAGAGAAACTAAGTTATTGAATCATAGAATTCTACACCTAAAAGAATCGTAGAGACCATTCATTTCACAGTGAGGGAAATAACTTTCCCGAGTAACTTTCACAAGATCAAATGGTTCATGGCCGGCGGGGACAGGAAGGAAAGGGGGAAGGGGAGAGACAGCGGTAAAGGGGACAAAGATACTGACATCGAGTCTATGCCAGGGTCTTCTCATATTTTATCTTGGTGGATCTTGTAAAGGGGGCCCTGGTGGCACACATGGTTGAGCACTGGGTTACTAACCACCCAGAAGCACCTCAGAAGACAGGCCTCTGGAAGGGCCTCTATGGAGCAGTTCCATTCTGCATATGGGGTCACCATGAATTCGGACCGCTATCCATTTTTCTCTGTCACCCTGCCTCTCTTCTCCTCATCCCTCCCCTCTGCTTCTCTCCCATTCGCTCTCTCTTCAATCTCTCTCTCTCTTCCTCTCTCTCTCTCTTCCTCCCTCCCTCCCTCCCTCTAGCTCTCTTTCTGTCTGCTCAGAATACAAACCGTCAGTTCAGGGAGACCTTCGGGCTCTGTTTGAGTCCCTTTCGGACACTGTAGCCTAGACATTCTCGCAGGCAGCACAATAAGGCAATTCTAGCTTCATCTTTTTTTTCTCTCCTTTCAGAGATCAGAGTCCTCAGTTTCCTGTTATCCAATATCTAAAAATATTTTAATATACTTATCTATTTTAAAAGGTTTTTAATTTGCTTAAAGTGGGCAGTTAAATCTAGCCCTATTACTCCATCAAGGTCAGAAACAGAAGTTCTACACCCTTTGTTTCCAGAGTGTCCTTTTTGAAGTCCACACATGATCTGACTTCTGTGATAATAATTTTTAAATGATCCTTTTGTGCCTGTGTATACTACTTACACCCATAAGAAGTTAGGTCACTGCACTATCTTTAGCCATCCTCATTAGTATAGCGGTGACTATGCCCTGCTGTCCACT
>NW_022111321.1:17523603-17525913 GCF_000313985.2 Echinops telfairi
ATAGTGTCTGGGGCCTCAAAGGCTTGTCTTCAAACAAGCAGCCATGTATGCGAGGTGTCAACTAAGTCCACACAGAAGAAGCACACAGCCTGTGTAATCAAAAAATGGTGATAACAAAATTCAAATATGATGAAGGCAAAAGTATCAGAGTTTAAATTGTCAACACCCAATTTGCAGAAGGCTATGGAGGGGGGTGGGAGCCCCAAATCCATCTGCAGACTATCTAGTCAGATTAAGCCTCTGGCAGATCCCCTCTGGGCACAGCCAAGGCCCTCCAATAGCTTTACTATCTGACAGAGATTATTTTAAACCTGATTATGATGGGTAAACCATGGTATAATGTGATACTTGGTCAGTTAACCTCCCTCGTGACCCATCCTGAATTGGCTGTAGGCTCAAATATTTCTTGCTTGTACCATGACAGAAATTTCTTCTCTGGCTTTTTTAGTATTGCTGGTGGTCTTTTCTTTCTTACTCTCTATTTTTATTTTTACTTTTCCATTATTATTTTCTTTCTCTTTCATTTTTGTTTTTGTTTTGTATTGTTTCTGTAAGGTTTCCCAGTTTATGAAGCACAGAAGGAATGGATGCATAGAGACAATAACTGATGCAAGGGCTTATCAGGGATGAGAGATAGGGAGGGTGAGGGGAATTGAGGAGCAAACAGTGAATGTACGAGTGGGGAGGGAACACTAGAACTGATTGTAATGATGTATATACAACTCCTTTTAGAAGCGATTTAACTATGGAAGTGTGTGATATGTGAGTGCTAGATCGAAGAACACTACCTAAAAAAAGAAGAAACAACTAGAGTTGACCCATGGTTACCATGAGTGAAGGAGGAAGAGGTTTTGCTTAGAAGACATTGCGTTTATGTAAATCGTGGTGGAATAATGTGGGAAAGGATATCAATTATGGTTGCAGAGCATGAAGATTAAAATCAATGTACTAGTTCACGCCGAAGCCTGTGGAAGGAAGCATCTCTGGCGGATCCGACTGCCTCGCGGGACTGAGGAGAAGCTTCTGGGCTCTTACCAGTCAGACCCCGAGCGTCACGATGGGCAAAGGAGACCCCACAAACCCCGGGGTTAAGATGTCCTCGGACGCCTTCTTGTGCAGACCTGGCAGGAAGAGCGCACGAAGCAGCACCCGGACTCCTCAGTCAACTTCGCCCAGTTCTCCAAGAAGTGTTCCGAGAGCTGGAAGACCATGTCTGCAAAGGAGAAGTCTAAGTTTGAAGAGATGGCAAAAAGTGACAAAGGACACCATGACAGGGAGATGAAAAATGATATGCCTCCCAAAGGCGATAAGAAGGGAAAGAAAAAAGATCCCAAAGCCCCCAAAAGACCACCCTCTGCTTTCTTCCTGTTTTGCTCCGAACATCGCCCAAAGATCCAAAGTGAACGCCCAGGCTTGTCCATTGGGGATACTGCAAAAAAACTGGGTGAAATGTGGTCTGAACAACGAGCCAGAGATAAACAGCCCTACGAACAGAAAGCAGCCAAGCTAGAGGAGAAAGATGAAGAGGATGTTGCTGCCTACCGTGCCAAGGGCAAAGTGAAGCAGGAAAGAAGGGTCCTGGCAGGCCCACAGGTCCAAAGAAGAAGAATGAACCAGAAGGTGAAGAGGAGGAGGAGGAGGAAGAGGATAAAGATGAGGAAGACGAGGATGAAGATGAAGAATAAGTGGCTATCCTGTAATATGTATGGAGTATGCATGTGTGCTCAGGCAATTGTTTAGCTAAGAATGTGAATTCAAGGGCAGCTCAATATTAGCTTAAGTATAAAAAACTGTACAGAACTGTGTATAGCTGATAAGATTCTTGGTAGAGAAAATACTTTTTTTAATGCAGATTGTAGTTTTCGAGGGGCTACTACATAGATCATAAAGCTTCTGATGTTGAATGTTTCTAAAATATTGAATGGTTCTTTCATTTCTTGACTTATGTGTGGTAGCACAGCAAACTCCTAGGAATTAGCATCAATCATAAATTTTGGGTTTTTTAGGATGTTTCATATTGTTTTTTAAAAAATTTTGTAATAAAATTATGTATATTAAAAAACCAATGGTACTGGGTTATACATGTAGAAGTTATTGAATTGGAACATGTTTTTGTTTTATATATTTTTGCCACAATTTAAAGATCTAGTAATAGAAAAGTTTTTAATCAGGGGAAGTTTGTCAACCTACATAAACCAAGAATGTCTCTGCTTCTGCAGCTCTGCTGGTGTCAGAGACGAAGCACTCTCTTCAGCGGAACATTTGTCAGTCTGCGGGGTGTTAGCACAGGCTGCTTCAGCGCTGATGATT
>NW_022111321.1:17526745-17537578 GCF_000313985.2 Echinops telfairi
GCTACCTAAAGCTCTCTCCTGTGGTTTCCTTCTCTGCAGCTGTGGCTCCAGAGCCCTTTAACACCTTCCTCGCCAAACTCTGTTGTAGTTTCTTAGTAGGTCTGTATTAAACCTAATGGTTTATGTACTTCCTTTATGTACTAGCGGCTCTCGTGGTCTTTTTACCTTTTAAGTTAGCTAATTCTTTGGCTTTAGGCAAAGGGCCATCTCTGCCCTTTTAATATGTGGCTATCTTAAACTCTTTTCACTTCATTTCCTTTGATTTCCTGTTCCCTACAAACTTCACCTCCCTCAATAAATCTATTAATTGAAGGTCTCGCTCTGTCTCTTGTCTCTTAAAGACTTTACACTTACCTGTACCCATTACTGTATTAAGGTTCCCTATAGAAAACAAACGGAATACTCAAAATAGGTTAATTCAAAGAAAGTTTACAAGGAGATTATTCATAAAGCTCTGGGTGTAGGGAGAAGTCACTGTTATAAGGGAGAGTGAGTCTCGTGGATCCATAACCAGCTCTAAGTTGGAAGGCATTACTGGAGGAAACAGTCAGGTCATCAGTTGACTTGAGAGCTGTTGTTTAAGACTTTGCTGAAGGAGCACAGCCAGTCCACGTTGACCTCACAAGAAGGGCACAAGGAAAACATACCTCTGAGACACTTTTCCCTCCCACTCGCGCTCCTTCTCCCCTATCTGCTGCTCACTGATGAGCCTACTGAAGAGTCTGGGCACAGAAACCCCTTGATGTCATCCATCAAGCTCCGTCTGGCTCTTAGGGCAGAAGGAATGATGGCTAAGGGCATAAAGGAGCAAATTCAAATGATCTGTCAAATCTCTTTCAGTGCAGTCGTGACAGCAAGTACAGTGGAGCAAACCACGCTGGGTCTGGTGCTGCTCATACCACTGTGGCAGCCACCATGTCCGTCCATTTGCCAAGGGTCTTTCTCTTTTTCGCTGCCCCTCGCAATGTCCTCTCCTAGGGAATGATCTCTTCTGCTAACATGTTCAAAGTAGGAGAGACGATGCCTTGCCATCCTTGCTTATAAGAGGCATAGTGACAGTATTTCTTGCAAGCCAGATGTGTTGGCTCCTTTGGCAGTCCATGGTGCTTCAGTATTCTTCGCTGGCACCAGAAGGCAAAAGCTTCGATTCTTCTTTGGTCTTCCTTATTCCATGTCCAGCTATCGCCTGCGTATCAGGCAAGTGAAAATGCCATGGCTTGGGTCAGACACACCTTAGTCATCAAAGTAATATCCTTGCTTTTCCACACTAACCCTTCGGGTAGGAATATGTAAATCATATTAGTGTTCTATGTTCAAGAGCAAGTTTCGGAGTCTCTTGTGACAGTGGTTTTGTATGTTCTTTTTTCCCTGTCTTGTTAATGACCTTTCTTCATGTGTGATATTCTTGACACCCCACAAGTCCCCTGGTCTCTGGTGATCAGTGGTCAATGTTTTAAATCTATGAGGGGATACCCAAAAAAACCTAATGCTCATTTGTTTTTTTGGTGTGAGAGGGATAGTTCATTTGGAGTTCTTTCCAGGAGGTCAGACTGTTGATCAAGTTTTTTATTTAGAGGTTCTGAAAAGATTGCATAACAGTGTGAGACAAAAAGGCCTGCTTTGTGGCAGATGGGGACTGGTTTTGCCACCACGACAGTGCACCTCTCACACAGCCAACTCAGTGTGCCAGTTTTTGGCAAAAGACGGCGTGCATCTCTTGCCCCACACACCTTACTCATTTGACCTTGCTCCCTACAACTTCTTTTGTTTCCGTGAATGAAGAGGGACATTAAAGGACAGCAATTTGATGACATAGAAGAGGTGAAGAAAAAAGTGAGGGAGATGCTGTCACCCATCCAAACAGATGAGTTTGAAAAATGTTTCCAAGAGTGATATCGCAGATTTAACAAATGTATTAAGTGTAATGGGGAGTAATTTAATGTGATAAGGTTGTTTTGTAAGACAAAACACTTAAATACCTAGCTTTGAAAATAAACATTCTGGGTTTGGGGGGTACCCCTTGTATTCTTCAGGTGTTTTCTAAATCCAGGTGGGATCGACTCCGGGTTGTATTTTGGCTCTCATGGACTTGTTTTATGTTCTTCAGCTTCAGTCTTAACTTGCATGTGAGCAATTGATGGCATGTTCCATGGTCGGCCTTGGTCTTGTTTTGGTTGCTGATACTGAGCTCCTCCATCATCTCTTCCCACAGATGTAATCAGTTTGGCTCTTGTGTCTACTATCTGGTGAAATCCACATGTACAGTCACCATTTATGTTGTTAAAAAAGCTATTCACCAAGAATAAGTCGTGGGTCTTGCAAAAGTCTATCATGTGATCATTACCTTGTTTCTGCCACCAAGCCCATATTTGTCAACTGCTCTTCCTTTCTCTTTGTTCCAAGGTTTACAGCCCAAGCACCAGTAATTACCAATGTATTTCAGTTGCTTGTGTGCTCAATTTCAGACTGGATACAGTGGTAGAATCCTTCGATTTTTCATCATAGGCTTTAGCGGTTGGTAGGTAAATTCAGTCATATTTACAGTCTTCCTTATAGGTGGATGAATATTATCCTATCATTGACCACATATAATATACTTTTTGACAGGGAAGATGACACCATTCCTTTTTGATCTATCATTGCCAGCATAGTAAGCCATATGATTGTCAGAATCCGAATGACCAAACCAATTTCAGCTCACTAATGCCCTTTTGCCAATTTCTAATTTCCCTAGCTTCATACTAAGTACATTCAACATTCCATAATAATGGGTATTTTCAGTTGTTTCTTATCATTTTGAATCATGCCAAATCAGCAAATGAAGTTTGACTCCATTCCTGTCATTGAAATCGACTCTAATTTTAGGAGGCAGCTCTTCCAGATCTAGTTTGAGTGCTTTTGACCCTGAGGAGCTCATCTCCTGGCACTATACTGGACAGTCTTCCACTGCGATTTCTACGGTTTGCAGTCATTTTTCAGAAATGGCCCACCTGTTCTTTCTAGTCCAAAAGCTCTGTTGAAACTTGTCCACCATTGGTGACCCTGCTTGTATTTGAAATACCGGTGGTTTAGCATCGCAGTGACACACAGCTACCACAGTAGGACAAACGGACAGACAAGTGGTAGAAAGAGAGGCTAGGACATACTTATGTGGATGAAGGGAAAAGCAGTGTCCAAAATGTACACAAAAAGCTTAGTACAAAATGATCAAGGCAAAGGCAGACACTGGTAGAAGCACACGAGTTAAAGGCAAAAAAAGCAGTTACTACTATATACCTAATCCTGCAATAACTGTAATAGCAATAAGTCAGTTAGTGGATACATGAATAGACACACAAGCTGAACAGGTCTGGGAAGGTGAATGGGACTATACCTTGATAGAGGCTATTTCTACATATGTACAAAGGGGTTTCAAAAAGTTCATGGAAAAATCAAATGAAATGATTAATGGAATTTTACCATGATCTTTTTAAAGCCCTTTTAAAATTATGTGTACTGAAAATATATTCATGAATATAGTAGTGCATGCATGAGGCAAAGCTATTCAAACTTCTTAGTCATAACCAAACACTTAGAGGGAATGAGTCTTTGGGGGCTCAAGACCTTGTTTGGAGGGACACTAATGTTGCATGTCATAACATAGCCCACAAAGACAATGTTCTACACCCCACTTTGGTAAGTAGTGACTCGTGTCTTAAAGCTTATGAGAGGCCATCTAAAATGCAACCGCTGGCCTCTTCCTGTCCAAAGCAAAGCTAAAAGGAAACAATCAGTCCAAAGGATGAATGGACCCTGCAAACTTTAGTCTCCTTGGCCCTGAGACCAGAACTAGATGATGCCTGGCTACCACTGCTACCACTTTGAAAACCATCATGCTTGCAGTGTCTGCCTCTGGTGGGAGAAAAATCATACAAAAGACCAGTCTTATTGATGTGGTCACAAACAAGGAAGCTCTTGAAACTGTGGTCCTCAGTCACTCTTCCACTTGGAAGTGAACTTATGCCCCTGGTTCAACTTTGAGCCAAACAGGAGACAGGTCTATAAGGTGAACTATAACTTCAGGGAGATATGCACCCTTCAGACAGTCAAGCACATGAGATAAAAATGGCAGCATTTGCTTAGGGATAAACTCAAATGGCAGGCAGGAGTAGAAAAGTTGGAAATGGAAATTGTAAACATGGGAGGAAGTGGAAAGAATGCTGTTGCACTGTGAGATTGTAATCAACATCAGAACATAAAATGTGCATGGATTACTGAAGAGAAACCAATTTGCTCTGTACACTTTCATCCAAATCTCAATAAAAAGTTTGTGTAGGTGCTGGAAAAATTGGATTTCCCTCTGCCGAAAAATGAAATAGGACCCGTACCTCATCCCAAGAAAACTAACTAAAAATAGATTAAATACCTAAATATAAATCTTGAGCTATAAAGATTATTAATGAGAAAATATGGACAAACTTATGGGGCCTAATACAAAACAGAAAAAAACTATCAAGCATAACGGGGGGAAAACATAAAACACAGCAGAAGACAAAATAGTTGACTGAGACCTGTTAAAAATAAGACCCTTATGTGTATCAAATGACTCTGAACCCCCAGAGGAAAAAAAATTGTCTGGTGGGGGCAAGCACACAGCAGACAAGGGATTAATACATAAAATGTATAGAAAACTACAACACATCAAAAATAAAAATGATAAATAATTGAATTTTAAAATAGACCTCCAGATTCTTTACTCCTCAGCCCTACACACGGGTCTGAGTGGTTATAAAAGGAGGAAAAGTGGAGCTGACACTGACTTGAATTCTTCTGTGGCAAACAGCTAGCTTAAAAGAAAGAAAGAAAAGAACAGACAGTTCACCAAATAAGAGATCCACGTGGCGAGAAAGCATATGAAGAAATGTTCATGATCATTAGCCACTCGAGAGCTGCAAATCAAAACAACAATGAAATACAGTGACAATGACAGCCAAATACAAAAAACAAAAACACAGAAAATATCTAATGCTGGAGAGGCTGCTGAGAGACTGGATCCCTCATACACTATGGGAAACAGAAGGATTTCTCCCAAGTTGTCTCCCCCAAATATATGCCAAACTTAGCTGCTTGCGAATGACGATACACTTGGAAGTCATCAGAAGTAGATCAGGGATTATTCTCCCTAAGAGATATCAGCCATCTAGAGCAAGCAGACACCACTGTTTATCCCACAATAAGTAGGGCCCACTCCCTACTCCTTGTAGGAGACACCAGAGAGGTCAAACCCGCCCAAGGGTGACCAGGGTTAGGCTGCCATCATGAGTCTAGGGTCTGCCCATCTTGTCACATGTATACCCCTAGACCTTCCCATTCCTATGGGCACACCCCTAGCTCATCCCCTTCCTGTCATGCTTATGCCTATCATATATCCCCTTCCTATGATGTGTATGCCTATTGTACTGCCCCTTCCTGTGATGTGTGGTTACCTGTGATCATGTCCCCCTAATGAGAGATAACCCCTGGTTAGCAATAAAGTTAGGGCTCTACTGCTCTCACTCCCGGGGCTCTCCTGCTCTCATGGCCGGGCTCTCCCCACGAGGACCACCAAGCGGGGCTGAGGTAAGTATGCTACTATGAATTGTGTCTGACTCCATTATTCTATCTCTTCTCTATCTCTCTTGCTCTATGACTTTACTATAATCTTTACTTATTATCACTGTACAATTGCGCCTACCGAACCTGTGATGATTTGTTGGGGGGCTCTCCTTCACCCCACAACACACTGCTGGTGGGACTGTAAAAATGAGCAACCACTGTGGAGAGTGATACAGCATGACCTCAAACAGCCAGGAATAGGAATTCCATATGACCCAGCAATCGTTTGCTGGGTGAACACCCTAAAGAAGTAAGAGCCATAACACAAACGGACATGTGCACACAAAACAGTGCAGCACTGTTCACAACAGGAAGAAGCTGGAAACAATCTACATGCCTACCAGTGGAAGAATGAGTAAGAAATTTTGGTACATACACACAGTGGAATAGTATGCAGTGCTGAAGAATAATGAAACTGTGGAGAAGCTCATGTCATGGACAGACCTAGAGAACATTATGCTGATGAAATCAGTCTATCACAATAGGGCAAATACTGTTGGAGACCACTGTTATAAAGCCAAAATCAAGACAAAGGTTTTCATACAAAAAGAAACAGACTTGATTACTGAGGGAGAGAAGGCAAAACAGGGAACGTGGAGATATAAGCCCCTACCAAATTCTCAATAAAAAATCATTCAAAAAAGAAAAAGATATTCACAACTAGCTTTAAAGTTTTTTAAAATTTAAACACTGCATATCTCTTTAGTAAATGTAAGTATTTCATCAACTTACATTTGCCTCATCCATTCTACTTTTCTAATTTTTCTTTTCTTTTCCAAATCTTTCCTTCTCTGAAGTTTAGAGAAGTGGAATTTGCGTTCCTTTGTGTCTTCCAGCACAGTATTTTCAGTAGGCATCCAAAACTATGGAAAATTAAAAAAAAAATAATGTAATATCCAAATGTGTGACATACTGATTGTGAGTTTACCTGGGGATAGACAAGAACTTCTGCGTGTTCATAGGATTGTGCCGGTATATAAAGAGAAGGGGAGGGAAGCTCCCTTATGTTTCTAATCAAGTGACGAGTGAGTAGCACTTTGAGCCGTCAGAGATAGCTGTCTCCCAGGTGAAAGGGACACATGACACACAGAGATTGGCAAAGTTCCAGTGAACTGAGGTACTTAAGAAATGTCTGTTGAACAAACACATAAACGGCCATAATCAAAGAGAACACCATGTTGTCACATGAGCAGACCTGACCAATTAGAGCCGTTGATTCTTGAAGCCCCTGACTCTCCAGAAACAACACAGCCCCTCCCTTCTGACCCAGGATTGTGTGGCTTCCTTTGTTGGACTCTGTGAACTTTAATTTAAAATCCTGAGGGGAGCTGTTGCAGCTATAACTTCAGTGGAATGTCTATCTAACATGGGAAGTTTGGGATATTTAAAATCAGAGTGGGTGACTGCGAAACTATTCTATTGTTCTATTTTTTCCTTTTAATTTTTTTCTATTTTCTCGTTTCATGGTTTTGCTTCCACCTCACATGATTTTTACCCCTGGGAAGGGGCTAATACTACAAACTTTTCATCATTTCCCAGCCTATCAGCAACCTCTGGGTCTCATTTCTTCCCCTTTACCTCTTACTTCTACTTCTTCCAAACTGGTTTCTCACTTCCAATTCACTGCTTCCCCACTCTTCATCCCCCACCCCCACACAGAGACTCGGTCAGTTTTCCTAGAATTTTTTTTTTAAATCTCAGCTCTTATATCAAAATATTCAATTGATATCTACTGTATATGACATCAAATATAAATGACTTCATTTAGTACTTCACATTCTGGCTTAAACCATTATTTATTGATTAAAAGTCCTTTTCCTTAGCCAGATCAATCTGTTCTGCTGACTCTGTAATATGAGGGGATAACCCCCCCAAAAAACAGAAAAAAGCTCTGCTGGACAGAGCTTTCATAGTACACATTTTTCTTCCCTAGGCGAACATTGAGCAACTCACTCTGAGTTAGTGCACCTAGTGGCATCGCCTGGGATGAGTCTCTCTGGTCACAGTGAATTTTTTCATAAAAGCAGTTTCCCTCAAACCTCATTTTTTGTGATGGTCAATTTAAGAGAACAACATGCAGCTGTGAAATTTTGTTTCCTGTTTGGGAAAATGCTGCATAAACTGTTGTGATGTTGAACACAGTTTACAAGGACAGCACTATGGGAAAACTCAAATGTATGAGTGGATTTCTTGTTTTAAAAAAGGCAAAATGTTGATTGATGACAAACCTGGTTCAGACGTCTGTAAACTTCCTGAAAGGAGGAAAATGTCAACAAAATTCATGCACGTGCACTTAAAGGTGGGCCACAGGCCATTTAAGATATGGGGAATTTATCTGGACTATCATGGAGCTCGGTTCAGTGAATTTTAATGGAAGATTTGGGAAGGAGAAGGGTTGATGCGAAATTTGTGCCCGGGTTCTGATGACCAGGAAAAAGAACATCGAGTGCAAAGAATAGCTCTGGAGCGACCCAGACTTTTTTCCAAGGTCACTACTGGTGACAAGACCTTGTGCTTTTCTTACAACTCTGAAAGCAAACATCAATCAAGCCAGTGGAAGATGCCATCATCACTTTGCCGCCCCCCCCCCAAAGCTCATCAAGTGAAATCAAAGATCAAGATGATGTTCATTTGTTTTTGCTTTTTTTATGTGAGGGGAATCGTGCATTTGGAGTTCATTCCACCAGGTCAGACTGTTCATCTAGCTTTCTGTTAGGAGGTTCTGAAAAGATTGCATAACAGTGTGTGACCCAAAAAGCCCTCATCTATGGCAGACGGGGGACAGGTTTTGCCACTAGAACAATCCACTTGCTCAGGCAGCCATCTCAGTATGTCAGAGTTTGGCAACAAACAGCATGTCTCTCTTGCCCCATGTACCTTAAACTTACCTGACCTCGCTCCCTGCAACTTCTTTTTGTTTCAGAGAATGAAGAGGGACATGAAAGACCAGTGATTTGACAACATAGAGGAGGTGAAGAAAAAAACGAGGGAGGTATTGTCAGCCATTCAGACAGATGAGTTAGAAAAGTGTCCAAGAATGGAATGGTAGATTTGACAGATGTATTAAATGTAGTGGAGATTACTTTGAAGGCAATCAGGTTGTTTTGTAAAAAAATTTAAATACATAACTTTGAAAAAAATTCTGGTTTATTTGTGTAGCCCCTTGTATGTATGCCTGTCTGTTCATGCTGTCTCCCCAGCCTGGTCTAGTCCTACCTTCCCTCCACTCCTTCATCTTTCAATTCTTATGTATCCTATGTAACCTAATTTAAGTCTTTGTTCCTTGTTCATTAACCTCATTCTCTTCTGAACTTCTAAAACACTTACTACGCAGACCATTACTTTTGTACTTAATAACAATCTTTTAAAAAGAATAATATGTTTTACATTAGTTAGCTCTCTGATGTTTCTTAAAGGGTTTTTATTGTAAAAGGCAAATTAAAAAAACAAAGCAAAATATATGTACAGGGCTGGCCCAATCTCAACTATGTGGACAACCCCTACTCCAGTAGAAGAATTCACTTCAGAGGACAGCACTAAAGCTACAGCTCAGGGAGAGGGACATGTCTGATCAGAGCAGATGGGAGCAAATGAAAGGGGATGAAGAGAGAGTGGAGAATATCCTGGCCCACCAAGTCCTGTAGACAAAATTCCTGCTCAGAGCAGCCAAGGCACAGAGAAACCATAGGACCAGCCCCACCATGAGACACGACATCTCTCACTGACCCATAACACTACAGGGACAACACTGGAGATACAGTGCGGTAATTGTGCCCAATGTGACTCCACCACACGGAGACGAAACTCTAAGGGCATGCAAAAGAACAAGAGGAACAGAGCAACGTAGTCCCCAGGGAATGCCAAAAATAGACTGCGAGGCCAGGGCATGGCACCCCTCAGACTCAAATGGAAAACACTTCTAAAGGTCAATAGACTTTGAACTATTTATAGGCTTTTCTTTTTTTGTCCTTGGTTTTTGTTGTTGTTTTCTTTTCTTTTGTTGCTTTGTTTTGCTCTATCTTGTTTTTTGTGCATATTATTAGCTCTGCAGGTTTATCTAGATAAGATAGGTGGGATAAACAATCCGGAGGAGGAAACAATGGAACTAACAGTGGTGGGGTGGGAACGACACGGGAGAGGGGAAGGCAGAGGAAAGGAAGTGGGTGTTAACAAACCCAGGGACAAGGGAACAACAAGTGATCCAAAATTAGTGGAAAGGAGGGTGTAGGAGGCCTGGTAGGGCTTGATCAAGGGCAATGTAACTGAGAGGAATTATTGAAAGCCAAACATGATAGTGGGAAAGAGGAAAGTAAAAGTAACTAGAGGAAAGAATTAGGAGGCAAAGGGCATTTATAGAGGTTTAAATACAGGCATGTACATATGTAAATATATTTATATATGATGATGGGGAAATAGATCTATGTACATATATTTATAGGTTTAGTATTAAAATAGCAGATGGACTTTGGGCCTCTATTCAAGTATTCCCTCAATGCAAGAACACTTTGTTTTATTAACCTAGCATTTCATGATGCTCACCTTCTTGACATGATTGCTGAAGATAATAGTGGGTGCATAAGCAAATGTGGTGAAGAAAGCTGATGGTGTCCAGCTATCAAAAGATATAGCGTCAAAAAAAAAAAAAAGATATATCGTCTGGTGTCTTAAAGGCTTGAGATAAACAAGTGCCCATCTGGCTGAGAAGCAACAAAGCTCACATGGAAGACGCACACCAGCCTGTGTGATCACAAAGTGTCAATAGGAATGGGCATCAGGAATCAAAGAACAAAAAAATCATTTCATGGTGAATGAGGGGGAGTGTGGAGTTGGGACTCAACTCTGTAGGCAACTGGACATCCCTTTACAGAAGGGTCACGGGGAGGAGACTAGCCAGTCAGGATGCAGTATAGCACCAATGAAACATACAAATTTCTTCTAGCTCTTTAATGCTTCCTGCCCCCCACAATCATGATCCCAATTCTACCTTACAAATCTGGCTAGCCCAGAGGATGTACACTAGTACAGATAAGAGCTGGAAATACAGGAATCCAGGACAGATAAACCCCTCAGGACTAATAATGAGAGTAGCAATACCAGGAGGGTAAGGGAAATGTGGGGGGAGAATGGGAGAACTGATCACAATGATCTATATACAACCCCCTCCCTGGGGATGGACAACAGAAAAGTGGGTGAAGGGAG
>NW_022111321.1:17537678-17547886 GCF_000313985.2 Echinops telfairi
GGAGGGTGGAAGAGGGAGGGGGGAAATGAGGAGCTGATATCAAGGGCTCAAGTAGAAAATGTTTTGAAAATGATGATGGCAACAAATTCTGTGGCTATTTTAGAGTAAATTGAAAACTTGTTGTTAGTTGCCATTGAGTCATCCCCAATTACGGTGATCCATAAATCACAGAAGGAAGGACTGCCCATCCTTTGCCATCTGTACTATGAGTGGTGGCTCTGGGGTTGTGATCCCGTACAATTTTCATTGGCTGATTTTTGGAAGATTGTCAGGCCTTTCCTCTTCTTCTGTTTTAGTCCAGAGCTTTGTTCTAATGTGCTCAGCCTCTTAGCAACACACGAGCCACCATTGACAGGCAAATGAATTACATTGGCTGGAAATGGAAGTTGGGTCTCCCATATGGAAAACAAGAATTCTACCATTGAACCACCACTATTCTCTAATAATAATAAGATTTTCAAATTTAACAAAATGAAGATGCTCAGTATTTAGTTTGTTTCAATTCTCCGGCAGTTCATCTCTTCTCTCTCTCCCACTGCCATGAGTCAATGCTGATTCACAGTGACCTCCTCTGGGTTTCTGAGCCTGTAACTATGGATCTGCTGGTGACGTCAAACTGCTGACTATGTGGATCACAGCCCAACACATAACCACTACACCACCAGGGCTCCATCATCTAGATATAGAAGGGTCTTAACGTTGTAGGAGGCTGCATTTCAAGATGTGAGAGTCACCTCAGATTTTACCATGGGCCAGTCAATATCATGGCATAGAGACCCACACCTCCTTAACCTAAGAAATGGTAACTACAATGCTCTTTATAAATACATTAAGTCAATACACCAAGTCAAGCGATCATTTAAATGAAGGGGACCCTTAAACCTCTTATATGGATGCTGTCTGAGTGAAGAAACTCTGAAGAGAGAATCGCCTCTGGGAGAACTACTCATAGTATCTACATCAAGCATGAAAACGTGGCCAGTGGGCCTTGACAAAGCAATACTAGTCTAGCAGGCATTTCTGAATATAATGTATTGTCCATTGGAAAAGAATATCCTATAAAATATATTCTGTAATAAATACATAAATAAACACCAATAATCGAAGTGAAGGGCTTTCTGGGAAATGTGGGCCATTCAGAAGGGAGTATCTGCTTCTGTGTGTATACATGATATATGTATGCATAAGGATGAATATCTCAACAATAAGCCTGTATCTCTCAGTTGTCTCTTTATAAATAATAATAAAAACGCTGTCAGTATCATTAAACCTTAAACCAAAAATAGCCCCTGAAATCTTCTTAAAACCAAACAACAGTTTTGCTGGACTATTGAAAAATGTGCACCTTAAACATTGTACTCTTTTGAAAACTATCTATATTGAGCAAATTGGCAACAGTAGCTTGAAGACCAGAACTGCTAGGGGGCCGCAGATTTATGCTAATGTGGGAGGAACACTCAGAAAAGGAGGGGAGAATAGTTGTGCAACGGGAAGAAGATCGCCATGTCACTAACTAGTACATTAGCAACTGTTGACACGGAATATTGTGGTGGAGCTTTGGGTGCGGTGCTGGGCTGCTCAATGGGAGGCTGGTGGTGCAACCCCCACGTCCCTTCTGGGGAGAAAGATGAGCTCGCATAGAGGTTCATCGTCTCAGAAACCCTACACTGGGTCCCTATGAGTTAGCATCAACCGGATGGTAGTAGGCTTGTTTTCTTGGGTTTAAGGTAGGTCAAGGAGCTGTGATGCACCTGAGGGCTAAGTATTTGGCTGTTAACCACAAAGCTGGTAGTTAAACCCACCAGCCACTCTGCAGGAGAAAGAGGAGGCTATCTGCTTTTGTAGAGATTTACAGCCTCAGAAACCCTAGTGAACAGTGCTACTCTGTCCTGAGTGAGGATCGACTTGATGGCAGTAGGTCAGTGGGTTTTAAAGATAGCTTAGACTCAAGACTGATAACCAAAATTAGAAATAAATGTAAGGGGAAAAAAAGTCGTTTCTGTACTTTTAAGTATTTTTAGTTATCTCAAAGTAGTTAACAAAATAAATAAAACTTATTTAAATTTCTAGGATCTATTATTGGTTTTAACTTTAAAATTAATTTTCAAAGAGATGAATGGTTTTATAAATATATATTAAAAATGATTAATATTCTTACATCATCAGAAACAAGTCTCCAGCCATTGTTCTCTACACGACGATACCAGCCACTGCTGTCATCTTCCTGGGGACAATCACTTCTGATATGAGACGTGTACTTCGGTGGAAGCTTTGTGTAATCTCTAGGACTGTTAGCACACAGATCTTCAATATGTCTGTGGGTGAAAATTTTGTAGTATATATTGGGAGGAAAGTCAACCTGTGGGCGGGAGAATTCAAAATACAGATGTAGTCAAATTGTAAAAATTGTCTTACATTAAAAAAATCCTAACTTTCAAATTTCACATAAACATGCTATAAAACTATGAAATAAGAATGTACCCATACTTACTCCACCCAATCTGAATCGAACAATAATGCCAGCAGCAGCATCAAGAAAATCAGCCTAAAAGAAAAACGCATCACTCTTCAATATTTTGTAATATCAATTCATTTCTTCTCACTCTATTATATTAAAATAATGCTGACCAAGTTCACAGGACTAATAGCCCACAAGGACCCCAGTCTCCTCCACCTGAGACCATGCAGACTAGATGTGCTCAGCTACCACTATCAACTTTTCTGAACAGGTAAACAAATGGAGGTCCTAGATAGAATCAGAGAAACTAATAGAAAACTCAAATTTCTAAAAAAAGCCAGACTTACTGGACCAACAGAGACTAGAGCAATGCCCAAGATTATTGCCCAAAGACACCCTTAGACCTTGAAACTGCAGCTACTCGCAGACGTCACCTTTCAGCCAAATAATAAATTGTCTTCTAAAATAAATCACCTCTGGGTAATGTGCTCTCTTACACAATCCACCATAAGTGACCAAGTTGTCTACAGTTACCTAAAAGCAAAGGTCGGAAGGCTTGGAGGGGCAGGAAGTTAGACCAAAGGAAACAGAACAAAGAGAGTGGAAATAAGGGGACGCAAGCACATTATGAAAACTGTAAACAGTATCATGGGACAATGCGTATAAAAATTGTTAAATGGGAACCTATTTTGCTATGTAAACTTTAACCTTGAACACAATCAAATCGTTACTAAAGAAAAAAAAGGCATAAGGATTTAATATTTATGGACACCTAATAAGTTAACAGCTTATTTAATAACTCAATAACTCAATAATTACACAATATTGTGTTTCCTTTCTATGTCCTGTCCTGCCTAGCTCTTGTTACATCAAACATCTATGTTTAAATATTTTAAGAATTGTACATAATGTCTTCTACATATTTACTCTATATCAAAAGTAGAGTAAAAAAAAATCTTGTCCAATTTTGTCTCTTGGTAATATTATTAGATGAGAGAATCCATGTTATACTAGATTACTAAATCTGTAATGCCTAAAAGACAATACTGGTTTTTTTGAGAATTTGAAGACAGTATTTATATATACATATATAGATGTATAATTTTTCCAAAAACTAGGAATTTTACAAAACCAGGTATGTAGTTTTGAGTTCCTGTTACGAAATATTACATTTCTTACAAATTTGTATCAAAACTGTGTTAGTCCAGGTTGACTAGAGAAGCAAATTCATGGATACTCATACGTGTCTAAGAAAGAGTTTTATATAAAAGAGCAATTGTATATTGAGAAAGCATCCCAGCCCAGTCCAGATCAAGTCCATAAGTCCAATATTAGCCCATATGTCTGATACCAATCTATAAATTCCTCTTTAGACTCACAGAATACATGCAATGATGCTAAATACAGGAAGATCACAGGCCAGTGGGAAAGTCTTGTGGATCCAATGACAGTGGAATAATCTCAGCACTAACAGGGGTCCTCCAGCTCCAGGGCTCTAGCATAGCTCCATGTGTCTTGTCAGCAGAAATATGAAGCAGAGAGTCTGTCTATATCTGATCTCTAGTGAGCTATTTATCTCTGTGGCACCTCCAAATGAGGTCATCAAGCTGTGACATGATTGACCAGCTGGATTCCACCCCTTCACAAGTTGACACCAGATTATGTAACTATCATAGACCACCTTTTGTCAACTTGACACTTTTATACAATTCTATAGACATACATAATTTTCAACAAAGCAATAATAAAATCATATCTTTACCTAAAAGGATAAAACTTAAACCATATAATTCACTATGTGCCAAAGCCTCATTTAAGCATAATATTCGATATGTGAACAACACAGCAATATTTTATGCCTAACAGTTGCAGTTAAGTCATACCTACACCTTAATCCCATAATCCTATGAATATATTCCCCCACCTGTGAAAGTTTATGTCAACCACTTCATGCCTTTATCCCCCCCATTTTGGGTATCCAATTTCTACACCGCTCATTTACATCAACCCAGTGCTTTGAGGAGACTCATACTCTTTGACATGAAAAACCTTCATTCCAGTTGGAACCTTGTGAGGCCACATCTATAAGCAAAGTCAAATCAGGACAGGCAACCCATAAAATCAGCAACAATATGCACCAGTTCAAAGGCTCAACCATCTTCTCTTCAACGGGTAGGGTTCTGGTCAGCTCTATGTGGGCTTCCTCACTTAGCCTCAACAGGGTGCCCATTGGTTGCCTCTCCTTTAGATCATGGACCCGTCACAAATTCTCAACAACCTCAGCCCCCTTGGGCTAGGTCATGCCATAGGCTCAGGTTCCACAGAACTTTATAAACATCAGACCAACCAACCAACTCTTGTCTTCTCTAGTTCCTGTAAACCAGGTTCATGGTATCAGTGGCCAGACTCAACGGTCTCTTTACTGATGCATTTCTCCCACTTCCACTCAACAAGTGGATCCAGGTGGTCACCTAGCAAGCATTTCAGTCTATCCACAGACTCCCTTTAATGTTCAGTCCTAGAAAGGACTTTTCTTCATGGTTCCAGATTTTTTCCAGTTTCTGACAAAAACCACTAGTTCAAAATTTAAAAATCCAAAGAGTTCCCTTTTTCCCTTCAATCTGTCAACAGCCCCCAAGGCAAGTCCCTTCACCTTTGAATGTCCTGAGCACTTAAGACATTGGGTGGGACTTATCTTTTCAGAGCCTTCTTTGCAGCATGTCCTAACCCATTTGAAGATTTCAAATTGGTAGCTGAAACAGTTAGCTTACAAACTCTCTGTTTATACTTCTCAATAATCATTCTATCAATCATTTTATCGATAATAAGAAGACAACAACAGTATAAACCTAGTACAGCCAGATCCTAAACTCAATTCTTAAAACAGTCAAGTTCAATCCTTACCTAGTTTATCTCAATCCTTATCTAAACTATTCTATTGATACAAACTATTACCTTAGGCCCCTGGCTGCATTGCCTCAAGCCAGGACCAGGCTGTCTGTCAGCCATTTTGACTTTCTGTCAGCCATTTTCACTAAGCGGCATGGTCTCTGAGAAATTCAAGGGGTGATTTTGCCACCAAACTCAAGATTCACATTTATCACAATCATTTTCACCATTTCAGACAGGATTAACCAAAGACAATTTCTAGGAATCAAAATTTTAAATTCCCACATTCTTTCCAGAACAGCCCAGTAATTGCACTGTCATATCTGACCTCTGGCTAACCAGGGAGGAAAAACTACACGAGGCAGAGGTCTAACAAGCATCCACTCTCCATCTTTATGATTTGTTTCTCTAGTGCCCCACTCCCAAGGTTACTAGAGAACCAAATCCAGAAACATTCATATATGTGTAAGACAGAATTTTATATTAAAGAGTAATTGTATATTAAGAAAATATCCCAGGCCAGTCCAAATCAAGTCCATGTCAAATAGTAGCCCATATGTCTGATACCAGTCCATAAATTTTTTAGACTTATGCAGCCATGCAATGATGTAGAATACAGGAAGATCACAGGCCAGTGGGTAGAAAGTCTCAGTGGGTGGTGGAAGCATCTCAGTGCTGGTGTGGGCCTCCATGTGGCTCCTCCAGCTCCGGGGCTCTGCTTCCATCAGGGCTCTCCATGGGGCTTGTCAGCAGGAAGATAAGCAGAGAGTCTGTGTGTATCTGGCCTCCACTGAGCTATTTATCTCCATGAAATCTTCAAATGAGGTCATTAGCTGCAACCTGATTGACAGGTTAGACTCCACCCCATTCCCAAATTGACACCAGATTATATAACTACTACAAAAACATTCTATACATATGCACATTCAGTCATGAAAGTGTACTCTTATGTGTATAGCTCCATAGTTTTTGTGCATGCATACATCCATGAACTTTCCACCCAGAACAAAATACTGAGCCTTTTCAGAATCAAAGCTAGTTCCTTCTTATCCTGGCCCACACATTCCTTTGCTCTTATTTATATCACTATAGATTAGTCTCTCTAGCTTTTGAACTTTACATAAGAGAAATTATATAGTTTTTATTCTTTTGGCTTCTTTCACTCAACACAAATCTGTGACAAATCTCATATTGATAGTTCCTCCAGCAGTGTATAGGACAGGCTACCCAGGTAGGGTTGAGGTCAATAGGTAAGCGGCCAGCAGCAGATGCAGTTTAAGGTCAAGGGCTGACACTGGGCCTAGTCGTCAAGGTTTGGGAAGAAGCCCTGTATTCTCATGGGGATAAAGGAGTAGAAGGAAACAGGGCCATTCGGCAAGAGCCAAGGGATGCTCAGGGGATGCCCAATGAGCAACCTCCATCTCACCCCACCCATACTACCCATCCCCTTCTACCTTCAGACAGAGCCCCTAGCTTCTGACAAAGCCACCATGGGTGTTTCAGAGTTCTTAAGGGGATGAATTAGAGACATCTATTGTGAAAGTAAGATGAAGGCAGGAAAGGGAGGGGACTCCAATGACGAGGGAAGGGGCAGACAGTTGGGCCAGCCAGGCTCTGGAAGACTGTATCCCTCCCCTGAAGGCAGCAGTGGGTGCCAACTTCTCTTGAGATGACATGGGGGAGGGGGAGGTATTAGTGACTGTTGACCTCAGCAGGGGCATGATGGGTATTCACAGAACAGATTAATGGGGAGAGGTGATGTGATCATCCTCCATTTTTACAGAATGCCAATTTTTGCATAATATCCTGGTCTTCGGAACCTAACCATGTTGTTAAGTGAGGAGTGGTTATATAAGATTCTATTTATATATATAGCTCAAAAACATGAAAGTAAACTAACATGTTAGAACTGAAAATAGTGATTACCTTTTGGATGGAGGGAATTGGCTGCAGTTTACAGGGCACATGAAGGGAGAGGTTTGGAGTATAAAAAGATTGATCCGGGTGATGGCGACACAGGTCCTGCTTTGTGGTAATTAACTGGGCTATACATTTATGTTTTATAAACTTTTATACATGTAAGACTTCAATAAAGTTTTTAAAGAGAAACAAATATGAGCACAGTATATTGATAAAGTAGTTGTACTTTCTAAGGGAAAAAATTACGTCCTTACCTCTTTAGGATTAATATATCTGATGATTTGCTGTGGTTTCCCTTGTCTTCTTATATTAATCATCTTTTTAAAGTGTTTGAATATAGCAATATCCTAGAGGTTCAAACAAAATATTTTATGGTCAAAACTGGACTTTTCTAGTTATAAATAGTTTTTTGCCTAATAAATCCAAAGATAAATAATTTTTAAAAAGATTTATGTCTGTAAACTAATTTTAGAAATATAGGAACTCAGGGTTCCCTTTAACAAGACACTATTGGTATTGTCTCCATAGAGAGTATTATCCTTAAATTTGTAATTGTAATGCTATACATAAAATAGCAACACTAAACATTATATAAATTGAACCACTATACATAAAATATCCAGGAGGGAAACACAGCAAATCCAGGACGGATGATCCCTTCAGGACCAGTGGTGAGAGTGGCGATACAGGGAGGGTGGAGGGAAGGTGGGATAGAAAGGGGGAACCTATCACAAGGATCTACATATAACTTCCTCCTTGGGGGACAGACAACAGAAAAGTGGGTGAAGGGAGACGTTGGAGAGAGTAAGATATAACATAATAATTTATAAATTACCAAGGGTTCATAAGGGAGTGGGGAGCAGGGAGGGAGGGGGAAAATGAGGAGCTGATGCCAGGGGCTTACATGGAGAATACATGTTTTGAGAATGATGAGGGTAATGAATGTACAAATGGGCTTTATACAATTGATGTATGTACAGATGTGATAAGAGTTGTATGAGCCACCCATAAAATGATTTAAACAAATAAAAAATAAAGTATCCAGAAGTTTGGTTGCAATAGTTTGGGGGAAAAAGAAGATAGAGTATAGTGGTTAAGAACACTGATTAAGGAGCCCTGTGGCATGGAGGTCTATACCCTAGGCTAATAACCACCAAGAACACTGAGTAATGTCTGGGTTCAATGTGAGGACTTACTAGCTGTGAATAAAATATTATAAAAGTACACACATAGTGTTTTTGGTGTTTTTATTTAAGAAGCATTGTGGTTACTGAAGTACCACAAGTTGCTTAATCTCTCTATAATCAGTGTCTTCATCAATAAAATGGAAATGATTGTAACTATCTCATAGAACCATGACGATAAAGAAATGAATTAATATTTGTAATGCAGTAAACAGAATCTACAACAAGAACTTCAAAACTTCATAAGAAAAAGACAGATAGCCCAATTAAGAAGTGGACAAAGGAACTAAAAAGGAAGGGAAAAGAAAAAAAAATAAAGGGGAACGGGGCACTAACCCACACACAGGGAGGGTATTGCTTATGTCTCCACAGGAAGGGAAGAGAGGGTTCAGACCTCAACCTGGTGCTGTAAGCCTTGAGGGCAACATAGCGGCATGAAGCAATGAACTAACAGAGAGGTCTGTAGGACCAGCCCCAATCCCAGCTATTTTGACCTCCTCCCCAGGAGAAGGCAGTACAGAGGACAGCACTGAAGACATAGCCTGGGAGGAATGGCAGGTCTGCCCGGACCACACAGGCACAAACTGAGAGAGAGAGCTGCAGCCTGGGCCACCAACCTCGAGGATGATATTCCTTCTCGGAGCAGCCAATGCACAGAGAGGACTGTAGGCTTGGCCCCACCGCAAGACTTGCCACCCCCTCATTGACCCACAGTGCTACAGGAGATAGCACTGGAAACACAATGCAGGAATTGTGCCCAGTCTGCCCCCCCACCCCAACTGGGTGAAACACGAAGGGAGCCCAATGGAGCAGCAAGGAGAACACCAAAGTCCCCGAGGATTCCCGAAAATAGACCAAACTTGGAGTGCAGGGCTCAGCACTTCATCAGACCTGATTGGAAAACATCCATAAGGGTCAGCAGACAGACCTGGAACTATTTATAAGCTTTAAAAAATTATTATTCTCTTTTCCCCTCATATCTATCCATATAAGACAGGCAGGAAAAACAATCGCAAGGAGAAAACAATGAGGCCAAAGGTTCTGGAACATGGGGGAGGAGGTGGTCGGGGAAAGGGAAGAGGGGAGTCAACAAACCCAGGAGAAGAGAACAACAGTATATCTAAAACTGATGGCAAGGAGGGCGTTGAATGCCTGGTGGAGTTTGATTAAGGGCAATGCAGCCGAGAGGAATTACTGAGAGCCAAATGAAGGTCAAACATGATAGTGGGACAGGAGGAAAGTAAAAGGAAATAGAGGAAAGAACTAGGAGGCAAAAGACAATTATTGAGGTATAAATATAGAAATGTACATATGTAAATATATTAATTTATAATGATGAGGATATAGATCTATGTACATATATTTGAATGGTAAGTATTAAGGTAGCAGACAGACATTGGGTCTTTACTCAAGTACTTCCTCAAGCAAGAACACTTTGTTCTAATAACCTGACATTCTGTGACGTTCACTTTCCCAACATGATCGCTGAAGACAAAATAGGTGCATACGCAAATGGTGAATAAAGCTGATGGTGCCCGGCTATTAACAAATACAGTGTCTGGGGTCTTAAAAAACTTCAAGTTAAACAAGCGACCCTTGAGCAAGGAGCAACAAAGCCCACATGAAAGAAGCACACCAGCCTGTATGATCATGAGGTGTTGATGGGATCAGGTAGCAAGCAAAAGAAGACCCAAAACAATTATATTGATGTGAACAAGGTGAGTCCGAATGGAGACCCAAAGTCTATCTGTCGACAA
>NW_022111321.1:17551992-17553767 GCF_000313985.2 Echinops telfairi
TTTCCCCCAGAAACAACCGAGTAAACAGTGTGGCTTTATCTGACCTCTGGCTAGACAAGAAGAAAAACTACATGAGGGAGAGGTCAAACAAACATCTACTCTCCATCTTATGATTAGGAGGACTTTGTAGGTTGTTGGACTTGTGGGCTTGGGCAGCACTGGGTTGTTTTCTTGATGCGCACTTAACCTTTATATAAAACTCTCTCTTATACATGCGTTTCTGTGGATTTGTTTCTCTAATGTACCCAGACTACCACAGATATGGTATTGCTTCTCCCACAGACAGCATTCGTGAGCCTGGAAATCAAGGAATATAAATGGAAGTAGCTATCTAACTATTATTTCTAGTTATTTATTAGTGTAATTTTTGCTACCTCTCCTTGTAACTTTAGGACATGCGGATATAAAGGCCTTAGCTCACTAATGAAGAACATTCCCACCAAGTACACACTAATAGTTCCACTAAAAGGGAGCAATACTGCCACCTAGCCATTTGGGGGCTCCTCATTACGGGGAATCAGCAGCAAAACCAGCCCGTTACTGGTCTGGCTGCGGTGACTGATGTACCCTGTCAAGGAGAAAATGAACGGTGACTACCAGCTAGAGTAGCAAGAACTCAGGAAATCTTTGGCGCCTCTTAGGAATTCCATGTTGTTAAAAAAATTATTGGAAAATCACAACCCAATATAGGCAGAACTGTCAAAGGCTTAGACATTTTACAAATCAAAAATGCCTGGTTCATCATACCAAGCAAGGAACCGTGACTAGCTAAGCTGCTTGGTGGGAAAACATTTAAAAAGAGGATATATAATAGGTAGTGGACCCAAAAAATGATAAATTATAAATACCAACTACAATACCATAGTTAGTAGCTGAAACAAGTAGTACTTATAAGTATATCTTCTACATACTTTATGTAAATATTAACCAACAATTTTCCATCATTTTTTCCTCTCCCATTTCCCTACAATCAATTATAGTATGTGTAAATCGGGGAGTGGTAGGCAGGATGTTTTTGGAATCTGAATATATTAGGTTACATCACAAAATGGAATTAAGATTGCCTAGGGAATTAATGGTTGCAATAGTGCATTAACAGAAACTGTCAGAAATTCAAGTTGGATTCAGGAGAGGATGCAGAATGAGGGATATATTATTGATGCCAGATGGATCTTGGCTAAGAGCAGAGAATATCAGGAAGATGCTTACCTGTGTTTTATGACTATGCACAAGCATTCAATTGTGCGCATAATAAATCATGGAAAACATCATAAGGAATGCAAGTTCTAGGACACTTACCTACTCATGAGTAACCTGTACATAGACCCAGTGGCAATGATTTGGGCAGAATAAAGAGATGCTGTGTGGTTTAAGATCAGGAAATATGTGAGTCAGGGTTGTATCCTTTCACCAGTTATTCAATCTGTATGTTAAGAAAATAACCTGAGAAATTTAGCTATATGAAGAGAACATGATATCATAATCGGAGGAAGACTCATTCACAGATGAATGGAGATGGCACAATCTTGCTGAAAGAGAAGAGAATTTGAGTCATTTATGGATGAAGATCAAAGACTGCAGCCTCCCGACTGGATTACATCTCAATGTAATTACGTCTCAAATTATCTAATAAGCAATATTATGATAAACATAGAAAACATTGAAATTATCAAGGACTTAATTTTATTTGGACCCATAATCAACACCCATAGAAGTATTAGTCAAGAAGTCAAATGATGTCCTGCCTTGAGGACGATATCCCTAATCAGAGCAGC
>NW_022111321.1:17555594-17571481 GCF_000313985.2 Echinops telfairi
GCTGTACAATTGCGCCTACTGAACCCGTAGTGATTGTGGTAGGAGCTGACTTCTTCTGGCAGTATTGCACTGGGTAAATCTGCTGCAAAGGACTTCTTTAAAGTGTGGGAGAGCAAAGGTTTCATTTTGAAGACTAAAGCGTGCCTGATCAAAGTCAAGGTGTTTTCAATCGCCTCAGAAACATGCAAAAGTTGAACAGTGAACAAGGAAGACCTAAGAATTCATACCTTGGAATATATTTACAATGTTGGCAAAGGTTGTTGACTTTGCCACAGACTGCCAGGAGAGCAGACAACTCTGTCTTGGAGGGACAGGCAGAATGTTCTGCTCCTTAGAAGCAAGGGTGGTGAGTCTTCATCTTGGTTATAATTCCTGGTAAAATCGTCAAAAAAAGAGGAAGATCTTCAATGGGGCAGATGGACACAATGGCTGCAATAATGGATACAAGGATGGCAAAAGACAGAGCAGTGCTTCATTCTGCTGTATATAGATAGATAGGGTCACTGAGAGCTGGAACTGATTCAAAGGCACCTAAAACTGTAACCAGCCTTGACATAGGAGGATTATCCTGGATTATTTCAGTAATCCCAGAGTAATCACAGGACCAATATCAGTGAAAGGAGCAAGGCATGGGAATGAATTTCAGAATCATGTGATATGAAAAAGTCTTGGTAGGCCATCGTTGACTTTGGAAGTAGCAGAGTCCATGAGCATGTTGGTAGCCTCTCTAGGGGAAAATTGAATAAACCCTAGAGCCTTGTTATGGATTAAATTATGTTCCCCAAAACTTTATGCCGAAGTCATGATCACTATGACTTGTGGACATAACCTTGTTTTAAAATACTCTGAAGATATTATCAATGAAGGTAACATGAAGTCATACTAGAGTAAGGAGATTTCTAATCTTCCATTTAGGGTTTGCTGTAAAAGAGGAGAAACAGACACAAAGAGAAAGAAGAGCTATAAGACAACAGAATTATCTTGCAAACCACGGAAATCCTCAGAAAGAATCTCCCCCGAGAACCTTTGGAGAGAATATGTCCCTGCCAGCACTCTAACTCAGACTACCAACCTTCAGAACGGTGAAGCAGTAATTTTTTGTGAAACATTAAATTTTTGTTCTCATAAACTACCTCTGATACTGTGTTATGGTAACCCTAGGAAATGAATACATGCCCCCAGAAAGAGCACATTCTGATTGAAACCTTGATATTAACCCAATGAGACCATCTTGAATTTTTAAGCTTGCCAACCAAACTCGCTGCTACTGCAGTCAATTCTGAACTCATAGTGACCCGATAGGACAAAATAGAGCTACCCCTGTGGGTTTCTAAGACTGTAACTCTGCATGGGACAGAAAGCCTCATCTTCATCCTGAGACGCAGTTGAGAGTTTCGGACTGCTGACCTTGTGTTAGCAATCCAGTGTGGAACCACTGTACTCCCAGGGCTTCTTTTTAAGTCCTTCCTAGAGTTATAAAACAATCAATTTTTGTTTATTAGTAGAAAGAATTAAATTTATGCTTGACCTTTCAGTAGGGACTACAGAAGTCAGAATATAATGGAACGACATCTTTAAGTAGAATGCTAATAGAGATTTTTTATGTATGCTAATATTTTTTAACATTAAAAAAAATAAGAAATGTTTTCAGACAAATGAAAGCTGACAGAACATTTTTTCAAAAGAAACCTGCCCTAAAAGAAATACCATATATACTCGTGTATAAGCCTCGTTTTTCAGTACATTTTTAATGCGGTTTTTTTGGTAAACGTAGGTGCCTCGGAATATTTGGGTCAGCTTATACTCAAGTATATATGGTACTACGTTTTTCACATATAATGCTCCCACATAAATAATCCACATATACGTACAATGCATATAGGGAATAGGGAATTAATGTGTGAAGGCATTGTGTGGTTTGCAGAAGAGACATAATAGGCATGTGGTATTTGCTTTAAAATATGGTACTGTAGGGATTTCTCAAGGAACACCACAGAGCAGCAGAGAACTTCCAGAAGGAAAGAGGCTCTGGAAAGATAAATAAAGCTTGATAAATTAAATGAATATTGTTTAAAACAAAGACAATAATGTCTTTTGAAATTTAAAACAAAAGTATAAGCAAAACACACATCTGACAATGAAAACACAAGCAGAAAGGGGATAAATGTGGTCAACCCATTATGAGATTCTTACATTGATTCGGAAAGGATTAAAGCACTAATTTAAGGTAGTTGCTAATTAGTCAAGGATATTAGCTGTGGATAGGCTTGAGAAGTGTTCCAGAACACTTCATTGTGCTCACGTGGAAACTATACACCGACCAAGAGGCAGTTGTGCAAACCAAATAAGAGAATACTGTATGGTTTAAAATCAAGAACCATGTGTGTCAAGACTGTATCCTCTCGCCACACTTGTTCTACCGGTATGCTGAGCAAATAATCAGAGAATATATGGATTACAAGAAGAAGAATTAAGCATCAGGATTGAAAGATGGCTTATCAACAACTTTCGATGTGCAGATGACACACCCTTGCTTACTGAAAGTGAGGAGGACGTGAAGGGATTGCTGATGAAGATCAAGGACTGCAGCCTTCAGTACGATTACCACTCGATGTGAAGAAGACCAAAATCCTCACAACTGGACAATCGGGAACATCATGATGTATGGAAATAGATTGACAGTGTCAAGAATTTCGTCTTGCTTGGATCCACAATCAATGCTCATGGAAGTAGTAGTCAAAAATCAAATGACACACTGCATTGGGTAAATCCTCTGCACAAGCCCTCTCTGGAGTGCTGAAAAACAAGGATGTTACTTTAAGGACTAAGGTGCGCCTGACCCAAACCACAGTATTTTCAATCCCCTCATATGCATGTGCAAACTGGACATTGACTGAGGAAGACCGAATAAGAATTGGGGCATTTGAATTGTGGTGCTGGCGAAGAATACTGAAGTATCACGGACTGCCGAAAGAACAGACAAATCTTTCTTGGAAGAAGTATATCCAGAGTGCTCCTTAGAAGCAAGGATGGTGAGATTTTATCCCAGGTAGTTTGGACATGTCAGGAGAGACCAGTCCCTGGAAAAGGACATCAGGCTTGGTAAAGCAGCGAAAAAGAGGAAGGTTCTCCACAGAATGGATCAACACCTTGGCTCAAACCTTAGAACAATTGTAAGGCTGGTGCCAGTTTGAGCAGTGTTGTGTTCTGTCTTACACGGGGCCACTAGGAGTTGGAGCCGACTGGATGGTGGCCCCAACAAGCTGAAAAGTCTGTTGTAAATTCTAGGTTGGCCCGCCTTAAAAGAAGACGTAACAATACTGGTGGTTATCTGTCAGTAGGGCAAAACAGCCATCATTTAATCATGCTCATAATATTATGGGTTTCGAATTCTGGGCGGGCATAATGAGGAAGTCTGAGACTTTAGGGGGGTGACTTGACCCCCTGGGAATGGCTGGACTAGCTCAGGGAGCACTATGTGTTACGGATCAGCCCGGTTTCTTGGTTGTTTTTCCATGTAACGATGGCATTGTCATTTTCAGAAGTGGTAAGTGGGTTGAGATAGATGATACATTGATAATTGACCAATTATCAATCTCTGTAGGCAGCTTCTCTATGCGGTTAACTTGGAATTCCTCATAGTATGGCCACTTCATTGTAGTTCTGCTTCTTGCTGGCGTCACCTAGGTCAAGCATTTCAAGAAAAAGAGTGGAAGAAGCAAGGCTTCTTATGGCATAGATTCAGAGGTTTTAGAATCTCACTTGGACTACATAATCAATAAATATTCAGCAGAATGGATAACTCTAGGACCGGCTCATAAACTTGATTTCTGAGTCAAGAAATATGGTCTTTAGAGGTAAAAGCCAGATATGTAAGTTAACGATGTTTTCATTACTACTAGCCTTTATCAAAGGAACAGGGCCCAATCAGGAACGTGATAAATATTTGTGAAGCTAATAAAATACTTAATTGATGTTAACTTTTTTGGAAATTTTTTAAATGTCTACTTTTAAAGTGAAAAGTTGTTATGCAACTCGGTAAATATGCTTAAAACTATTGTATTGTACATTTTAAACCAGTAAAATGCATGGTATGTACATTATCTCTCAGTAAATGCTTTAAAGATGCTTTAAAATTCGGTGAACTCACAAGGAAACTTTTCCAGGCATGCTGAATGATTCTGGCAGCCAAATCTTGTTTCTCTGAAAAGTTTAATTCCTGTTGCAAACGCATTGGAAAATCCTAAAGGAAAACTAAACAAAAGGTCATTTTAATAAAATTAAAATTATTTTACATGTTTCATTATGAAAAGATCAATGTCTGTATAAATGAAATAATGAAAATTGTATTTGGTTTCAAAATAATAAAAATAATAAAAGTCACCCTTTATTAATCAACTAACCAGGGATTCCAGGAGAGAGAAAAAATGACAATCTGTTTACATAAACATTGTGTTTGCTGTGTGCCATCGAGTTTACTCCAAGTCCCTATAGAGCTATGATCCTTATAGGAGTTAAAAGCGTGGTTTTGAATCACCCACATTTCACTTGGCAGCCAAGCATTTAGCCATCATCCCACCAGGGCTCCTGTAAAGATCACGCCTCCTTAACTCTGTAAACGCAAACTCACTGCCATCAAGGCGATTCCAACCCATACTGACACATCAGACAACGTAGAACAACCCCCTGGGTTTTGGAGACAAGAACTCTTTAAGCAAATACTGAGTGAAACCAAGCCTGTCTGTTTCAAATTCCCCGACTTTCACCAACCCAATTCTAGGCCCTCAAGTAAACCTTAAAAAAAAAATGTATTGTACAATGTTTGTCATTTCATTTCTCAAATGTACAGCTCACTGATATCAATTACATTCATACGCTTTACAACTTTTACCCTTAATCTGGGTCACTTCCCATGATGGCATCATGTTTAGGAAGACCAGGATCAAACAGAAAAGCTGTCTATAGAGTATGTTATTTATAGGAAAAATGAAAACCCATTTAGATGTGTTCAGGACTTTATTTTCCTTCTATTATTTAAAACTATTTAAAAGCTTAGAGTTAAAAGTGTTTTCTTCCTAAATGTACACATGGTTGGGTTTTTAAGTTTGACATTTTTAACAACAGGGGAGGATATGCTCAATGCAAATAACGTCATTGCCTTTATTTATATAGAAGCCCTGGTGGCATCGCAGTTGCAGCCCATAATCCGCTCCTCAGAAAGGTTGCTTTCTGTCCCGGGACCCACAGGGCCCATTCTGCCCTATCTTTTTGGGTGGTTGTGAGTCAACATCAACTCAATGGCAGGCAGGTTTTTTAATTTTAATTTTTGATAGCTTGAATGACAGAAGAAGTAGGCAGCTTAAATAAGTCCTTGGGGGGTGTAAATTAAGTATAGGCAGAGTTGATACCAATTAGGTTCATACCTAAAATTCTCTCTCACACTTAGCTGTGTGATCTTGCATAAGATACTTAACTTATTCAAACTTTATATTCTTCATTTGTATAATATTTAGTACAATGAGTAGCCCATAGTAACCACTCAATAAACCATATCTTGGGTTTTGGTTTTATTATTAATGCAAACTAGTTTTGACAATAAAAATTACTTATGCACATTGTTTTAATGAAAAAATGGTATGATTGAGCATTTTAAGCACAAATTATTTTTTATTTATAGGTAATTATTAGCACAAATGAGGGTAAGAAATATTATGAGCTTAAATTTTTTTAAATTTTGAACAAAGGATAATATTTTGAGATAAGCTCTTTTCTGCGAACAAGTGGAAAACTAACAAAGTGTGGTTTATCTGCCCATTTCTTTTTTTGTTTTGTTTTGTTTTTATCTGCCCATTTCAAAAAGGCATTTCAGAAAAGAAAAAGAAAACATTAAAAATAAAATATTTTCCTTGTAAACAGTATGATAATTGATTTTAATATATTAGGACACTGTCATTTTATATATTAAGAGAGACAATGCAACATATGGATTTTCTATCTGACATTTATTATAACTTCAAAAAAATCAATCTTATCAAAGCTTCAATTTTAAAATGTGAGAAGAAATAGAACTTTTGGTCGGACTAGGCAAGATATGACAAAATACCCATTTATAAATTATCAAGGGCTCATGTGGGAGGGGGGAGCGGGGAGGGAGGGGAAAAATGAGGACCTAATGTCGGGGGTTTAAATGGAGAGAAAATGTTTTGAGAAACGATGTACAAATGCGCTTTACACAATTGATGTGTGTATGGATTGGGATAACAGTTGTATGAGCCCCTAATAAAATGTTAAAAAAAAAAAAAAAAAGAAATAGAACTTTTGTAATGATCTTGAATTTTTAAACATGGTGGATACCTCAATTAATTACCCTCATGTTCTTTTTTGCCAGTTAACAAGTGGATTATGGTTATTTTGGTTATTTATAAATAACCACAGAATCATGGCAATATTTAAACTGTATTGAGAAATATTGTTCCTTATTAACATATATATACTAGTTAAAAATAAAATTATTCACGTCAATCTCTAGATTTTTTACTTAAAATGTTTACATAAATAATACAGGAACACATTCTATAGTAAAAATTTCAACAAAAATAGAACTACATAGAATAAGCAGAGAAATCTTCCACTCCCCATTTTTTCTAGCCCAGTACCCTCTTCAAACATCAATAGATGTGTAAATCCTCCAGATTTCTACACATTTACACATATGAAAGTTCTATGTACACACACAACACACACAAGCACATACACATATATTTTACACACATACACAGAGGATGTTGGTTTATTTAATATCATCACTATACATATTTTTGTATGTTTACTTTAACAGTATGTGTTGGAGACCTTTTTCATGTTCACACAGATCTTTTTCATTCTCTTTAGAGTTACATTTTTCTGAAGTATAAAGATGTCATAATTAATGTAGAAGAAAACCTCGAGGTAAAGTTTCAGGATCTTGAATTTGGTTGACTAGCCTTAGATATGACACCAAGATCACCAACAATGTCAGACAAAATAGATGGATTTCATCAACATGAAGGATGTTTTATATAAAAGGCCATTCATTATCAAAAAGCATTATAAAAAAACCTATAGAATGTTCCTTAGACTTAAAGAACATAGAAAAGGACCGCAATTTGAGTCCCTTGAGGATGCCACACTGTTGTTTTGGTGTGGTGTAAATCAAATCACATAGGGTTTGCTAGGGAATAATTCACTTCCCTGCCATTAGGGTTATTCCTGCTCAGAGTGACCCTCCAGGGCAGGGTAGAACTGTAACACTTTATAGGAGTAGAAAGCTGCATGTTTCTCCCTTGGAGCAGCTAGTGGTTTCAAACTGCTGACCCTGAGGATAGCAGCCCAATGGTGTAACCTCTATGCACCAGGGCTCCCTGTGGAAGAGTTAGAGCTATGGAAACATTGCCTTGGGGAAATGTATTGAACTAGATGGGGGATATGTGGAGATACAATATCTTCTCATTTTGACATTGAAAGGTAGCTACGATTTTGTATCAATACTTTTGACTTCCCCTCAAATGACCCATCAATTGCATGTGTAGGTATATACCCATGAGAGATAAAAGCAGATACTTGTACGCCAATGTTCACTGTAGCGTTATTCGCAATAGCGAAAAGGTTTAAACACAACCAAGTGTCCATCAATAGATGAATGATAAAATGTGGTGTAGATTTTCAATGGAATCTTCTTCAGCCATAAAGGGAAATTAAGTTTTGATACATGGTACAACATGGATGAGCCTTGAAAACATCACAGACACAAACCACAAAAATTGTATGATCGCACTTATATGAAATATTTATAATATGTAATATCTTTATGGATTTAGATAAGTATTAGTGAGAAGCTGCAGGGAGAGATGGAGAGGAGGGGAGAATGGGAGGTTATTGTTCAAGGAGCTCTGCGTTTCCGTTTAGTGTGATGGAAACATTTTGAAAAGAGTGGTGATGGTTGTATAACATAGTGAATATAATTAATGCCATTGAATTTTATTTAAATTCAGCTGGTTTCCTGTAATGTGAATAGTATCCTGAAGTTAAAGTCTATATTCCAATATCTGATGGACCCCATGCATATCAGATGCCACTTGTAAGGCTTTTAATATTGAGTAATTAAATTGATTTAGTTTTCTGTTTGGATTAGGCTTAGTGGGGTAGGAATTCGAGACTAGAGATATTTTTACTCCAAAACCAAGCTCATAGCAACCCTATAGGACAGAGTAAAACTACCCCTGTGAATTTCCAAGATTGCAACTCTTTACAGGAGTGGAAGGCCTCTTTTTTCTCCTTGGAAGCAGTTAGAGGTTTTGAACTGCTCACCTTGTGGTTAGCCCAACACCTAACCCACTATGACAATGGGCTCCTCAATATTTCACTAATATCAGATAAAATTTTAAAAGTGTTTAAATAAAAATTTATTGGATAAAATAATAAGTGACAAGATTAGACTAAAAAAATTCTGCATGCATGCCTCAGTATTATTTGAGCAGAAACATCAATGAAGAAGAATGAGCCTTTCCTATAACCCATGAATGAGTATGTTGGCAGACAGATCAGTCAGTGAGCAGATGCTGAGATAAAAATGTTGAATAAAAAGGCCATTCTGACTGCAGCTAACTAGAGGGGAAAGGCGTGGTTGTTAAAAACTGGGGTCAGGGGCAGATGGGAGAGTATCTAATGCCTCCACTGGAAAAGTGAGTATTTTGCTTTTAGTGTACTGGGAAGCTACTGGAGGGTTGGCCAGAAGAGGACTATGATTTGACTTGCATTTTACAATTATCACTCAGAAGAGGGACAAGAAAAAAGAAAGCCCATTTCATTTATTGCTGTGATCCACCAGGAATAATTACATAGTGGAAAAATTTAAGTTGCTTAGAGAAACAGCAAGAATGAGTATTAACAAAATAAATGTATCATGAATAGATAGAATTTGATTTGAAGAGTTTCACCTGAACATGTCACATGTAGGGAAAGAGCTCTGAGAGGGGACAGTGCAGGAAAAGATGTATAGGTCATTCTTAGGTTTATACCGAAAAGATGGGATCAAGGGAGAGGACAGACCACAGAGAGTCAACAAGGACATGCATGCACCCTAAAATAGCCTCTAGTCAGGCCCCAGAGCTCGTCCAAGCTGGCTGCACTCATTGGCTGCACTCAGGTCTTCCCCCAAAAGAGCCCAACCCCTAAGGCAGAACGACCTCAGCTCCACTGCTTAACTTGAATGTGACTCCTAGGAAAACACCTCCTTAAAGGCTAACGGTTTAATAGGACTCCGAAGGGCAGCTGGCCTGCCTGGGTCACTCTAACTTCATAATCCAGCAATATGAACTTCAGGAGAATCAAAATGATTTTGTCATTGCTCATACCAACGTACATATTAATATAAATCAAAAAAAGTATGATCCAACAATGAAGCCCCATTATTATAAATCCCATGATCATATCATTTGTGACCATTTGGATATAGAATGATTGGTAACTAGCTCCTCTCTCTGAAGCAGTCTAATATGAGTTGTTTAATTAGCATCAGAGTAACTCAATCTTATACTGTAAACCGTTAAATTTTAGGCATTGTTATGGCAGGAGGTTTTTTTTAATTGGGAAGATGAGGAGAGGGGTGAGTTTATGTATTTACATGTGGGTGCTGTGGTGATTTTGTATGTTGTACTGTGTGCCATCAAGTTGATCCCAACTCAGAGTGTCCCTACAGGACAGAGAACTGCCATATAGCAGGGTTCCCTGGAGAGAAATCTTAATAGAAGCAAAATGCCACGTCTTTTCTTCCCTGTAGCCACTGATATTGCTGGAAATCATCAGCTAATAGCTAAATTTAAAGGAAAATCAAAGGAACACATGGGAAGAGAAAAGTATATAGCCACTGCTGACATTCCCATGCTAATTTCAATCTAGCCTTTTTCTTCTCTTTCTAGAAAAGCAAAAAATAAACAAAGAAAGAAAGAAAACCAAGAATAAGTAAAAATGTGAGTCTAGACGTTCCTTGTTAAACTATGGAGGTAACAAACCCAAACAAACACAGGAATGGTGACAGTCAGAGCAGAGAACAGTCGGGGTATTTTAGCACCAATAGTCAAAGAAGGCCTCCTTGATAGAAAGACATCCCCCCCCTTATTTCCCATAATGCAAAGAAGACAATTAAAGAGAAATTGGGTAGAGTAGGGCTCCAGGGAAGAAGATAAATGTCCAGAGACAAGGATGAGCTGGGTTTGCACAAGTAAATGAAAGAGAGAAACGGTGTGACGGAGCTTAGTTAGAGAAAAGAGAGGGGAGAAAAGGTCAGAGAGGCAAGTAGAAACCAGATGACAATTATGCTGAAAATTGACCGGTGCAGTTTGGGTGGTGTACTGGAGTTGTCTTGTATTAATCTGACAGCATCAATGGTTAAATTTTTTTGTTTGTTTTTTGTTTTGTTTTTTTGTTTGTTTGTTGTTGTTTTTTGTTAAATTTTTAATAATCAGATTTTTAATCATAATCATTATTAAAATGATGGTAAATTATTAAACTGACAGGAAGTAAAATAAAGGTAATAAATGTTCAAAACTTTTATCTATTCATTTTTGTTACTATTATTTATATTGTACTATTATATATTTTCTTGAGGTTATCTTTTTTTTTTTTTTCTCTTTTTTAACATTTTATTAGGGGCTCATACAACTGTTATCCCAATCCATACACACATCAATTGTGTAAAGCGCATTTGTACATTGTTTCTCAAAACATTTTCTCTCCATTTAAACCCCCGACATTAGGTCCTCATTTTTCTCCTCCCTCCCCGCTCCCGCCCCCCCCACCCCAGGTTATCTTTTTATTGTAGGCTTTTTCAACTATTGGCATTTGGGGATATATATAAATAAATATAATTTTTCCCTGTATTTTGTAGGGTCTATTTCATGTGTTATAAGATGTTTAGCAAAATTTCTAGCCTCTGTTTACCTGGTGCCATTAGCATAGTTGTGGCCAACAAAAATGTTTCTAAACATTGTCAAGTATTCCCTGGGGGACAAATTTACCCCAGTGGAGAACCATTAGTCTATCATATGTGCATGGTGAAAATGCTTTTTGAAATGGTGTGCTACTGTGAATTTCTTTCCTACTTCTGAGGCTGAAAAATAATATTTACATTGTTGAAATTAACAAATGCTACAGGTCAGGATGTGATTGTCATGTTAAATAAGCAAACAAAAACTAAAGTCCCTGCCATCCAATGGATAGGGACTCAAAGCAACCCTGTAGGACAGAGTAGAACTGTCCCTGTGACTTGGTAAGACTTTAATTCTCTCAGGGAGCGGAAAGCTTCATCTTCCTCCCTTGGAGCTGCTGGTGATTTCCAATGAACTCCTGACTGGATTTATCAGCCCAGCACCACCCACTACTTAAATTACCACGGCTCTTTATACTTAAGAAAGTGATCTTCAAGGGCTCAAAACTGTATTATTAACAAATCAAATTCTTGGGGAACTACTAAGATCTATGTTTTCCAAGAAAGGGAACCATAGGAAATTGCTTCAAATTGCTTACGAGACAAGTGAATTCAGAATAGAAAACTCTCGATTAATCCAGATGAAGTTGCTAGTCACCTTGCTAAGTATGTTGCAGTAGGGTATGGAAAAAAATCAAGGAGGTTGGCTGAGGAATGGAAAAATTGAGACAGTGACTGCATCAACTCTTTGGAATATTGTAAAAGTGAAATGAGGTGATAGCTGGAGAGAAGGAATGAATTTGGGGGATTTTTCAAACATAAAATAGGAAAGCTATTAAGGTATGTTAAAATGGTGCTGGCATGATGTGTGGGAAACAGAAGGATTTCTCTCAAGCTGTCTCCCCCAAATATATGCCAGACTTAGCTGCTTGAGAATGACTATACACTTGGAGGTCATCAGGAGTAGATTAGGGGTCATTCTCCCAAAGAGCTATCAGCCATCTAGAGCAAGCAGACACCACTGTGTATCCCACAACAAGTAGAGCCCACTCCCTTCTGAAAAGGATAATAGTCTGTTTCCTTGTAGGAGACACCGGAGAGGTCAAACCCGCTCAAGGATGACCAAGGTTAGCTGCCATCATGAATCTAGGGTCCACCCATCTTGTCACATGTATACATACCCCTAGATCTTCCCATTCCTATGGGCACACCCCTAGCTCTTCCTCTTCCTGTTATGCTTATGTCTATCATACATTCCCTTCCTACAATATATATGCCTGTTGTACTGCCCCTTCCTGTGATGTGTGGTTACCTGTAACGATGTCCCCCTAAAGAGATAACGCTTGGTTAGCAATAAATAAAAAGCTCTCTCCGGCTCCTGGGGGCCGGGGAGCTTTCTCCGGTTCTCAGTCCTGAGGGCTCCCCTGCTCTCCCGGCCGGGTTCCCCCCACGTGGACCATTGAGTGGGGCTGAGGTGACAATGCTACCATGAATTGTGTCTGACTCCACTTATTCCAATCTCTCCTCTAATTCTCATGCTCTCTATTACTTTACTATAAGCTTTACTTATTATCGCTGTGCAATTACGCCTACCGGACCTATGATGATTTGTGGGGGGCCCTCCTCCCCACAATGATGCAGTTGGGGGGAAATTGCCGGTGCAAGAGGAGACATTGGGGGTTGAGCGTCTGGTAGTCATGGAGCACAACATAAATGGATATAGGGGCAGATTGCTGCCTAGAAAAGAAACGATATCCATTTCACAGGGTTCATTATAAGCTTCAAGTACATTAATCAACATATTACAAATTGTAATATATTTAAAAGTACGTATCAAAACACTGCAGGACTTTACTACACCCAGGGCCGACTTGCCGATGTAGACACACTCGTAAAAGCTTTGGCAAGCTTACTGACTACTATGAGAGGTACCTTACCAAATCAACATGATACATCACCGATCTACAAGCTGTCTTTAGATTCTCAGTTAGACTCAACTTTGAAACTGTAATTTGTTTTAAAATTGACTTGCAAGGAATGAAACCTATCTTGTCCTCCTATTAAAAAAGATCCTCTGGATATCTTTCAGTCTTAATTTCTCTCCTATTTACCCGTGCCACTTTATAACTCGAGAAAGAAAAGTAACTACTAACTCCTTTAAAAAAATGTTTCCCCCTTTTTCACCTCTAAATAATGAAGTGAAGGATGGAGAACCAAACAAAAACATGGTAAAAACACGAGCCGTTCTGAACGGAGGATAGGCAGTGAGCACCCCCAAGAAGAGGTCACATTCTCACCAGGAGGAGGATGCCCGGGGCAAAGAGATTCACGCCGGCGAGACTGTGAACGAGGCTGGAGGCTGGAGGCGGGGCCGGGGCGAGACCGTGAACGAGGCTGGAGGCGGGGCCGGGGCGGGGCGAGAGGGAGGGGCTTCAGGGGAAGAAGTCGGACTCCTTGCGGCACTAATCTCAGAAGAATGGGTTTGCAAGGCCCAGTGAGATTGGGCAGGATTTAACCAGTCACCAAGAAGGAGCAGGTGTGGTACCGGTTGAGAAGGCGCGAACTGTTCCTTTCACCGCTCGCCCCCTGCCTGGGGTCCGCTCGTTTCCTTGGTAACAACGGCGGGCGGAAGTTAGGTAACCACTTCCGTTCTGCTAGGGCGCCCCCTAAGCCCCGCCTTCTACTCTTGCATTCCAGCTTCACCCGGTTTCCCCTCCTTGTAGGGAGACACGTGGAATGTTTCAGCGTTGTAGCGGCGTGAGGCTAAGCCACTTGACTAGCCGAGTCTTTGCAAGCTCAAGGCATCCAGCGCGGTAGATCATGGAGAGGTTTGGACATGCCAGAAGTCCCGCTGACATTGTGGGTGACGTGGGAACAAGATTTGGGAAGGGAATCCAAAGTCCTTTTTTCTACGGAGTTGAGCTCAGTGTATATGATGAAGTCCAGCTACTTCAGTCAAGTACATTAAAGTGTTGATGGGACACAGTGAACTCTAAAAATTAATTTATTTCTTTGTGTAAGAAAATCCTCTTTGCTCAGCTATTTAAAATGTTAGGTGACCCAAGAGCAGCCCAATACATCTTCCGTATCTGGAAGCTCCTACAACTGTTTTAAGTGAAACCGAATAACCTCACAAGCCTTATAAAAGAATCCCCTCCCCATCTTGTTGGCTTGGTTTTATTGATTAAATTTGGTTTTCAAATCTTAAGTTATACAAATACTGCATATCTAAAGGAAATCTGATTCGAATGGATTTTAAATACCTAATACTTTAGCAATGCTTTAATTACATATTTTTGCAGTTGTAAAATAATCTTGTTCAGGAACTGTACAGGTCTGTTACTGCCCTGTAAGCTGATGCATGTAATATATTTGTAAGATGAATGCGTGCGCGCCTGTGTGTGTGTGTGTGTAACCTGGGGGGAGAATCCCCCATATATAATAAAAAACATTTGTTCAGAAGAAATTCCTTGTAGGCTAATTCAGTGGCTCCTGAGTTCTTTAAAATTGTCACAACCCTAATAAACAGGGATGAACTTCGTTTTATTTTTATGTAGTTATCTTACTGCATTAGTGCACAGTAGGTATAAATAAACAAAATCTCTCAAAATAACTGTTATCAAGTTGGTTACACAATAGAATTGACTGTGGGTTTCTGAGACTAACTATGAGAGAAGAAAGCCTCATTTTTCTCCCCTGGAGCAGCTGGTGGTTTCAAACTGCTGACCTTGTGGTTAGCCCAATGTTTAATCCACTACAACACAGGGTTCATGAGAACAAGTACTTAATTTTTAATCTAATGGAAACTGAATTTAAAATGTTAAACTAAAAACCAGTGTATGGTTGTTTAACTTTCACATGCATATGAGGCATACCATTACCTGGGTCAGGCACACCTTAGTCTTCAAAGTGACATTGTTGCTTAAAAAGGTCTAGAACAGATTTGCCTAATATGTCCTTTGATTTCTTTTTCTTTTTTGGTCCTTTGATTTTGTGATTGCTGCTTCCTTTGTGTATCTAAGGGCCATGAAATCCCCGACAACTTCAGTTTTTTCTGTTTATCATAATGCTATGTATTGGTTCAGCTGGGAGGATTCTGGTTTCTTTACACTATCCGTACTGAAAGCACGAGTCCTTGATCATCAGCAAGCGCTTCAAGCCCTCCTCATTTTCAGCAACAAGTATAACGTAGGTTGTTAATCATAGAATAATATGTGATAAATATTTTGTGAATAGTTAATTGTAACATTTCTTAGCTTATACAAATACTACCAGTGAAATTGTTTTAAAGTCCTTCTACATTGAATTACAGCATTATTTACATTTATTAGGAACTGAGCAGAAGTCTTTTTAAATTTTTCTCCTTCTTTTCCTTAAATTATTGCTTCATTATCACAATCTCTTCATTCTTATTGACATAGATTCCCAAATACTAAGTACCACAGTGCTATAGCTAAAACACCAGACAGACAAAATCAGCTACTATATGAACATCTGCATCAATGAAAACTCTAACAGAATGCTTGTAGTGAGTTTACATGAAAGGATTCAAAGTGTCATTGTAATGGGGCAATGATATCAGCTCTGACAGGTGCATTAAAAACAAAACCAAAAAAATAAAAATAAAAAAATAAAAACAAAACCAAAAAATCCCCCAAACACCCTCTGCCACCAAGTCAATTCTGACTCAGAAAGACCCTATAGAACAGTGTGGTACTAGCATTTGGGTTACCAAGACTACATTTTTATGGGAACAGACATCCTCATCTTTCTCCTGTGCAAACTAACACACACCATTTTAGCCTTGTAGGTATGTTAACACACTTAAACTGGGTTTACAAAAAAGGTATTGTTCTTTTCAGTAACTACAGGGATCTTTATATAAAACATTAATTTTTTTGTTTTGTTTTGTTTTGTTTTTTTT
>NW_022111321.1:17572348-17585194 GCF_000313985.2 Echinops telfairi
CAGTGATGGTTTTTGTTATTTGGTGTCTGCTGCCTGTTCCCTTCAGCACGTCGGGTTCGCGCAGGCTCGTGTGCTTCTTCTCTGTGGACTTTGCAAACATTAATTTTTTGCTGAAACAATGCACAGCATTTTTGTAATCATTTCGGTGTCAACCCGACTGGCAGCATCACTCAGTGTGGTCTGAGTCCCTTCTGTCCCCTAGTGACAGTTGATTCAGGTGGTGGTAGGATTACTCTCTGGGGAAGGGAAAGTCAAGGAGGTGAGGTGATGTGTTTAGGGAATAACTTTCATGCCTCTACAGCTGGTTCATTGTCATCTGAAACTTGGTACTTGCGAAGTGCCATTGAGCCCATTTTGAAACGGATTAATAGAGTGGTGTGGTAGTTACATAATTTCGTGTCAGCTTGAAGTGTAGGGGTGGAGTCTAGCCTGTCAATCAGGTCACAGCCTGATGGTTCTTCCTGTGGGCGTGTCCTGCTCATAAGGAAGGTTCTGGAAATCGCCCCTTCTCTCCGCCTTCATCTTCATGCCTGTGGGCCACAGGCCTGTGTCAGCCCTGTGATACTTCTACCGCAGTTTGATCCACAAGAGTTTCCACCCAGGAACCTGTCATTTTTCTGCATTTTGCATCATTACTTGTGGCTGTGTGAGTCTGAAAGGGAATTTCTGGACTAGTATTGGACTTATAGACTTGATCTGGACTGGGCTGGGATGTTCTCCTGATAATAACTACTTTTTGATATAAAGCTCTCTCTCTTTTTAAAAAAAAAAATCATTTTATTGGGGCCTCATACAGCTCTTATCACAATCCACACATATATCCATTGTGTCAAGCACATTTATACTTGATAATTTTCAAAACATTGTCTTTCTACTTGAGTCCTCGGTTTCAGTTCCTCATTTTTTCCCCTTCTCCCCCAACTTTCCCTCCTCCATGAACCCTGGATAATTTATTTTTTATGTCTTACACTGACCACTGTTTCCCTTCACCCACTTTCCTCTTGCCCATCCCCCTGGGAGGGGGCCATACGTCATCATTGTGTATGGGGGGGAAGCATTAAAGGACTAGCAATAAAGTTGTGTGTTTCATTGGTGCTATACTGCACCCTGGCTCATCTCTTCCCTGTGGCTCTTCTGACAGGGGATGTCCAGTTGTCTATAGATGGGCTTTGGGTCTCCACTCTTCCCTCCCCCTCATTCACATCGATATGATTTTGTTTTGTGTCTTTGATGCCTGATACCTGATCCCGTCGACATCTCACAATTACACAGGCTGGGGTCCTTCTTCCATGTGGGCTTTGGTGCTTTTTAGCTAGATAGACACTTGTTTATCTTCAAGCCTGTAAGACCCCAAATGCTATATCTTTTGATAGCCAGGTACCATCAGCTTCCTTCACCACATTTGTTTATGCACCCATTTTGTCCTC
The DNA here is from genome assembly GCF_000313985.2 of Echinops telfairi. Lineage (NCBI taxonomy): Eukaryota > Metazoa > Chordata > Mammalia > Afrosoricida > Tenrecidae > Echinops > Echinops telfairi. The sequence continues at coordinate 17,573,776 of NW_022111321.1, forward strand.
AGCGACGTGTCAGGGAAGGTGAGCATCACAGAGTGCCGGGTTATTAGAACAAAATGTTCTTGCGTTTAAAGCTCTCTCTTACACATTATGAGTGTCTCTGGATTTGTTTTTCTTGTCAATCCAGCCTAACACAAGTGCAGTGGTGTACAATAGAACAAAAACTGCCTAGTGCCTTGCTGTCTTGTTAGGGGTCTTCCTTTTTTTGATTAACCCTCTGCTTTACTATGCATGTTGTCCTTCTCAAGGGACTGGGCACTCCTAATAACATGTCCAAAGAATGTAAGATGAAGTCTCAATGCCCTTCATTCTTAAGAGCATATCATGGACCTTCTTCCAAGGCAGATGCATTCCTTCTTCTGGAAGTCTATGGTATATTCAGTATTCTTCACCAACACCAGACTCCAAAGGCACCAATTCTCAATGGTCTTCCTTATTTACTAGCCAGATTTCACATGCAAATGAGTGGGTTGGAAATGCCATGGTCGTGGCAGATGAGCATTAGACTTCAAAGTGACATCTTTGCTTTTTAACATTTGAAAGGGGTCTTTTCATCAGATTTGCCCAAGACATTATGTCATTTGATTTCTTAACCTATCCTTCCATGATTATTGATTGTAGAGCCAAGTAAAATGAATTAATGTATTATTGATACTCATTAATGCAATTGCTGCTCTCTCTAGGTTTAGTGGTATACTGGGTTAGTTTTGGGCTGCTAACTTCAAGATCATAAGTTCAAAACCACCAGCCACTCTGAGAGGAGACAGAAGAGGCTTCTACTTTGGTAAAAAGTTACAATCTTGGAAACCCACAGGCACAATTCTACTCTGTCCTATAGGATTGTTAGGAGTTGAAATCGACTCAATGGCTGGGAGAGTTCATTCATAGTAGAGGAGTCCTGGTGGGGTCATGAATTAGGAGATGGGCACCGAATCACAAGGTCAGTAGTTTGAGTACACCGGCAGTTCTGTAAAAGAAAGATGAAGATTTTACTCCTGTTACAATTTGGAAACTTGCAAGGGCAGTTCAGCTCTCTCCCATAGGCTCTGTATGAGTCGGAATCAACTCGATAGCAGTGTTTGGAGGTTTGTTTTTTTTAATTTGTAATAAATGTGTGGGTAGTGAACTCTTAAAAACATCTTTGCCTATTTAAAATATCCCTTTACCACATGGCCCAAACTAAATTGGATGGGGTGTAGATACTAATGCGTATCTTTACTTAAAGGGTCAGGAGTTTTTCCTAATCCCTGAGATGTGGGCTAACACTGCTTTGAATTCCCTTCATACCAAGCCTCCGATTTCAGGTGGTCCTTAGTTTCCAAGAATGGCTCACAAGAATATTCCTCTTTTGTTTTTAACTCTCTTCCCTTCCCCTCCTCACTTGAGGCTGTCATGCCTGCCTCTATATGGGCAGCTCCCCTTCCAGAATCTGCTATCTCTTCCTATAGGACAAAGAAACATCAATCTCTTAACTTTCTTATGTTTAAGAAGCATGACAGTGTCAGGTCGTCAACTTAAAAATCAGTGGTTCCCTCATCCCTTCACACAACAGAGATAATTTAGCATAGGAAAGACTTAGTTTTAAACTCAATGGGTTCCAAAAGGATTTTTATTCTAGAATCTGACCAGTTTTCGCCTCAACTATTTGAAGTCAAATACACCTCACCACAGGATGATTTCCTTTCCCTCCACACAAGAATTCTGTCTTTCTTCAATCCTTGGCCTGGATGGTGCTAGGGAAACATTTGCCTTCTCCTGACTCTGGGTTGTAGTCTCACAAATGAAAATTATGGTGTCAAGCTCAAATAGCTTTTCCTTAAGATTAGATGTCTGCCCATTGAAGTGCTGGTTGTAGGAGTGTGGGCCCATGTAACTGTGAAGCTACATGTGGAAGAATCCCTAAATATAGGTGATTGGCTCAGGAGAGGCTTCTAGCCAGGGTGCAGACTGAGCTCCATTTTGTTTTTGCAGAAATAAAAACTAAGACCCACTGGTATTGAGTTACTCTTCACTGTCTCGTGGAGGATGTGCAGGTGGAAAGTCAGGACTACAGCTGCTCTGTTCTTGCACGAACTAACCCTATCCTCGAAAGACCATTTTCACAAAACGCTTGGGAAGTCTAGCTCCAGGACTGAACAGCCTACGTGTGACTTGTAGTTTCTACGGAATAAGAGCACTGCACATTAATTTAAGATTTCCAGCGTGATATGGGGGCTATGCTAAGCCACGAGACGAAAATTCCATTGTGAACCAAAGGAAACTTCTGAATAAGGAATGTAGTAAGCAGCCTGTCATTCTTGTAACTCTCCACTGTACCCTGAGAAAATGACTTGATAAACAATTTCAGAGAACAATGAAATTTTGCTTGCTTAAGTGTTTTGCTTGCTGTTTAGGAAGCTGGATCCCAAACAATTTTCAAAACAGATAGTTACTCAATACATTTTAGCATTATGTATGTTCTCCCTAAAATGGAGATCTCATGGTTGTTTTGAGGCCAAATGTAACCACTTTAATTATGAATCTATAACTGAAGAAAAAAAATTGAGAAACATATGTAATCTCCTACCTATCAGATGTATCCTCACTTAATTTTATAACTATTAACCTAAATGTCAAGCAATCATTGAATTTTCTGATGTTCCTTGTGGTGTCTTAGAAAAACTCTCTGAAGTTTTGGTTCACGTAGCTCAGAGACCTCTGGACCTTTAGAACAATTTGAAAATTGCCTTGCCTCTCAATAAAAGCTCTGTACTTTTAATTTCAATCAGACTCTATCATTTGTTCAGTGACACTACAGTATGGTTATTGTTATCCAATATATCACCTATATATAAGCGCTTATCATTTTTTTGTATTTTGGAGCGATTGTTAACTTTACAAACTGAGGCCCACTGTAGCTGTAGTATTCCTTCAAGAAACCGTATTGCAAAAAAAATTAAAAACAAACAAACAAACAAAGGAAACCGTATTGCTTAAAGTTCTTTTCAGAGATTTGATCTTGCATTTTGACTAATAACAGAACTGAAACTAGACTAATTCCATTACAGACATATCAGGACTATAGGTAGTTATAATCTATCATAAGACACAAAATTTAATTTTAGAAAACTTTTCTTTAGGAAATTTACTTTATTTTAAAAAGTATGTAATACGTCCTACAATACAAAAATCCCAGGTATATTAAACTTAGAAACAACATAATACGAAATATAAATATTCATTTTTTGGCCTAATGCATTTTCTCGTCTTTTCCCAGGTGTGCATTTCGAGTAAACAATTTGATTCATACTTACAGTAAAAGCAATTAAAATATTATAGAAACATATAAAGCAAATATTAAAAATCCCTCAATCTTTACCCCTTCCCAGATATTTGTAAATATTTTTCCTGACATTTACCCACATGGATACTTTTTTTCTTTCTTTTTTTAACATAATGGTTTCTCAATATACATGTGGTTGTGTAAACTGATATTTTCACTGAACACTATCATGGAACTCTTTCATCATAACACATTGACGGCTTCTTCAGTCTTTATTTTTGTATTCTATGTTCATCAGCTGAAAGTAAACAGCAAATTAGTTCCCAATCAATCATTCAAACATGAATTATTCTATGACACTGGCTGCAAGCCCCCAAGAACAGCGTCTTCCCCGTCCGCCCATTCCCCTTGTCCCTCCCGGCCTTCTCATCTCTGGTCTAACATCCTTGAGGGAGTGTTCGAAGGAGCACATCATCCAGGTGTTATTGTTTATTTCACTGGGCTGCCTATCATTTGGCCAAGAGGTAGCCTCCAGGAGAATAGTAATTCAAGATAGACGTTGTCTTGGGAACAGTCAGGGGTTTCTCCAGGCTCTTTCAGATCAGTAAGCCCTTTATTTCTTTCTGTATTTGCAATGTGTTCTACCTTTTGCTCATTCCAACCTGGGCCTTCCATCGTGGTCCCAGTCAGCCTGAATAGTAGTGGTAGATGGGCACCATCTAGTTCTTGTCTCAGGTTAGAGGAGGTTGTGACTTGTAGCCTATTATTCCTTGTTTCCTCGAGTCTTTGGTTTTCTTCCTCTTGTTTCAGGTGGGAAGAGATCAGTATTTGCTTCTTCTTTTTTTTTTTTTTAAATCAATTTATTGGGGCTCATACAATTCATCACACTACATAGATCAATTGTGTAAAGCACATCTATACATTTGTTGCCCTCATCATTCCCAAAATTCGCTAGCCTCTAATTTTCCAGTATTTGCTTCTTAAGTGGCCACGTACTATCTCTTAAGACCCCAGATGCTAAGCCGTAGAGCACTATTTTCATAGATGTCCTCTCAGATTAGGGTGCTTAGCCTTCAGTCTTGAGATCTAAGTAGTTTCTAAAACTGTGCCCCCTACGTGCTCTAGTATGTATATGAATAAACACACAGCATTTGAAAATATGTAGAAATAGCCTCAACCATACCTGTATAGGTATGCAGGCATACTCCCATTTAACCTATGTACTACTCCCTAGCTGTTTTTCTGTTTTTACTAAACCAAATCGAGGCCAATAATGCAGGAATATAAACCGATTCTTTTTAAGGGCTATTACTGAGTTGGTAATTAAGACACTGTCTAAGATAAAGAGTGCTCTCTCCCTACAGGATGAAGCGCTTCAGGGACTCATTTATTTCTCAAACATATCCTTCCTGTTCCAGTCCCAGGAGTGGCCTGAATTGGCTCCACTTGCTTCCAATCGGTATATCTGACAGCAGGTAAATACAGAGATATCGATATATCTGACAGTAGGTAAATACAGAGAAAACTCTGAAATGTTTCTTTAAAAATGCAAGTAGCCAACAGGCTAAAGGGCTGAAGGGCAGGGAAGTATGAGTGAGGCAGTCTTTCTTTTCATAATTCCAATTTTGACAAGCCTCAAACTCTATGTACAATATATGTTGAGACATGGATTCCTTAAGAGCTCAGTCCAGCTCCTAGCCCTTTGTTTTATATTTATTCACCTGTGGCTTTGAACAACTGGTGGATATTAAAGTTTGCCTTGTTTTCTTGGCTTTGATCACATTGATCTAACATTGTTCTTTAGCTTTTGCCTAGTTAAAACATTTTATGTTCATATTTATCTTCAAAAAGAATAGATCCGGCTACTTTTAAAATGGTTACATTATTTCACCGTGTGTACTGAATTGCTGGGCTACGAGTCCTCCATTTTGCCCTGCTCCTTACACGGCAGAATAGATCTCTGAAGTCCTTCCTTAGCAAGGAGCACGGCTGGAATAGAGGAGGCGGTGAAGTGAGGCGTGGGTGCTTGGCTCTGCTCTCAGCTTATTGGTGAATCCCAAAAGGCACCTTTACTAAAGCTATAGCCATGCTTTTTTCAGAGATCCTGTTCAAAGGCACAAAGGCATAAAGCTCCCTAAAAAGCTAGTTTACTTCTGGGTATTCAGTTAATAAATGATGACTGGTATCCACAGGATACTTCCTATCTACTTTAATAGCTGTGTTCTTCATAATGGATGCACAAGGCAGACAGATTGGGAATTACTATGTTAAAGTGTGAATTTTGTCTGACACTTTGGTGCAATTTAGTTAAAAATATATGAGCAGTGCTTATAAAAATATCTTCTTCACAGTTTCCTTGCTAATTAATAACATTTATCCTCATTATCTTTGAAGATTCTTATTAGACCCACCCAAAAGAAGCTAATACCATAGAATGTCAAAAAGCTGACAGTAAGAGGAGAAACTATGTAGTGAAGCAATTTTTTAAATTATACAAACATATTCTCTAGTAGTTGGAAGTTCAAGAGGGAAAATAAACAGGGACTAGAAATAACCCTACAAGTACAAGGGGAGGGGGAGGGGCTTCAAAAAGCTTGTGGGAAAATTCCATTCTCTTTCAGTTTGTATGATATAATTCGCTTCATAGGTGATTAATATTTTGTCAAGCCTTTGTATTTTCTATGAGCCTCCAAATTATCTTTTTAAAGAGGCTGGGGCATCGAAGATGGCAGCTCTTATACAAAAGACTATCCAGAAATTTTCATAATACGTGCTCTACGGTCTGTGTATCCAGCTTAGATAAAGTCAACATGAGAACGAATTTGCTGGGTAAAGGTGTCTGTACTGTCCTCACACCTCAGATTCTGTCCAGCTGTCTGGAGTGAAGATTCCCAGGAGTGTGAACTGGGGCTGACTTAAAGTTCTTCCCTTGCAGGCTTCTTCCTGAAACACTGGCAGATGGACGTGCTCTCGTCAGGCTGAGGAACACGTTCCATTCCATCGCGTATTTCGGGTTTACTGGACTGGAGCGCAGCATATTTCTGAAATATGTGTTTGAAGGCAATAGGAATGTTAGTCCACACGTCTTCCCATTGAATCCTTCCCGCCCCAATGTCTACTCTCATGGCATGATTTCTATGCCCCATGCATTGTCAGACCCAAAGCTGAGCTCTGATTACTACAAACAATGAGTACGAGAAGCAAATGTTCTGGAATTGATTGTGGTGAGGACTGCACAAATCTTAATATGATTGGATGATTAAATTGTATGATATGAGATGTACATACCAATGAAACTGACAAAGATATATTTTAGAATTCATTATCATAATATTTTATCATCTCATGAAGAATTGCAATCCATCATTTTGTTTCTATGTAGGAAGGCTCAACAAAGGAGATGTCAAGTTGCAGCGCAGTGAATTATTTGACATGGCCCTTCCCACTATTGCCTTTATATCTCCCACCAAATGCCTGGGTCCTATGAGGAGGTAGAGGCATGTCTGCATTCTGCCTCTGCCTCACACGAGTTGGCTTTGGGCTGCTAAGTTGTATTCTCCCCCCTGGTGCGGTTTGGAGGTCTGATGCCATCCCGGGCCATCTCACTTCAGGAGTGAGATTTGTTGCAATGGCTCTATATTCATGGGGCCGTGGAACTTTAAGAGAAAGGAAAGTAAATGAGAAATGAACATTTGGATTCCTTGGTTGTTATTACCTGTAGTGGCTGAAAGGAAGGTTAAGAGACATTTTGGGGTCGCACCTAGGGAAATGGGAGATTCAGGGCATAAACTCGACCCAGATAAGCCAGATGACAGATAAGGAGCAAAGATCTATTGTTTTTTCCTAGCCAGAGCCCCAAGGGTCATATGCTTATGAATACGAAGATATTTCAGGTGAAGAAGAGAAACTGGAATGCCTTAACAAGGATTATGTATTTATCTCAATAGACTATGGATATTAAACATTTTTCTACCTAGTGTTGTGAAACAGACCTACATGTATGAATCCTGGGTATTCTAAAGACTGTTCAACCTACTGTGCCTTCAGTCAATACTTGGCTCATTATACTAAAAAAGGAACTAGGAGTTGCAAGAAAACACAATGCTCATCCAGAAGAACCCCCTTCCCGGACTTGAAATTAACAGGAGCTGGCTCGCTAGTATGCTCGCTCATGGTAACCACCTGGTTTCATTCAATGGACAGATGTGGGGGAGATGCAGCAATGAGACTAGCTTTGTTTGAACATGGTCCATTGGTACCCAGTGACATAGCCCATGCAAGCTAGGATTGAGAGGGAGAAAGAGCTAACTGGTCTGAAGTACAGGGAGGTGTGTAGACTCCTAAGTTTATGGATGATTTCCATTGATCTACATTGGATGGCTAGGCTTTAATTGTGATAGTTAGGTTTTTTTGTGCCAACATGGCACCTGTAAGATGATATGAGTGGAGGAGTTTAGCCTGTCAATCAGGTCAAAGCTTGATGACCACCTTTGGAGGTACAACCGAGATAAATGGCTCTCTGGAGGCTGACCCCTCTCTCTCTACCTTCACTTTCCTGCTGGCGAGCCACTGAGACCTGGCAGAGCCCTGTGATGCTGCTACCACCGTTGGATCACAAGACTTCACCCACCAGCCTGTGATGTTCCTTCATTCTGCATCATTGCATGTGGCTGTGTGAGTCTGAAGAGGGACTTATGAACTTGAGTTGGACTGGGCTAGGATGTTTTCCTGATATATAACCGAGAGTTAGTTTATTGTGCCAGCCTGGCCGATAAACACACGTGGGATTAATGGAAGGGCGGAGAGATAAATGGCTCAGCAAGCCTCGCCTTTCTTGTCTCTCGCTCTTTGATCACCGGACCAGTGTGCGGCTGCCTGCCTTGTTTGTTCTGTGCCTCAGTTCGCAAGCTACACTCCCTGTGGGCCACCTAACCTCTAGACTGTGTTGCTGTAATTTGAGGTCCCTTTAAGACCTACCTCACCACACAATTGGAGTTTACATCTCTGGAGCTGGGGACTGACTGTCGGTGACCTGGCTGACTGTTGGTGACCTGCCTTGCTGGTTGGCTGCCAGATTCAGAGAATCTGAATCTCTCTACAGAGGACTACCTGGAGGCCCTCAAGACTTGAAGGACTGCCAGTGTCTCACAACTGTCTAACACGTTTGAATTATACTGAGCCATTTGTACTGTTTTATAATTTAGCTGTTTATTTCTTGTGTATTATATCTATCTATCTGTATAACTGCTTTATAATTTAACTGTTTATTTCTTGTGTTATCTATCTTTATAAATAAATATATATATAATTATTAGCAATCTGGTTTTGTCTCTCTAGAGAACCCTGTCTAACACAATAATATGAAGCTTTTTCTTACACATATACGAGTGTCACTAGATTTGTTTCTCGAGTCAAACTGGCCTAACACTAATGGAAAGGAGAGAATGATGTCTGACATAATGAGCTGGGGTAAACTGCTGCAATTTGATGGCTTGCTCGGTACTGCACTTTGTTTATACCTGCATATACTTACAAAGTTCCAAGTGGAACAGAAGAGTCTTCAGATCAAGGAACCTACTTGTCTCCTCAAAGTACTGATTTGACAGGGTTGGCCAGTTTAGAATATGGCTATCTCAACAAGGAGAGGTAAAAGCATGACATGATTAATTTACACACTTTCATGAATATGCTTACTCTCGAAATGAGTGTGACAAGGGAGAATCCTCACTGTATAGTTTCCTCTTTTCCTGATGGGTCTGGGACAGATGGTGGGGTGAAGTTAATCCTTTAATGATAAAGGTGGCTAGAAAACCCAGGGGTGGCCTGTAGTGCAGCAAATTCGTTTCTAGCCATAGTCTTTGTAATGCCCACCACATGAATGGGTAGGACTATCCAAATATGAGCTGCTGTGGTCTCTCGAAGCAATTGGAAAGCTTGTTGATAATATAATTAAGGTACATGGCACTCTTATGAGAGTTGGACCATGACAATAAGGTGTATGGAACACCAATGTAGAAATTGGTCAGTTTTGCCAGCATAGTAGGCTTAAATGAGCCATCCTAGAAGCAGAAAGGGTGAAAAGAGGCAGTCCTGATCAAAGAATTGTGTCCTGAGTGTTCATAAACCTGGGCTGTAAACTGTTCCTTCCTGAGTAAACTCCACAATCGTATTGTCAGTCAGATTTGTGTGTCACCCCAAGAAATTAGCAAATCGAGAAGAGAATGTTGTGGGAGAGACAGCTGGTATCAGAATTGGTGAAAAAAGGCGGGAGGATGGAGGAATATATGACGTCTGCCTCGCAGGAATTTCCTTTCCTTGGACTATTGCCTTTCACTCATGTTTCCTTGCGAGATGTTAGAGAAAGTCAGCGTGGGGCCCACACAATTTTTACACAAGTGTCTCCACATGGAACAGACAGCTTGTTAGCTGCGTTGTCTCGGTTCCCAGGCCACAAGAACTCTAAGTACAATCGAATCCGACTGTTGTGATCAGAGTCTTCATTGGCTGCTTTCCAGAAGTAGACCAAACCTTTATTCCTAGTTTGTCTTAGTCTGGAAGCTCTGCTGTAACTTTCTCAACACCACACGAGAAACAAGTAAGCCTCTGCTGAAAGACAAGTGGCTGGGAATCAGAGGTGAGCGGTCAGAATGGAGAGGGAGAAGTGGATCACTGAACCACAGTGCCTCTGAGGAGATTCCTACCTGTCAGCATTTATCCTTTCTTTGATAATGATTATTTAACTTTGTTGAATAATCAAAGTGACAAACCAAAATAACAGGCATTTCAAAATGAAGCGGGTGTCCTCATGTCCCTGCACTCTGGCCACTAGATGAAATAGTCTTATAATTTGGATATTTCAGTCTGTGGTTCTGTGTACATTTAACTGTTCATTCCTGATATTAGGTCTACCCCAACAAAATGCCAACATGAACACATGAGTCTAATTTATGTTTCAGATGGAGAACTCTGATCATTAAAAGTAAAGCTAGACCAGAGGAGGGGGTAGACCCCTTTAAGGGCAGAGCTGATTCTAGGAAAATGCTAACATTGATTATTTTTCTTTGTTTTGTTTTAAATGAGAACCGTGTTCATGAGCATCTGAGGACAAACTTTCCCTATAGAAAATTTAATTAATTTTTTCTTCCTGGATGATATTATACTGATAAATACAAGGCAGTCAGTTACCCAAAGAATCAAGCCTCAGATTCTGAATAAACACTTGCACTTCAGAACTCAGCCAAACCTAAGGTGTTAGAATTACATGTACTTTAAATATTTTTCCATAAGTTTGCTTTATAGAGCACACTAAATATTTGATTTCCACTCTGACTTTTTGAAAAGATTCCGCGCTGTGGTAGGATCTTGGCAATAAGGAGAACAAGACTGACCATTTTGAGTGGAATTAGACGCTCAATGATGTCTTACTTGGGTAGGACTTTGTGCATGAGGGAAAAAAAGCTCTCTGAGGTGCAGATAATACCTAAACTAGGAACTGCCCTTCACCCAAAATCATTTAAAAGATAACAAGGACCAGATGGGAGGAGTTTCTCATCTATATCAGCAGGGGCTCTAATAATGGTTTTCGTGAAACTGAATGGAGCTCAAAATACGGTGGCCACAGCGGAAGTTAGCAGCTTCCTAGCTTTCAGCTAAGCAAGAGCTCCATGGACCGGCCCCTCAAGAAGCGCAGCAGTCCGGCCACGCACAAGGCCTGAGGAAGTTTGGCCGGCAGGATCCACACTCAGCACTGACCTGCAGCACGCTGTAATAGTAGCAGTAAAGTCTGTGCGGCTGCAGCAGCTCCCTAGCAGTCAACTGCCCTTCCTTTGCTATCTTCTTGGCTTCTTCATCATTTTCCTGAAAGGTTTAAAAAGAAACGAAAATTACTCCTGAGTCGCACAAAGAAAGCTAGGAGTGTGGAAAGAGCGTGGCAGACAAGGAATATAATGAAATATAACTTAAAGGTGAGGCTACAGGTATTGGTTTGAAGTTCTATGAAGATACAACTTTATAAACTAAAAACAAAGATTGAGCCTATAGAAATGGACACAGGGCTTTCCTAGCGCTCTTATCTACAGCTCGTTATCTCTGCCCCATCCTCGTAGTCTTTGCTTGCTATTAAAATGCAAACTAGAATGGATTGAATCAGGTCTCATGTTC
>NW_022111321.1:17585547-17589082 GCF_000313985.2 Echinops telfairi
AGAAATCTAGTCCTTAGTGCCCCAAGGCTTCAGTCCTAGGAATAGTCAGCATTCCTGATATACTTTTGGAAAAGACTCTCTTTTACCATGCTGCCTCTGGGGAGAGCCATTTGCAGACAACTCTGACTCTCATAAAGCTCTGTTTATAAAGGCCACAAAAATGATTCTCTTCAGGCACACAGTTATTTCCATAATCAAATATTGCTTCTGAGAAATGTAGAAACCAAATAAAACCTTCTAGGGAAAGAGGAAATTTTTGTGTTTTCATTACCATATACTTTTACTATTAAAGAAAGAATTAATCTTTTATGGGAAACTTGATTCTTGTGATATTGTATATAGCACAATATTCATTAAAAACTTGTACTTTTTTCTAATGAAGGAAAAGAAAGAATGCTATAACTATACAAAATATTTTCTGGTGCATAAAACCCCTTAACCTAATTGATTTTCTGGTCTCAAGGTCATGGAGGCTGGGGTTTTTTGTGGTACATTAGTCCTTTGAACTAACTGTTTCTCTGCATTTAAAAAAATAATATATTTTTAAAAATTTTCTTCACTCTTCTTTGCTCCAGGCAGGACGAGACCAATATGGACGGGCTTGGATGGAAGCTCACAAGCTTTTAAGACCCAGCTGGTGCTACCAAAGCCGGATGTAGAACCTTATCTTTGTGGAATGTTTTATGCCACTCCACCTGGATGGTCCCCAAGGCTATGGTGCTGAACTCTCATACCTGTAAACTCATTCCCTCAACCATTATGGTTTTTCAAAATCTATCATTTAGATTTGATATACTCTTGTTTATATACATAAGAATGAACAGTGATCAATCAAGAAGAATTGTTTTCCAATTCCCAATTGTAGTGTTTAAAAGTTGTACAGTATATTTTGTAACTTATTTTATCTGGCAATAAAATCAACAGGCTTTACCAAGTCAATTTTTAGAATACAATGTATTTGACGTCAAGATGGCAAATAATTTTAGAAAATATTTTTGGAAATTCAACCAGAAAATGAAAGATTCCTTATCTATAACAGATATAGAACACTAAACTTCAGGTGTTATCAAACCTTTAGCAATGTTGCTAGGGGTTTATAAAATGATCCTCAAGTTGATCCTCTGGATATTTCAAGAAAATAAAAATGTCAGAAAAATAACATTTCATTTGATTAAATTATGTCAAATTAAAATTTGCAGTTAGAGTTCATGCAAATAATATTAGTGAATTGGTCACTGCTTTAAGAAACTCAAACTGAAAAAACATACCTTGGCCCATTTAACTTTCTCTAATAAATCACTAAGGTTTCTTTTAATTGGCACATAATGTTTCCAAGGTGTTAGTGCCATGTAGAAATGCTCATAATACGGCGAGTCCTGCTTCAGGACCAGGCTGTCCCCCAGCATGAGATAAGGGAATCTGTACGCAGCCACAGTGCCATCCACATTCACTTGGTATTTGTACTAAATGAGCAAAATAAACAAAACTGTTAACAAAGTCATCTGCTTCACTCCTCCACCTGGTCAACACTGTAACGCCAAATACAGCATTATTATCAATTTCCCAACTCCGGTTTGAAAAACTGTATATTTTGTAACTTACTTTTTCTTACATTAAAATCATTAAGTCTTTAACAAGCCAGTTTTAAGAAAACAATGTATTTAAGCAAGATGGCAAATAATATTAGAAAATATTTTAGGAACTTGAACTATGTCTGTAATGGAGAATTCCAATTTCTATAGTCAGATAGAAAGACCATTTTCAAAATTTCTATATTTGTTAAAGGTGAATACTGGTAACAATTTATACTTCCCTTTGTACATTATCTCATTTGCTCCTTGTATCCAACCCAGGGAACACAAAGGCATTATAAATCTCCATTGGACAGTTTTAGAATTGAGGAGACCACGTCTGGAGAACTCTCAATATAATTGAACAATCGAATTATTCAATTGCATGATATGTAAATTATGTGCCCATAAGACCGTTGGGGAAAAAAAAGTCTGGAGAAATTTAAGGATTAGCAAGGTGTTAGCAACTCAGTTCACATATGAATGCATAATCCTTGGATTTACAACTCAGAAGCACTTTTCATACATATTAAATTTCATTCAACTATAATAATGTAATGTCTGATGATCCTTTTTTATTAATGAGAAAACTGGCATTCAGAGAAAGTCATGGAAATCTATTTCTGTGTCTGAATCCCACATTGTTTCCATTGTATCATACTGAAATGAACGGGATAGCGTCACGATTTGGTAATTTTCTAATTAAAAAAAATTATTTTGCTGTTAAGAATATATACAGCAAAACGCACACCAAATCAGCAGTCCTGCAAGTACTGTACCACTCAAGGCCACTGGGGCATTAGTGATGTTGTGCAATCAACCTTACTTTTCCTCCTTTGAACTGTTCCTCCTGCAGTAACATCAACTCATCGCTCCCTAAGGCTCTTATCTAACCTTTCCAATTGCTGTGATTAATTTGATCCCAGGTTATTTGTTATTAAATGAGCATAATACTCAAGCCACTTAAACTAAGCTATTGTTTGGTTTTAAGACTTCTGATATTTTTGGTTTAAGGTTTAAACATAATATCAGGGTAATAATTTCAGGAGTTTACTCAGCCTTCCTCTCTCTAGAAGTCTGGAGTCCATGAGGATTTGAAATTGTTCTGCATTTCTCTCCTTTTGATCAGGATTCTTCTGTAGAATCTTCAGTGAAAATATTCAATACGGGTAGCGGCATGCCATCTAGTTCTCTTGGTTTCATGACATAGGAGGCGATTGTTCTGAAGGTACTTAAAACCAACCACTGCCATCAAGTTGATGCTGATGCTGCTCACAGCAACCCAATAGAACTGACGAGAACTGTCCCATAGGGCTTCCAAGACTAAGTCTTTACTGAAGCAGACTGCCACAGCTTTTTCCTGTGGAGCTGCTGGGGGTACAAACCACTAACCTTTTGGTGAGCAGCCAAGCAAGCACTTTAATCAAAAGGGAAATGGTAAGAAATATAAGCAGGCAATTAACAACAAGAAAACATTTGAATGGCTAATGATCCTATTAGATGTTTCTTAGCCTCACTAACAATCTGCAAAATAGAAATTAAAATCACAGTGAGATACCATTATAGATGTATCAGATTGGTAAAATATAAAAGTCTGACAATACTAAGTGTTGGGTAGATTATGGAATTACTGCTTGTGGGGGCATAATTTTGTACCCACTCTGGATCATAGACTTTTAGCCTACTTTTAACCACTACAAGGAGCCCTGGTGGCAATGTCACTGGTTCAGTTGCAAGGTCGGCAGTTTAAATCCCCCGTCCGTGCAGAAGGAGAAAGATGAGGCTGTCTGCTCCCATAAAGATTTACAGCCTCAGGCACCTTGGGTAGGCCTCTGTGAGTCTGAATCAACTCGATGGCAGTGGGGTTTTGCTTTTTTCAAAATATCAACAACAACAAACATTGCTCCACCCAGGCTCCTTCTCAGATCCATACAGGAGGATTAAATGCATACCTTAAAAAAGTC
>NW_022111321.1:17590191-17592217 GCF_000313985.2 Echinops telfairi
GCCAAACTCACTGCCATCAAGTGAATTCCGATTCACGGTGACCCCATAAACAGGGTAGGACCGTCCTGTGGGTTTCCCTGACTGTGACTCTTTAGAGGGGTAGACAGCCTCATCTTCCTCCTGAGGAGCAGCTGGTGGTTTCAAACTGCTGACTTTTTGGTTAGCAAGCAATTTGTAACCCACTGACTTCTCATGGAGGGTCTGTTTGGACATTAATAGCTCAACCCATGTGTCTTTACTTTTGAGACTCTTAGAAAATTCTGATCAAACTACTTCAAAGTTTAGGGTGCTGGATTTTGATTGTTGTTAGACACAATAAAATGGTTCTTTAAATACACGCATTTACTCTCTTTGAACATTCTCTTCACATCCTTTTTTTTAATGTGTAAGCTTTTTCTTAGAGAATTTTAACCTTAATTTACCTGTGTTTCCTTGAATGGAGAGAAGATCATTAGTAACGCCCCTCATTGCTTCAAGGGTGGAGTGGGTGATGTCATATGTGGGAAGGATAACATCTCTTGAGTCCAGAGAGCCACACCATGAAATGATAGGTATGGGGCCAGGCGTTTCATTGACTTTGCGATGCTCCAAAGGCCAATCTCCAAGATTAACATAAAACTCTACATCAGGGAGAAGGACCTAAATAAACAAATACATTCATCAGTTTGGGCAAGTCTTTGATATAAAAACTCTCCAATCCTCTGGCTTGCTGACAGAAACAAGCATTCGGAAGTAGTAGATCATCAATGATATTGAAAAACTAATCATCACAGGAGAGGATGATACATGGCACTGTCACATAACTGGGACTCCACCATCTCTGTCCCAGGGTGGCATTAAAGCTGTCTTCAGTACGAGAGAAGCTGAGGCTACAAAGAGAGGTATGGAGTAGTGGCTTCAAGAATGTTCTCTGTCCGCTGCCTACATGAGAATTTATAGTCAGACCAGATCTTTTTTTTCCTCCCATGGTAACTCTTCAGGGAATTCTGGTGGCATAATGTTTATATGTTGGGCTGCTAACCACAAGGTCAGTTGTTTGAAACCACTAGCTGCTCCACAGGAGAAAGATGAGGCTCTCTCCTCCCATAAAGAGTTACAATTTTGGAACGCATCTGCCGCCGCCACTGTGAATTGACTCAGTGGCACTGAGTTTGGTTTTGAGTTTTCTGAGTCTCTCTCCTTTGGTTTCCGGACTCTGCCCCTCAATTCCTCTCCCTAGCTCCATGATCAAGGCCTTCATTTAGGCCCCTATCACCTGTTACCTAGATGGTTCCAGGAGCTTCTTTCTTTCTTTGTGATTTTATTTATTTATTTTATCATTTTATTGGGGGGCTCCTACAGCTCTGATCACAATCCATCCATCCATCCATTGGGTCAAGCACATTTGTATATATGTTTCCATCATCATTTTCAAAATATTTTCTTTCTACTTGAGCCCTTGGTATAAGCTCATTTTTCCCCCTCCACCCCCCACCCTCCACTCCTTCCATCATGAACCCTGGATAATTTATAATTATTTTTGCATGTCTTACACTGACTGATGTCTACCTTCACCCACCTTTTTGCTGTCTGCCCCCCTGGGAGGGGATTATTTGTAGATCATTGTGATCAGTTTCCCCATTCTCCCCCCACCTCCCCGAACCCTCCTGGTATCACTACTCTCAATATTGGTGCTGAGGGGTTTCTCTGTCCTGGATTCCCTGTGTTTCCAGCTCTGATCTGTCCCAGTGTATATGGTATGGTCTAGCTGTATTTATAAGGTCGAATTGGAGTCATGATAGTGGAGAGGGAGGAAGCATTAAAGAACTAGAAAAAAGTTGTATGTTTCATTGGTGCTATACTGCACCCTGACTAGCTCATCTCTTCCTTGTGACTCTTCTGTAAGGGAATGTCCAATTGTCTACAGATAGGCTTTGGGTCTCCAATCTGCACGCCCCCTCATTTACATCGATAGAATTTTTTGTTCTGGGTCTTTGATGCCTGATACGTGATCCCATTGACAACTCATGATCACACAGGCTGGTGT
>NW_022111321.1:17592317-17595073 GCF_000313985.2 Echinops telfairi
GTTTCCAAGAATGGAATCATGGATTTGACAAATGTATGAAATGTAATGGAGAGTGCTTTGAAGGTGATAAGGTGTTTTGTAAAAAAAAAATTTAAATACATAGCTTTGAGAAACAATTCCTTTTTTTTTTTTTTTGCAGGGGGCACCCCCTTGTATTCTAAGTTAAACTCATTTTGAGGTGACAAGAACAGCTGCAGGAGACATCTGAACGTGAGGACTATTCTGCTGCAACAAAGACCTTCAAGAAGGAACTTTGAAACTATAAACTTTCCGAAGTTCACAGAATCCTGGGAAGGCCCTATATGGCCTAGTCACTGGAATGAACTAGGGCTTACGCCATTAAGTATTAAAGAAGGGATCCATAAATGGGAGGACCTATGGGCGGGCCTTCAAGGAGCCTGGTAGTAGCATTGGGCTGCCCACCACAAGGCCAGCAATTTGCAACCACCAGCTGCTCGTCAGGAGAAAGAGAAATCTTTCTACTCCCATAAAGATTTAGTCTCAGAAACCCAAGGTGACAATTCTACCCTCTCCTATAGGGCTGATAAGAGTCGGCATCTTCAAGCCTTTAAGACCCCAGATGCTGTATCTTTTGATAGCTGGGCACCATCAGCTTTCTTCATCACATTTGCTTATGCACCTGCTTTGTCTTCAGTGACATAGATTTCTATATAAATATATTTACATATGTTCATGCCTGTATTTAGCCCTCTATAAATGCCCTATGCCTCTTAGTTCCTTACTCTATTTCCTTTTCCTTTCCTCTTGTCCCACTATCATGTTTGGCCTTCATTTGGGTTTCAGTAATTCATCTCGGCTACATTGTCATTGATCAAGCCCCACCAGGCATCCTATGCCCTCCTCGCCATTGATTTTAGATCACTTGTTGTTCCCTTGTCCCTAGGTTTGTTGACACTCCCCTTCCTTTCCCCCGCCTCCCCCTCTTCTGTGACCCCCTGGAACCAATGGTCCTATTGTTTTCTCCCCTGGATTGTTTATCTCTCCTATCTTATCTAGACATGCAGAGACAATAATAAGGACAAAAACAAGACAGAGCAAAACAAAGCAACAAATGAAGAAAAAAAAAACACCACCACAAAAGAACAGCAAAAAAACCCAACACAAAAAATGAAATACCTATAAATAGTTCCAGGTCTGTTTGACCTTTAGGAGTGTTTTCTAGTCGAGTCTGCTGGGGTACCACAGCCTGGCCCCAAAGTCCATTTTTGGTATTCCCCAGAAACTTCATTGCTTTGCATTGCTTTGCTCCCCTTGTTGTTCTGTTGCCTGCCCTTAGCGTTTTGCCCCAGTGTGGTGGGGTCAGATCGGTCACAATTCCTGCACTGTGCCTCCAGTGTTGTCCTCCATAACACTATGGGGTCAGTGAGGGACACTGTGTCTTGTGGTGGGGCCACCCTATGATCCTCTCTGTGTATTGGCTGCTCTGAGCAGGAATATCATCTTCAGAGCTTCGTGGGTCAGGACGTGTTCCACTCTCTCTCCTTCCCTCTTCATTTGCTCCTGTAATTGCTTCTTTCTTAAGTATTCTGATTCCATCCTCTCCCACAAGGCTGCCCACAATAGAAAACCCAAGTTAATATAGGTCACTACCATGCTCAACAGAACCTTATTTCTACAGGACAAGGTCTAAACAATGGCTTCCCAGTGTCTTGACCTAGCTTAACTCTCGGGCTCATCCTCCATCTACCCACATTCCATTCAGAATTTGTTTACTCTCTGAAAATGCCATCCACTTTAATATATTATCCCTGTCACTTGAAAACTTATTCACTTGACAGTCTGCTCCCTCTCCTTCATCAGATGCTACCGACTCTGTGACCTCCCTCCCCAGACACCTACTTTTCTTAGTGACTTATCATGTTGTGATATAATTATTGTCTGTATTCACAGCTCACATTCACTGCTAAATAACACACCAGAATGACCTGCTCAAAGGTCAGGTTAGTCTCATTTATCTTAGATTTCTTCATAACAAAGGACCTGGAAAAGAAGGGCATGGTGAGGTATGCAAATTTATAAACTCATTTTGTAAACTCATTTTGCATTTTAAACCTCACTAGTTAGTGCAGCATCAGAAGGTCTCATGATAGAGCAGGGTTTCCAAACAGCAACTGTATAGACATTTTGGCCCAGGTCATTCTTCGTGTTGGGACTCAATCTGTACAATGCAGCATGTTTAGTAATGTGCCTGGACTCTGCCCATTAGCCTGTGGAAACCCCCCAGGTGAAAAAACCAAAAATGTCTTTTAAACACTGCCAGATGTCCCCTAGAGGGCAAAACCACCTCTGCCCTCTCCTGGGAGGACCTACGCTATGAGGCAGCAACATGAGGACAGCCTGCAGGGAACACAAGTTAGGGGTTTTTGGTTGGTTGGGTTTGCTTTGTTTCTTGACCTATGCTACGCAGTGATAGAAAACAGCCTCATCCCCAACCTGTAACAAAGTGTGCTATGCATACAAATTTCTAGAGGTGGATAGGGCAAAGCAAGGAAAATGCATGAGGGAGAACCCCCAAAAACCTGGAGGTGAGGTGAGGGGGATAGTGCATTTGGAATTTTCTCCACCAGGTCAGACTGTTGGTTGTTGTTTTTTTCCTCCAAGTCGGGCTGTTTATCAAGCCTTTTATTTAGAGGTTCCAAAAAGATTGTATAATGGTGTGTGATAATAAAGGCCTGATTTGTGGCAGACAGGGGACTGGTTTTGCCACCACGACAATGCACCTGCTCACAGAGCCA
>NW_022111321.1:17595933-17604902 GCF_000313985.2 Echinops telfairi
GTTTCTAAGTCTAGAATTCATGTTTATCCTTTGCAAATATAATTCTTTCCTAAGCATTTAAATGCTACAACGAAATAATGAAACTATCACATTTGGAGTCGATGAAAGCATTCTCATACCTTCCTTGCCAAGGACAGCAAAATCTCATCAGAGAACATTTTGAAGTCTGTGTATTTCCCTAAAGCTCGCCGGTAGATGTTGTTATTGAGAATTGTGTAATGAACAATGGCGCCTCTCTCATCCCCAAACCTTTTGGGGACTTCGCTCAGCATCTGCTGGAGATTGATGCTGGGGAAGGACGAGAAATCTTTCGCAATCTGTGGTTCCTTGGTTGGGCATGAAAGCACTTTTTGCCAGGCCCGAGCATCCTCTTCTGGGCACGCGCAGTACTCGTGGTACACTGGACCTAGGAAGGGCAAACGTGGGCGAGGGTAAGTCACAAAGGATGGCTGCAACATCATGGAAACCTTGCTTCGAGAACGATATCACTAGATGAAGCTGCTGCTTCCGCAACCTATCCTCCTCTGCCTAGACACTGCAGAAGGCAGCGTTCTCAGACCTCTTACCCTTCTCCACAGAACATACCACATCAAAAGGGCCGCCTTGGCCTCCTTCGAGGGATTCAAATCACGTCTTTTCAAAGGTCTTTGAACTTGGGGTAACAAAGAGGAGTGTGAATGGGTAAGAGGAAGTCCGTAAGGGGAAAGGTGTAAGGTTTCCCAAGGAGCTAGATCCTCACAGGGGAGCCCTTGCAAAGAAACGAAGAATGAGTAGGTACATTATCAGGGCAGAAAATTTTGCTGGGTGTAACTTTTGCATCTGTTACCAACCTAGGTCTTGCTAGAGGCACCTTTTAAGAAAAACAAAAACAGAGATTAAGTGAAAGTGAAGGAGGAAGATTTTACTTTGGCTGATAAGGCTTTTTAGCAAGCTGGGACTCGCAAGGCCAGCACTGGCAATAGGGTGGTCTGCAGTTTTATATGTATACATCAAGATGCCTTGGGGGAGGGTTCGAATTTTTGTCCAGGAAGTGGCTTATTGGACCCCTCTATTCTAAATGTTGTCATTCAGTCTGGTGATGTATTTCTGATGATTTTGATGTTGTTCTTTGAGCAAAATTTTTTGTTCTGGGGTCCACGGTAGGCTGCTACTGTCCTTTCTGCATGTGGTCAGCAGGTCTGATCTGGTTGTAATCAATACTCGCTTGCTTGGTTGGATACTTTCCCAGAAGGGCTCAAAAGAAACAGGCGATCAGGAGGGAAAGCACAGATTAATTATAGATTATAGATGAGGTTTCAACATACTGTGACATCATTTCTTATACCCTAACGGTAGAATTATTGGGCACTTTGGAATTTATAGGGCTAATTGGAGAGATGGTCTCATGTCCTTTTTCTTAACAATTCAGTTTTCAATTTTTTAAAATAAATCATCATAATGAGTCCCAGTGATTAATTACCCTGCATCCTTCTAACAAATCTATCAGGATGATCTCTTTGTAGTCCTCCCCAAACAGTCTCCATAACCTTCAAAGTTTCCTCTCCGCCTTTTATTTAACTGGCCCAGATCCCTTCAGAAACCACTGTTTGGAGGAGACCTTTTGTGAAGGCACTGGTGACATCGTGGGTACGTGTTGGGCTATTAACTGCACGGTGGATGGTTCCAACCCACCAGACACTCTGATAGAGAAAGAGAAGGCTGTCTGCTCTTGTCAATATTTATCATATATCCAGTTGCTATGAGCCAGAATGGAATTGATGGCAGTGGGTTAAAGAGTCTAAGACAACTATATTACTGAGAGAAATTATCTGCACCATTCACTGATCCCAGAGGCATACTTAAAGACATTTTTAAAAAAGTTAGAACACACACTTTATTGTTTTAGATGGTTGAAGACTTCTTTGACTTTCCTTGTTTACTAGTAACTATTTCTTTTGTTTTTATTTTATTGGTCATTTAATTGGGGTGCTCTTACAAGTCTTATAACAATCCATCATTCAATTGTATTAAGCACATTTGTCCACCAACATTTCCAAAACATTTTCTTTCTACTTGAGTGCTTGGTATCAGCTCTTTTTTCCCTCCTCGCCCACCCTCGTGAATCCTTGATCAAAAACAATATTATTGTTGTTATTTCATGTCTTACACGGTCCATTGTCTCCCTTCACCCACTTTTCTGTTATCCACCCCCCTGGGAGTGGGCTATATATATATATATATATATATCCAGCCTTGTGATGGGTTTAAAGACATTTTGCTTGGAATAAACAAGATGCATGCATGAACTAGAACCCGAGAAGTAATCCTCTTTGACTTACCCTTCCTTTTACCATGCTATGCTCCATTAACAAGCACCACACACAAGGAGCTCTTTCTGTTCCTGATGGGAACAAGGGATAGGTTCTAGGATTATCCAGATGGGGATGGCCTGCCTTCAATTATTAAGTAGGATAATGTAAGTGAACTTAAATTCTAAAGCACTTGGTTTGTGAAAGGCTGCTGCCCACAGCGAAAGTCCAAACTCTCTCTCAAGTCTTGGCACAAAATCAGACACCTCTGAGTTCTTCGCGTTACTTCTCCAGTGCTTGCTGGCCACTAAGCCAACAAGATGGCTATTCTTAGACAAGGCCAGGAAAAGCGAGTTTGTCTTCAGGCGAATGCAATTGAAAGAAGTAGGCTACAAACAAGTACTCACACAAAGAACTAGGAAACTTGCTCACGATGATTTACTGAAAGTAGCCTGTCCTTTAACCTTTTAAAATCTGTAATTATATACCTACTCCAGTCATGGTTCCTGTTCTCCCACCCCCCAAGCCCCATCCTGTAGTCCCATCTGTAACAGTGATGAAGTGACCTTTGCTCTCCACTGTATGTAACAAACACTGTAATTGGTTCGTTGGATTTCACTGGGCTCTGTACTGTGTACACGCTTATGGTTTCTCTCACTCGGATGATTGTTTTTGTGCTTTCTGAGGCTTAATAAAAGCCCTCTTTAGACTACTGTTTCATCTGCGGTCTTTTCCCTTAGCACACAAGCAATTATTTCAGAGTCCTATGCTTTTACTTTCCCTACATCTTTTACGACCCTAGACAACCGGCTATCACGTGTATACCCACTGTAGTTGAATAGATTCTGATTTGTGGCAATGCTACAGCACATAAGGCACTATGGGGATACTGCCAGGTTACGTTAGACTGCTAACAGCAATGCCAATTGTTCAAATTCACCAGCAAACCCAACTGCTGTTCTGAAGTAGAATGATGGAGCTATATCCTATAAGGCCACTCTGAGTTGGGAGAGATGCAATAGCAGTGAGTTGTGGGGTGATGGGAAAATGCAGAACTGCTCCATAGGGCTTTCCATGCTGCACATCTTCACAGGAGACTGCCTCATCTCTCTCCCTTGGAGCAGCAGGTAGGTTGAACCTCCAACACTTTAGCCCAATGTGCCACCAAGGCTCCTTATCATGTGTATAAATTCAGAAGCCAAACTCACTGTCATTGAGCTAATTCCGATTCATGTGGACCCTATAAAGGGCTTCCAAGGCTGTAAATCTTTATGAGAAGAGATAGGCTCAACTTTCAGCCTCATTTCCCCTCCAAGGGAACAGCTGGTGAGTTTGAGCCACTGACTTTGAGGTTAGCAGTCCAATGCTTACCTGGCAGCACACCAGGGCCCCCTGTCTAAGACGTACAATCTCACTGCCATCAAGTCCCTGCCGACTCGCAGCAGCCTTATGGGCAGAGTGAATCTGGTCTTCCTCCTGCAGATCCGCTGCTGAGTTCCAATCGACACGGATGTGCTGTGAGGCGTACATTGTTGATAAATGTAAACCAATTTACCTCTGTGAAACCCAGTTCATATTAAAATGGATGGCCTACTTCTGTTTCCAGAGGACTCTTCTTATCCACACACGTAAAAATTCCTGATCCCCAAATTAATCTGCCAGCTCTCTACCACCCAAATGGCTGTTTCAAAGTGCAGACCTAAACAAACCCATTAACCTGTGATTGGCTGAGACAGACTTAGACTTCCTTCACCTGAATTTCTGGGGGATGGAGGGCAGGAACTTCCCTATCTTATTCAAGTAAGCTCAATAGTCAATAACTTCTTCACCATCATGGAAACCTGTACTCTTTAAGCAAAGGTTTGGAGGCTCTGTGACTCCCCCTTTCTCTAGGTCATAGGTGCCCAGACTTATTTGACCTGCCGTCCCCTTTTCAGAAAAAAATTACTCAGGCTTCCGCAGGCAATTAAACACATTTGTCCTATAATCCAGGATAAAGTATAGGCATCTGCTTTTGCAGGCCCCTGGATTGTTCCAGTGTCCTCCAGAGGGCAGCATCACCCGCTTTGGGAACCACTGATCTAGATGCAGCTTCCTTCTTCCGTGAAGGAGCATTTCTCCAATTTGCCAGTTATTATTTTTTTAAGCCTACAGCAATCAAATATTTTGTTGTTATTTTAAATGACTACACGATTTTATTCCTAACACCTTTTAACAAGGAAAAGACTAAAAATCACCGTCATTGAGTGGATGCTGACTCACAGGGACACTGTGGAACGGGGTAGAACTGCCCCTGTGCGCCCAGTCTTCCTCCCAAAGAGTGGCTGTTGGTTTTGAACTGCTGACCTTAAGAATCGAAGCCCAACTGCTAACCTCTACACCACTAGGGGTCCTACAGGGAAAAGGGGAAACATGATAATTTCCAAGCATTACCATATAGTAGGGGTGGAGATTTTTTTTTTTCTTTTTTAAGGGGAGAGTGCGAACGCAGTCCCCCACTACCACAAATTATGCAGTCGAGTTTCCCACATTTGGGGAAATCGCAGGGGTCAGCACATCCGGAGTGCAATGGATAAGCCTCGCCCTGGGAAAACCATCTTCGTGATCATGGTATCTCCCCTGCCAGGTAAGTATGGGGTGGAGATTTTTAAGGAGAGGGTTTGGCGTGGGGTGGGGTGTTGTTCCTCTGAATCCTTAAAATCACCCATCAATATGCCTCTATTGGTAAACCAGCAGTTTTATTTTATGAGGCAAGATATGAGCGTAAAATTCTCCTGAAGACTCATGTTTTAAAAGAATAGATGTAAAATTTATATCTTGTCCTAAAAGATATCCATATTTGCTTTAATATAAAAATGTTTGTCCCTTTGGCGGTAGTTGGGCATGGGGTGGCACAGAGGCACAGACTCTTCCTGGTGGCCACTGAGCCAGAGACTGGTGAGCCTGGCATGAGGAAGCCTTCTGGAAGAAGCTTCTAGAAATCTGAGATGTTGGAAACATTCCCTGTGCCTGGGATTCAGTATTATATGGTTCACTAAAATCTATTGTGGCTGGCCTTGGGTGTATTTCATCAGTCAGTAGATAGGTGGTTTATGTATTGGGCTGCTAACAGCAAGGTTAGCAGTTCAAAACCATCTGTCACTCCTCAGGGGATGATGAAGCTTCCTACTCCTGTAGGAGTTTACGATCTTGGAAACCCACAAGGGTAGTTCTACTGGGAATTGAGTTGATAGCATGGAGTTTGGTTTTTGAGAGTTGTGCATCTGAGGAAACTATCCAAGGCCAGGGAAGGACCAGGGTGAGAACACTGCCTGTTTATACCAGCTGGACTGGAAACTGAACCCAAGGGCCTTGGGCAGAGTAGGCAGAAGAGTATTCCTTCACTAACTGTGGTGGTTTCAAACTGCTGACCTTGCAGTTAGCAGCCCAACTGTAGCCACTATAGCACCACACTAGCCTAACACGGCTATGGTCCTGAGATACAGTCAATTAACATGTCCCTTCTAGCCATAATTCCTTACAGGATATGTTATAATTCTGGACTTTAGATGCCTGAGGTATTTTATTGTGCCAACCTGGCCGATAAACACCTGTGGGGTTAATTGAAGGGTGGAGGGATAAATGGCTCGGTGAGCCTCGCCTTTCTAGTTTTAGGGTCTCTTATTTTGTGATGGTTGCACCAGGGTGCAGCTGCCTTGGCCAGTTCCCTGCTTCAGCTGGCAAGGCTCACTTCCTGCAAGATATTCCTGAGGAGAAACCACATAGACCTACCCCGATATAGCCCTGGGTGCTGGAGCAGCTTTGTGGAGACCCCTGCCAGCGCTGAGATGTTTACACATTCACTGACTTGGTTTTCCTCCTGCAGTCGGCATCATTGTGTATGTTTTGTGAGATGGAGGAGGACTTTGTGGATTGGTTTCAGACATATGGGTTCATGTTGTATTTGTTGGCTTGGGCAGTACTGGGTTGGGATGTTTTCTTGATGCACACTTAACCTTTATATAAAACTCTCTCTTATACATGAGTTTCTGTGGATTTGTTTCTCTAATGGACCCAGACTCACACAATACCCGAGGCTACAGTCCCATTTTGGAGGGCATTCCCCACTGCAGGAACAGACAGGAATAGGGTCGGATTGAGACCTGACCTTAATAAAGATCCTGAACTCAGCCACACCTTTTGTTCCCTTGAGGGCATCTTTAAGACACCACTTTAGAACAGGGTGTGAACCAAGCCACACCCTTTGTTTCCTTGGGGGCATCTTTGACTTTTACCTTAATAGAGGGTGTGACTTGAGACACCATCCTGTTTTCCTTGGGTTAAGGTCCTTTTCTGTGGGGTTTGGAAGGGTAGAGGGATGAGGTGTGGGGGGAGTAGAGGTGGGGGGGATGGTGAGCTAACAACAAACCACACCTCCATCAAAGCCATTCTTATTTACTTACAGTCTTATCTACTGACGTATAAGAGAGCCATCTGGGACACAGAAAAACCTTGCTGGATCATTTGGAAGGGCTTGTCCAAGATCGCTGTCTAAATTGATGGAAGCCAGGAGACCAGGTGCACCAGAGACTATGGCTTGGAGACTCAGAGGACCAGCACCGAGACTATTTGGTACCTTCTCCTCATCTGGAGGGCTGACTTCCTGACCTCACGGAGGCAAAGGCCCAGGGGCGGTGTTGCTGCAGATCCGTGATTGCACCTCACTGTCTGCTGAGCCTGACTTCCTAATAAAAGCCCTTAATTGGGAATACTGCCTATGAGTTCTGTGTGGCCCTAGCAATGAATTATCCAACCCAGCATAGAAACAGAGTGCCGTGGAAGGACTGCTGGTATCAGGATAGGGTTATGTAGTAATCACCTACCTTTCAAAATATAAGGGGACAGGGCAACATGTTCACCACCATAAAGAACGTCTATCTTCAGCCCTTCATTGGCACTTTCGTACATCCTGTATCTCAGCAGGAATGTCCCATCATTCCTGTCCAAAGGTTTAGATACGTGAATCCGGACTACCTCTTTAGGGGAAAGAGAGTTGATTACTACTTTGAAGAGTGTTTGACCTGAAAGAAAAGAAAAAAAACCCCACATATCAGTTGTTTCATCTTAACAATTATTGGACAGGTGTGTCTATATAGAGATTACCTTTTTCTATATTAATGTACATGGAAAATTGTATACATTAGCTTGAAATATCCTTAAGGCCAAGAACAATCTGATCCATGCTTAAAAACTAAGGATATGACTCAACATTTGAGTCATGAGCCATTCAATAAAGATTTTTTGAATGGACAAAATCAATTCATAAAAAAGGCAAAGAAGAAATCAACTCTTTATCTATTATCTATAAAACTCAACCATTCCATATAGTTAAAGAAATCATGAATCCTTAGAATGATGGCACGTTAATATAACCCAGCATTCTCCTTGTAAATACACACAAGCTTTCTTTGCAAGCTATTACATTATTTAATAATACACAATTCTGAAAAAAAAAATCCGAATTTCAAGTAGATTATTGGCAGTATCAGACTACACACACAGGCTCTTTATAAATGCTAGAGGTTTACTTCTCTGAGCCTGTTTCCTCAACTTGAAATGATTCTGCTAGAGCGATCAAGCATCCCTTCTAACTCTAAAAGTCTGTGTTCTGTCCACATTCTGTGTGTTTTCTGTCCCAGGGAAATAACACCTACTTCACATAACCTTGGAAACGCTATCACAGGGGAGAAGAACTGTGTGGAGGTCTATCTCCCACATATCAGCCATTCGAAACTCTAGGGATCGCCGGAGTCAGAACTGACATGACGGCAAGTGGTCATTTGCAGTCGACTAGCTAGCTGACTTAACTAGGCTTTGAATCACTATTGTAATAAAAGTGACTGTGGCCCAGAAATAAACTTTTGGGACCTCTTTATTTAGAGTTCAAGGAAAATACCATTAAAATCCGCTCCAAACCAAGTCAGTGGGGTCCATTCTGACGCACAGCAGCTTTGTAAGGCACGCAGAACTGCCTCACAGGTTTCCCGCCACCTCTTTCGGACGCAGAGTGGCTTGTGGGTACAAACTGCTGACGTTCCAGTTAGTGGTTGAGCACGTAACCACTGTGACACCAGGGCTCCTAATT
This sequence comes from Echinops telfairi, assembly GCF_000313985.2. Taxonomy (NCBI): domain Eukaryota; kingdom Metazoa; phylum Chordata; class Mammalia; order Afrosoricida; family Tenrecidae; genus Echinops; species Echinops telfairi. The sequence goes on from NW_022111321.1 coordinate 17,604,346, forward strand.
GGATTCTTAAAAACAAACAAACAAACAAAAACAAACCCATAGCTGTCCAGTCGGCTCACGCTGACAGCCAGCCTCATCTGCCTCCCACAGGGCAAAGGTGGGTTTGAACCACCAACCTTGTAATTAGCTGATTCATCTAAGCTTTGAAACTATATTGTTATGCATTTTTGGAACATCTTTTTTAATTAAGAGAGTACCGTGTCTATACGATTCAAATCGGATCCTTACTAAGCCCCAAATGCTTGTGATTAGTACCCAAAGCTTTACCCAGTGAACCACCATGGCACCTGCTCCTTAAAACCCAAACCAAACTCACTGCCATCAAGTCCATCCCAACTCACGGTGACCCCAGAGGCAAAGGAGAACTGGAGGCTGTAAATCCTTATAGGAGTAGAAAAACCTCATCTTTCTGAGCAGCTGCTAGGTTCAAATCTTATAGTTTGAAGTCCCTCTTACAACCCATTAGCTATCAGGGCTCTTGACCAGATCCTTCAAAAAGCCAATCAAACTCACTGCCTTCCAGTTGATGTCTACTTTTAGTTAGGGACCCTATAGGA
>NW_022111321.1:17609318-17620400 GCF_000313985.2 Echinops telfairi
GTTCCCCTTGATCCTGCCCTACCAGGTCTCCCACACCCACCTCCCCAGGCTTTATTTCTTTATTACAAAATTGGCGTGAAATTGTGTAATTTACTTTATTGGCTCCATCCTTAAGGCAGAACAGGCACTGAATAATCTTTTAAAACATTACGTTTACCCAAAAAACCAAATAAAAAATAAATAAATAAAACATTACGTTTAATGACTAGGAGATAGTCTATCACATGATGCACTATATTGCTTTATGGTTGGCTATTTAGACTTGCTGTCTTAAGTCATTATAATGTTAGAAGCAACATCTTTGCATCACAAATATTTGACCACATTTCTGAAGGTTTTTCTCAGCAATCAAAACCAAGACCTCATTGTCATGGCAACCCTATAGGATAAAGTAGAACTGCCTACTGCCTCTGTGGGGTTCTGAAACTGTCTCTTTCTTGCTCGCACTCTCTATTTTACAGTTGTACCTTTATTTGAAAGTCTCATCTGCCAACTTAGTGTTTTCCACCAACCCCAGGAGTGGAAACTGTGCCAGGCTTCACCGTCTTGTACTCAGTGCCGCCTTTGCAGGGCCTCAGTAGCAGCCACGGCTGTCCTTTTGGGCGCTTGCTTTGCCTTTTTGCCTCCTTGGCAGCCCCGACAGCCTGTCTCGTTGGGGCTTCCTGACCTTGAGGTTTCTGATTCCTCTTGGCCATCCCATCAGTAAGAGATGCACTGGCGATGGCCTTCTGAATTTGACTGCCTGGCGGGTTCGTTTCTTTTGAATGTCTTCTGATTGCCCCCTTTCGGGCTTCCTCCTGGAAAGAACAGTCCAGTTTATCTGCCGCGGGTTCCTCTGGGAAAGGAATGCCCATTCACATTTGCATTAAGAAATTGGAAAATCTTTCCATCCACCCTGGCCTACACCTCCGTGTCTGGGGAAAATCTTGTTCCCGCCGAAACTGTACAGCTTTACCTTCATGGCTGTGGCAGCAGAAGTTCAGGGATGATGGCCAACAGCTGAAATGGTAACTCTGCAGGAGTGGAAAACCTAGTCTTACTCCTTCGGAATGGCTGGTGTTTTGAACTGCTGACCTTGCAGTTAGCAGCACAACCTGTAACCCCCACGACCCCAGGGGTCCTTTTCTCAGGAAAGATAACCTAAAAATTAGAGTAAGGGCAGGAACTCTTTTTTTGGGTACATAATATTTATTTAATTTTGCTGTGAATTAAGTGAGGCTTATGTACCAGGCCACTATTTTTGCATTCACCATTTAAAACAAATGATCAACCTTCTGCATGGCTTGCTGTTTCCCTCTCCACTTCCCCCCCTTCCCATTGCCCTCTTCAGTGGCATTTAAAATAAAATAACATTTCTAACTGTTGAAACTCATTTAAAAAAAATACTAAGCTTGTCAATGTGTCCATATATTACTGCCAACCAGGCTCTTGAGGTCCACAGTGGGTAGAAACTTACAGAATGGGAGCGAAATGTCAAACAAAATTCAGTTTCTTAAGTGTAAGCATGAAAAAATAATAATTTACAAATTATCAAGGTTCACGAGGGATTGTGAAAAAGGGAGGAGCTGACACCAAGAGCTAAATAGAAAGAAAATGTTTTGAAAGTGATGATGGCAACAAATGTATGACTGTGCTTGACACATGGATGGATGGATGGCTTGTGATGAGTTGTGCGAGCCCCCAATAAAATAATTTATTGTTAAAAATTCAGTTTCTTAAAAGTCTAGACCGAATGGACTGGCTAAGACTAGAAGCCTCCCAGAGACCACTGCCCGGAGATAAGCTTTTAAGTCTTCACCTGGAATCATCCCTTAAGACAAGAAGCCCTGCAGAGGGCAAGTGCCAGCCAGTGGACACAGGCCACTCGCTGTGTGGGATGACGGAAGCAGCTGGGTGTGCATGAGAATGGACCAGAGAAGAGGGATCTGAACAGGAGAGCACACCCCAGTCTCACTGGCCCTCTAGCTTGCATGCTGTGCTTAAACTGGACACACTATTTCTTCACAGGCCTTCACAAAGCTCAAAAGCAAGCCTGTGGACTTCAGGAAAGGGCAAGTCAAAAGAGAATTGGGGATAGCAGTAAAATATAAAGTACTATTTTTTTTTTCGGTGTGATCTCTGCTCTGGCAGTTAGATGATTTGTTTTTGTAAATTCCCAAACTTATAAACGTTTTCACTATTTTGCGTGCTGACCCCAAAACTTAGTTACATAATGTTGTGATAATAAATAAATAAACAAATAAATAAACAAATCATCCCTTGATGTCACCTTCTGGCTAAATAACAGATTAACTCATAATATAAATAATATCTCCCTGAATGAGCTTCTTTAAGAAAAATCATCTATAGACAGCCAAGTGGTCAAAAATGACTAGGGTAGGTGTTGATGGGAAGAGGCACCAGAAGTTAAAAAAACAAGCAACAAAATGGATATGAAGGGGAGTGGATGTAGCGGAGATCCAAAGTCCACCAGCAACACAGTTGGACAGACTCCCTCTTAGAAGGGCCTAACCGGAAGGAAGATAAATCCAGGGTGTGGTGTGGTATTGATGAACCACATAACAATCCTCTAGTTCTTTAAGATTTCCTCCCCTTATTATTAAGGCCCTTACGTGATACACCTCATTAATCTTGTTAGATTTGTTCATTTGTACATTTAAGATCGCTTGGTACATGGTAGTCAAGAGTCAAGATAGATGACCCCTCACAGTCTGTGATAGTCAGGAGTAGGGTTCCCTGAAGGATGAGTGAGAGGTTGGGGGGAAGAGGGGAGAAGAGAGTTGGCAGCACTGATGATTGTATAACCCCACCTAACTAACTGTATGGGAAAGGAAGGGATGTTTTGGAGTGAATAAGATATACCATAGGTACTCATGTATAAGCCGAGTTTTTCAGCACATTTCTAATGCAATTTTTGTGGTAAAATTAGGTACCTTGGCTAATATTCGGATCGGCTTATACTCGAATACATACGGTATCAATAAAAATATTGTTTAATTTAAAAAAAATGACTCTAGGGTACAGATGGAAACATCAGGGAGCAGGAATACTAGAGTATTGGAAATTGGACAACCAGAGCAGAATATTCGAGCATAAGCCGACCCGAATATTAGCCAAGGCACCTAGTTTTACCACAAAAAGACTGGGAAACTTATTAACTCAAGTGTAAGCCTACGGTGGGAAATGCAGCAGCCAGTAGTAAATTTCAAAATAAAAATAGATACCAATAAAATTACATTAATTGGGGCATCAGTAGGTTAAACGTTTTTGAATATTTATTTCAAAGAAAAGCAGTAAACTAGCCTGTAAGTGGAAAAGAGGGTCAACAAAAACAATACGGTGTCAACAATAACTTTAAAAGTACAAAAACCGGAGCGCCGTTCCTGCCTCAACTGGAGCCACACAAACGCCGCAGCGCCCCGTCCATCCTCTGCCCGCTGGGTTCCCACCTGCCGCGCTCGACTGGAAATGTCAGTGACCGTGCACGAGACTGCTGTGCTATCCAGGACGGGCCCTTCTTCCTACCCGCGGGAGGCTTCTCTGGGAAAGAGCGAACGAAAGCCATCCGACGCAGATCCAAGACTAGTACACTGTGGCATCTAGCTTCTAGGGTAAATCGGTAAACTTCAGATTTCAGGTTGAGGCTGAAAAAATGATTGATGAGGTCCCTTAGAGCGTTTCTGTGCCTCTAATACTGAGATTCGGTCCCGGAAATGAAAAGCAGTTAAGGAATGAAAGATTTAAATAGAAACATAAAGATACCGATAAATATGTTTCTTATTTACATATATACATACACAACATAAATATGTGCTTGGTACAAAAGAAGAAATCAAATGGCTGCGGTGTTTCTTTCGGAGGTGAATACCGTAAAATTATATGTCAACAACATATATATTGATTTCGGGGCACGTTTTAGATGAGAAGCTGACATCTAGTCATTCAGTTCCCAAGCTACCACGTGACTTCATCCACACAAGAATTCTCTCTATCTGTTTGGCTTGATTGGAACCCAAGAATGCAGAAGCTGTAAAGTGGCATTCAGGAAAGACTAAAAAATACCAAGCATAAAAAAGAAAACATGAAGCTGATCTTGTATTAGGTACAGGGCATGAAAAGGTTAATATTTTAAAACTTTGTTGTCCTGAAAGATTTATAGGTTCATCAACTTTATAAAGGAATAGCATAAGTGTACATATACAAATAGAAAACAAAATGGAGCTAATATTTATGTCCATTAGAAATATAGATATAGAAGCCAACTTGAATTGCAGAAGGATAAAATAGGATTTGGGTCCCGAAGCTACCAACTACTACTAGTAATGTGATTTTGAGGATATCAATTTCAATTGTCAATCTGTAAAATAAAAACGATGATCCTCAAAAAAAAAAATACAAAAACCTTAGCTCAATCGGCAATGAAGCTAAAACACGAGTTAGAATCCTTCAAAACTGGATTCCTCCTCCTCATCTGTCTGTCCACACAGAGCTTCAGCTGTAGCTGGGGTGAGGGTATCGGCCCAGACATTGTCCTCATCCCTGAGTTCACAGTCACCACCAACACTGCTGTCCTTCTCAGACAAAACGCCGTCTTCACTGCCGTCCACAGCACTACTGATGCCACATTTCATGAAGGCGCGTTGCACCTTGTCCTCTGGAATCTCTTCCCATGCATCACGAACCCACTTTGCTATCAGTTCTATGTCAGGCTGCAACAGATTTCCAACTTTTTCAGTCAGGCTTGACCAGATAACATCCATTCATGCCACATGTTTCACACACGGTCTTTGAAAGGTTTATTTAAACACACATCTAGGGGCTGCAATACAGATGTAAGCCCACCTGGAATAATGGCCAAAGTAACTTGAGAAGACTTTGCCAATTTTTTAATTTCATCAGATGTCTGGGCTCTAATCTTATCCCAAACTAGCAATGATGGTTTTTCCTTTGAGGTTGCTCCTGGTCGTCCGTTCCAAATTTCTTCCAGCCATTTTTTTGTTCCATCTTCATTCAGCCAGCCTTTAATATGTGCACGCACTGTAATTCGTAATTTGACCTTTTTAGGCAAGCTTTTTCTTTTAAAAATAATAACAGGCCACAGCTTAGTTCCATTAGCCAAACGTGACAGAATGACTGTTTGTGGTTCTTTTCATTTCCTGTGGTTCTGAGTAAAACTAGTTTTCTCTCCCAAACATGCCACAGTTCTGTTGCTTGGAAGATCAAAGGTCATAGGTGTTTCATTCATATTCCCAATATCTCCCAGGTCATAGTTACGGATCCTTCTTTGTTTTATGGTGAATGAATGGAATGACATCACTTTTTCATCAAGGTCTTTAAGCAGCTTCTGTGAAATCTTTGTTCTTTGCCGCAAACAGGGCAAACCTCTTCATGAACCATCCTGCTGACACAACAAAATTTTCAATGCCTGGTGCTTTTAATTTGTCGTCTTTAGCCACTTGAAGGGCACATAAGCGAATTCCCATGCGTGTTAAGCAGTAACCATTTTGACAACACTCCAGAACCCATTTATGCAATTCAGTCTCTAGAGCCCCACATGAAGTGGTTAAAGCCCCACATCGAGGTTTTTTTTTTGCCTTTGGAATCTTTTCCAAGTCAGCTTTCATTTTCCGCCACTCCCTCACTTGTTTTTCGTCAACACAAAATTCCCTACTTGCAATACTGCTATTGCTTTCTTTTGCTCTCGACACAGCCCAAGTTTGAAACAAACTTCGTATGACCTGCGTTTTTGTTTTGGTCCAGGATTAGAAGTATTGGGATCCATTTCTAAGAGGCTTAAAAAAAAGACTTTGAAAGAATGCTGTATCATAGGGATTGAATCCTCAAAATATACTGTAAACCCTACTACAAAAATATGCCCTAGTTACGCTAGTTCTTAAAAGAGGTCAATTCACAGTAAAAACGGTGGTGTCCAGGCAACTATACCTATAAACAAGTAAAATCAATTGGCAATAGAATGCAGCAACAGATTTCACCACGGAAAACAAGACACGCCCAAAGAATCGCATTCAAAATACACCACGAGCCCTAAAACGTGCTGGATCCCCAAGGGAACAGACAGTCATTCAGGGTGTGGAGAGTTTGGTATGATAATATTCCAGAATGTGATGACATGTTTATGTTTGCATAGAGTAGCCTGTGTTAGGGCTCATACTATACATGATGTGTTACTGCATGCGCTGCATTGCTACATACGCTGCCTTACTGCATGTACACAATGCAGATTGTATAGTTTGAGGTCTAATGCAGGCTGATGATATTCCAGAATGTGATGACATGACTTGTTTGCATAGAGCAGCCTGTGTTAGAGCTCATAACATACATGCTGCATTGTGTACGCACTGTGCTACTGCATGCGCTGCGTTGCTGTATACGCAGCATTACCACATATGTATGGGAAGTGCTAACGCAATACATGCAGTAACAGTGCGCACACAATGCAGCGCGTATATTATGAGCCCTAACACAGGCTGCTGTATGCAAGCGTAGTCAACACTGGGTCCCGATAGGAGTTAATAAGAAAATGAAAAATAAAATATAGCAGACTAAGTACTATAAGTAAACATATTGCATATCCAAGACCAGAGATATACTGGTACTTGTATTCAGCAATGTTTGGGCGGAGCAAGGGGGGGTGACCAAGCACAGGTCAGACTGTAAAGGCTCCGTCATTGGTCACAGGCCTGAGGAAGAGCGGGAGAAGAGGAGCGGCCGCATCAGACATTTATCTGACAAGGATGCGGTGCGCCCAGGTACCAGCACACAGAAGCAGGCAGGTCCTTACCCAGTACAGCACGGACAACACAGAGGCTGCTGCATGCAGGAGAGAAGAAGAGCGGTGATATCAGCAGTCTTCGCACCACCCACAGAGGCTGCAGGCGCCCGCGGGTGAGCGGGAGAGACCGGAGAACACTGCTCCGCACGGAGAACAGGTAAGTGGGACCCTTACTCGAGTTTAAGCTGAGGGGGGCTTTTTCAGCATAAAAAGGGGCTGAAAAACTCGGCTTATACACAAGTATATACAGTAAGTGAGAATAATGATGTATTATGAAAATGTAACCAGTTATTGAATAACCTGTGCAGAAATTGTTAACAGGGAACAGAGTATGCTTTGTAAACTCATTTTAAGCAATATTAATGTCTAAATTCTTTGCCAATATTAAAAAACATTTATTCAACTTTGTATTTTTCTCATTAATAGTAGGAATAATAGTATTTCAGTTTGGATCATATAAATTTTACTTTTAAATTCATTTCTCTAACTTCTTTTCTTTCCTAAGTCCCCCTTTCTCCATATAAAATTCACTTTAGAAAATAAAGAAAATCATAAAGAAGAAAATATACCTTTAGTGAAAAATTCTGAATCTGGGCTGAGTTAGTTAATTGTGCCAGCCGCCAATAATCACATGTGGTGCTGGTTGAAAGGCGGAGGGATAAATGGGTGGTGAGCCTCGGCCTTTCTAGTTCTCGGGTCTCTTGTTTTGTGGTGGTTGCATCGGGTGCAGCTGCCTTAGCAGTTCCCTGCTTCAGCTTGCAAGATTGACTTCCTACAAGACATCCCCAAGGAGAAGCCGCATGGATCTATCCCGATGCAGCCCTGGGTGCTGGAGCAGCCGTGTGGAGACCCCTGCCAGTGCTGAGATGCTTACACGTTCACTGACTCAGCTTTCCTCTTGCAGTCGGCATCATTGCCTCTGTTTTGTGAGGTGGAGGACTTTGTGGACTGGTGTTGGGTATGGGTTAATGTTGGACTTGTGGGCTTGGGCAGCATTGGGTCGGGATGTTTTTGTGATGCACATTTTCTTTGCATAAAACTCTCTCTTATACGTGAGTCGCCGTAGATTTGTTTCTCCTAAGTACCTAGACTAATACATGGGCTTAAGAATCTTTTCTTCTGATCATCAGGGCAATAGAAGGTTTTTCTTAGACTAAACAACCAAAAGTCATAGTGTTTGAGGATGTACGATCTAGAAACTCAGATGTAAACTCCCTTTCATTAAGATACTTAGAAGATACTATAAACATTGTTTCTAGTTTGTTCAAAAACACACACATATATATGTATACATATACATATATGTGTGTGTGCATACTGCTGCATATAATTGCACACAGGCTTCAAGGTGGAAGCAGATTGCCAAGTCTGTCTTTCCAGGAACCTCCACTTCTGTTTGAACCACCGACTTTTGCACTAGTAGTTGAGTGCCAAACCATTTGAACCACCCAGGGAAGAAATGTACATCTTTAAGTCACTTCAAGTCATAGACAACTTGAATTTTAATTGAGGTGGCTTGAATAGATCCCTTGTCAGTTTATCATATGATGATGGATAGTGTGTTGTTATGATAGTGGAAACTATACCACTGCCATTTCAAATGTCAGGTCACTCATGGTGGATAGGTTTCAGCAGAACTTCCAAACTAAGGCAGACTAGAAAGAAAGTGCCGGTTATCTATTTTCAAAAATTAATCAATGAACACCTCATAGAGACTAACAGAGTATTTCTTGGCGGAGACAGTCCTGGAAGATAAGCACGTAGGTTGGAAGGCACTCGAGTATGCAGTGGCTGTAACACGGGTTTGAGCACTCGGAAGATCACGAAGATGGTGTAGGACCAGGTGACGCTTCCTTTTGCTGTACTGGGGATCACAAGGAATCCATGCTGATTTATTCACAAGCAACAGAGATCATCGTCAGGGGTTGGCAAACTTTGGCCAATCAAGTTTGTTTCTGTAAGACTACTGTAATAAGCCAGGAACCTTTTTTTCTAAAAGCATTTTAAATGGCCTTAAAAAAAAGTTTTTAAAAGAGTAATATTTTGTGACCCATGAAATTATAATGTCAGTGTCTATAACTAGAGTTCTACTGGAAGATGCTGTCATGATTAGGAATCATAGAGCTGGTTCTGACCCAGAATGACCCTATGTACAACAGAATGGGGCCCTGCTCAGAGCCTAATTGTGAGCTTGTGGAAGCTGTCTGTAGACAGTCATTTGAACAAGAGGACACTGCGTCCTTCATGGCTCCTTTGTTTACATCCTGTCTTTGGCTACAAGGCAGCCTGCAGCCCAGGTAGTATACTCATGAGCCCCTGTCAAGGGAATCAGAATTATTGCATATAAAGCATACAAAACCAGTTGTGTAAGGCTTCGAGGTCTAACTGGTAAACATGCTGTCAAAGTGCCCATCGAAGCAAGTCTAGGAGAGGAGTTCTGAATCAAATGCAGACTCAAGCCACCGAGGAGACCAAAAAGAGGTGGATTCTTGATGGTCCTCAGCCCAAACGTCTCCATTGGCTTTCCTTTATCTAGCTCTAAAATCCTTTCCTTGTCTTTCAAGTGCCTTAAGGATTTGAGGCTACATTTCTTTCTGTTTGACATCATTCACTTGCCATATTCTTATATAAATAATTCAAGAGTACTATGTTTTTCAAGCCATACAACCTCCTTAGCTCCCTATGAGTGTTATTTGCGTGCACATATTATATGCATTATATACGTGCACCCTTCCGATGGTTTGTTACATGGGTTCATTTCCTGCTGAACACATGCTCCTATGCCTCTGTGCCCTTCAACCTGCCTGCCTGTGCAGCAAACCCTCTCACCCTATGCCACGAGGGGTGCTGAGAGACTGTAAATTCCTTATTGGGCAGGTTTTATCTTTTCATCTTTATAACCCCAGGAGAACACCAAACTCCAGTAAGTAAATATTTGATGAATTAAAAATATTTGATGTAAATATTTGATGAATTAAAAAATTTTTTTAAAAGCACAATTGATGTCGATTTACCTGGAGCATGAGAGGTAAAAGAAAAGTGAGGCATAACAGCACATGGCATGTGTATCTACTGGCCTTCATGAACAACTGCTGCCTTTGCCATGAGACCAAAAGAAGTGGATGGTGCCCAACTACCTTTCCTAAACACTGTGTTTAATCACAGATTCCATAGGAGAATCCTGATGGAAAGGGGAAATGCAGATGAGAAATTCAAAAGCTCATGGGCTCCAGGTTCTACGGAGTCATGAAGGCTGGACAAACCTGGAAATTATTGTCCAAGATAATCTTTAAACTTTAAACCAAAAAGTCTCCTCACATCATCTTCAAACGGCCTAATAGTCCAGCTGAACTCACAAGAGAGATGGGCTTTGAGTAGTAAGCTCTTTCAAGAGCTATCTATGTGATTAAGCCGACCATAATTGGAAAGATTGGATATGGACCCCAGAGGGCAGTGAGTTTATGTTAATGAAAAGGAGGGCAAGAATTGTTGTAAATGTTCCTAAACTGTACAAGTGGAACCTGTCAAATTGGTGTCTGTTCTCCTGTGTACATATTCTCAACAACAAAATCAACAGACTGGTAAGCAAAAATAAAAATCATTAAAACTGAATTATGTTTGGCTTGTAACTTCTCTACTTGCCCCCACTCACCGCCCCAGCCAGGCCAGACCCCACTTCTAGCAGGTAAGTGAAATTTCCAGTTCCAAAGGCAAAAGAAGAGGCACTGGTTATTCTGATTGTCATCGCTTATTGACAAAACAGGGTGTGAGTTGGCTGGGGCCCTCACCTTAGCCATAAATTAGCAAAGTCTGACTGGCAACCACGTGAAACCAGCAGGACAGGTTGTAAAAAGTTGCAGGGACTGTGGGTGGATTGGGCGGAAGGGACTCAGGACAAGTGCCAGGCGGGGGTTGGGAGATATGATGCTTTCAAGTGAGTTTCGAGAATTCCTGTCATCTGCTTTCCCAAATTAAAAAAGTATAAGAAACCAAAAAACCTAGTTTGCAGACTTGTCTACGCGTTCGGGCATTTCCTGTGTCCGAGTCAGCTGTTTCATACGGATCAGGCGCAAACAGTCTTCTCTCGGGCTCGATGACTCAGAGTAAGACACTCCCGTGCAAGCTGCAACATTTCAGGCCAATAAATCAGAAAACCCATCTCCTGCGCGTCACCTCCACGGAGTTCAAGAACACGCCGGCGCCATCACTGGGAAGGAGTTCATTCATTCCCTCCCCAGACGGCGGCGGCCGGAGAAGGCCCTTTGTGTTCGCGGGTGGAGGAAGTGACT
>NW_022111321.1:17620902-17623279 GCF_000313985.2 Echinops telfairi
GGGATCCGGGGCGCAACCCTCGGAGACCGAGGTGCACGCCAAGTCTGGCGGCTCGAGTCGGTCGGCACGGTAGAGAAAGCCATTCGTAAAGGATGTCAACTCCGTGGTGACCGCGGTGGGAGCCAGAAGTTCGCCAGCGCGTCCAAGTTAGCCTTTCGCCCAGGCAGCTCTCCGGGTGGACAGGCTGCAGAGCACTTTGGCTCCCCGAAATCTCCTGCACCTCTCCCAGGCCTCTGCTCACACGGTCACAGGCTGCGTTCGGTTGTCTGTGATGCTTGTCCATCGGCAAGCGTTTACTGAGCACCCACCGAGATTTGAGCAGAGCCCTGAGCCCTAAGCAGCCTGTTTGGCACGGTGGTGCGGCCCTGAACCTGGTGGCTGGGCTTCATTCGCCCCAAAGCTGGGACCCTCTGGCCCCTTGTAATCAATGGAGAATGGTTGGTCTTCTCCGTTCTCCACCACTTCTCAGAGGCTGGAAGTTGGAGCTAGCAAGAGCCGGAAGCTCCTCCCCCTTCATATTTTATTATTTATTATTATTCTTCCCTATTTTATCCACATTTGGTCACTTATTTATTTTTCTGTTTATAACTCTGAGCAGGGGTTGTAGACAGCTGTTCTTTTTACTCTGGGGAAAAAACTTCAATCACAGGTAAATCAAGAAAAATCAGTGGTAAATTTTAAGGGATAAAGTATATTTTCATTGCTAAATTTTATTTCATCGTGTGGCTTCATGCTTTAATTGCAAACTTTACCCTGATCCAAATTTCACTTAAAAAACAAAGACAAATTTGTGTGGAACATGTTTTGTTGGTACACTTCCATATTCAGACTTTAAACGTTCCCAGAGAAATAATCTGAGTTTTAGCTGGGAACTAAATGATAATAAAATATGGCCTATTTAATAGCCACACTCGTGGTAATACCCAGGTTGTTGTTTTGCTTTTGCTGTTGAGAACATATCAGGGATGCCATATAATTGCATCTGAACACGCTTTTTGGCACAATGAAGTCTGTTTTCTTTGTCATCTTAAAACATCTCTTAAAAGCGCATCTCCAGATCAAGCATGCTTTGACCAGATTCTGGATCATATATTAAATTTAAGTCCTTCAATGAATGTTTTCCCAATGTTTGCTATGCTTTAGATGCTGTACTCTTAAATACAGGACCACGATGATGAATATGATGGTCGCTAATCTCAAGACTTAGATGGTTTAGTGGAGAAGAAAGTGAAACAGGCAATGCAGTGTGCTTGAGAACTCTACTAAGGGTGTCTACTAAGCCACAGTTCAGGGTCTTAGAGTCTACCTGACTTACACACCAACTAGTTCCTGATACTGTTCCATGGGTGCTGTCAAAAGGTACAAGATGCCTGGGTCAAAGATAGAGCATCTTTAGTATTCCCTGCAAAGGTGGTAGCCAGAGTTTTGCAGTACCTTGTACTACTTCCTCCTGTGCCCCAAGTTCTGTGGAGTGTCTATGATAGATGCCTGAAGTGGGTTGCATTATAGAAGAGGCACACTGAGTTTAGGGGACTTACCACTTTTAGATTAAGTAGAATTGTGCAGAGATATTATCTCATCCCTCAAGGTTACTTGCTACAAACACAACCCTGAGAAATGGCCTAGGTAGTGTCCAGGTCTTTATATTCTTGGAATATCCAGCCAGAATCCAACATGAATCTCCCCTCCAAAAAAGTCTAGCAGACTCTGATGTAATATACATATGAGGGTAAACCATCTTAATTTTAGGAGAATCAAGAGAGGTATTCTGACAATGCATGAGGGTCAAAGAGGAAATGAGGGGGGTGGGGAGAAAGAAAGAAGGGAAAAAGGAGAAGGCATTGAAACAGGAGAAAAGAAAGGGCGGGGCATGTTCCAAACTTTAAGAAAATGACCCTCCACATAGAGGTCCACATGGAACTCCAAGCTCACACACAAAATTGCAGTCTCTGTGTGACTCTGCAAGGTAAATGCAATAAATCAGCAGTTCTCAAGCTGTGACCCCTTTGGGGGTCGAACGACCTTTTCACAGGGGTCACCGGATTCATAACAGTAGCAAAATTACAGCTATGAAGTAGCAAGGAAAATAATTTTATGCTTGGGGGTCACCACAACATAAGGAACTGCATGTATTAAAGGGTCATGGCATTAGGAAGGTTGAGAACCACTGCAATAAACCTTTACAAATTATATTACTCTGATCACTCTACAGTCATGTTAAATAGACATGAACTGATTTCTCCTCTGAGTTTGACATTTCCCCCTTTTCTGGTAACTGCTCCTCTTTGTTTGTTTTTTAATCATTTTATTGGGGGCTTGTACAACTCTTATCACAATCCATCCATCCATTGTGTCAAGCACATTTGTACATTAGTTG
>NW_022111321.1:17624915-17625804 GCF_000313985.2 Echinops telfairi
TCTTAAACCTAAGCTGTAAGGCTTAGGCTGTAACGCTTCATAGGGTTTCCAAGGCTGTCATCTTTATGGAAATAGATCCTGCTCCCAGAAAGCCTACTGGTGGGTTCACACTGTGGACCTTTCACTTAGCAACTGAGCACTGCTTAACTGCCGTGGCAACGAGGCTTCTTCCAGCGTCCACTACTCACGTAAGAAACCTTTTCAGATTCAATTCCAGATGTACCCTGGGTTACCCATGAGAACTGTGCTCCTCAGAACGCGTAACTATGTAAGTTTCAAAGGGCCGCATTTGCCCAAAAGTAGAGTTCTGAAGGCTGGAGGGGTCAGGGAAGATGAGTGGATGGAAGTGGGGGGATGAGGAGGAAATGGAAAGAGTGCTTTTACTATGAGATTCTTGTCACTAATGTCATGAAACAAGTATCGATAAATTGTTCAACGGGAAACACGTTTGCTCCGTAAATTTCACCTCACCACAATAAACTGTTTTAAAGAAGTTTTCCCTGGACTTGCATGACAACATAATCTGGAAGAGGGGCACAAATAAACACATCGATTCAATGGTTTGGCTCCATCAGCTATGCGACGCTACAGTTTCAGTTGTTAACAGAGGCAGCAGCTCCTTGGGCAGTCTGCTTTCGGGCTTGGATTTAGGAACTGGTCCTGGCATTTCAGCTGAAATCTATCCCCTTGTCCCTCTCATTGAGTTTGTGAGCAAGGCAACACAGCCTTTTCCTCTTGAACCGGCGAGCGAGGATGCCACGGTCTGCAACTGAGAAATGCTGGCAAATGCATTGTAAATGTTCATAAAGGGCAGTAAAGTTACATCGAAGGGAACACTGCTCACCTTCAAGATCATGACACTGACCTGTTCTTAGTAGAGAAAGGGTTC
>NW_022111321.1:17625912-17658113 GCF_000313985.2 Echinops telfairi
GAAAGAAGAGAGAAGTAGGCTACTCTTTTTTAATGATCTCACCGATAATCAGCAGAAAGATTTATTTGAATATTTTTGCCATTAAAAAAAATAATCCCTGAAACTTGCACCGAAAACAAAACAGAAAACAAACCCACTGCCAGCAAGTCAATTCCAACTCATCGCAACCCTATCCAGGGTTGAGACTGAGAGCGAGACTGTAAATCTATACCAGAGCAGATAACTTCATTTTTCTCCAGAGGAGAGGCTGGTGAGTTTGAACCGTTGACTTCGCGGTTAGCAGTGGAACGCTGATCTACGTGCCACGAGATTTCCTTGGATTTAAAATAATAATTTGAGGTTGGGAATAAAAAACAAAGCAGTAGATCATTGAAATCATTTATTTCAATGCAGGCATTGTTTTACATTTGGACCTTGTAACACATCCCATACCTAGAGAACAGGTGTGAAGACAACTACATACGTGGATTTTTTTGGACAAAGTTTTAACAAAAGTACATAAGGCTGAATTGTTTCTGAAGTACAGAACTTCCAGTCGCAAAGTGCCACTAAGAGGCAATACATCCACAAAGGTGCTTAGACAATAAAATATTTGCATATTTACTCTGTAAATTTAAATGGGATATGCTGACATATTATTACTAGTATTAGCAATACACTTTTAGCAACAAGATCTCTTTAACCCTCTGGCATATGAGAATTTTCCAATTTAATTCCCATCAGCACCGTGACCAAAGTGGGCTTTCTTCCACCATGTCCAGTATAGGCACATATTTATCTTATACACAAAATAGCTTTATCAACAAACACTTATTTGTAGTGGTTGGAGTTTTATTAACACTGGTGTATTTACAATGTAAGGGTAATTATTTTAAAGGGCATCCCTAAAAAAATATTCTCATGAGATAGATTTTTGTAGTGTGAAAGTTATGGTTATAGAAGCCCGTCATTTAACAAGTTGATCTTACAAAGTACTAATTAGTCGTCATCTCTCATGAGTTACTTTATGTAAATATGTATTTTAATAATGATTATATCTTTTAGAAAACAAGTTATAACTATAAAAAGGATGATAAATTACCATAGCTCTAACAAAAAAGAACATTAAGAAAGCAGCAATATATGTTAAAATACATAGAAATCTGCTATATACTTCTTGAACGAAGTGCTTTATTAAAATACAATAGTATAGAAGGTGCGATTTTCTTAAATTTTCTCTTTTCTTGGTTCTCCAACTGGACAAGCAAGAAAACATTACAAATGGTCCAAGTGAGCATTAGCCATCAATTCCTTTTGAAGTTAGATTTCAATGGAAAGACTCTGGGCCCCAAAGTAGTTATTCAACTTTACCTTAACTCCCTGAACTGCTGACATAGCCCAAGCTCACTGAATACGTACACTAACTTCATTTCACTATTTCGCTGGAGTATCATGTAATGAAATAGCACTTGTAAACGGATCTCTAAACACCAAGCGTCGAAATATTAAAATGCTAACTCTGAATAGCTTAACACTAGATAGAAAACATCGGTCCTGGTTTATGAAAATTTATTTAAATAATCAATATAAATACAAAAAAAGAGGGTAGGGTGGAATTTACAAACATACAGAAAGAATGAAACACAATTTATTCTTTGCTACATAAATTTACATAGAAAAGTTAGAATAGTTTATTTTAAAATCTATTATCAGTCTCTTTCAACTTAACTTTGGTCAGAGCCTGAAGTTTTAGACAATGTACAGATTTAAGGAATAGCTTTAATGTTTGCTATTACACCTTTATTCATTTTGAGTTTCATGGGAATACTGAAAACTAACCCTGGCAGTTTGCTTCTAGGCAAGGCAATGATTAGTGCTTTCTTCCATGCCTATCAGTTCTAGGTCTCTCTATGTCTCCATCACCAACACCTATCATTATCCTTAATTTAAATGGATGACACAGACGAGGTGAGACACATGAAAAACCAAATTAGGTCAGAAAAGAAATATAAACAACAAAACGAAATTTTTTCATGCTGCCTCTCACAGTACTGAGATCTGGGATGGGAGGCTTTATAAAGTTCTAGCAAATTACCCTTATCACCATCTATGTGTCTATATCTGAACTAGACGAGAAATCACCAACAGTTCTATATGACAACTACTGAATAAAGTAAGTCACATGGTTATTTAGTCTAATTATTGCAAAAATCATGACCAGCCCTTAAGAGTTTTAACTTAGGATTTCCCAAATATGTGATAGATAATCACTGGCCAACACACATTTTGGTGCCTGAAAAGTTAGACTTGTTTCTGGGACCTACTGATTCCAAAAATGGCAGCAGTGTGTTCCCTATCAGCCCTAGTTTTTGAGAGACAGAGCGTAATCCATATGCCACTCTTTACTCACCCATAAAAGATCAGGGTATTTTCGTGTGTTAGCTAGACTGGGCTAGAGGAAGTTCACGTTGGCTTAATTTAGTGTTGTACTGAACATTTAGGTCAAGTGGTACTTCCCATGGCATCCTTTGACCCACAGATAGATTTGGACGGTGTAAATCAGGTGAACTTGGGATTTTCCCGAAGTATCAATCACTTTGCCTTTATTAGGAATGAACTGAAGAGCAGGCAGTTCTTCAGCTATTTTAAAAGGAGGCCAGAAGTAAGAGTTCCTGTACAGCAAATACAGAGTCCTGATGGGTTATGTGTCTGACTGCTAACCACAAGCTCAGCCATTTGAGAAAGATGAGGCTTTCTGCTCCCATGAAGATTTACCGTCTCAGAAACCCAAAGCAGAAGTTCCACTCTGTCCTACAAAGTCACAATGAGTAATAATCTACTGACTGGGAGTGAGTTTGGTACAATAAAGAAGAGATTGCAATGCTCTGAAACTCAAAAGGTGGCTGTCCAAGTCCAAACTCCTTTATTAAAATTACCACGTTCCAACCTTGTTGTAAGATGGCACAACTTCACCTACACACAGAAACTCTCAAGAGCTAGAATTTTTCTTATAAAGAAGCTTGGAGTCAACCTCCCCTCTGAAAGAATTATCCAGTGACTTTTATATATCAAAATGTGTTCTGAAATGTTAGCTGCATAATCTGAAAAAATTTAGATCTTTAAAATATTTATAAAAAATTGCTTTGAAGTCTCATCTTTTTGACACTCTCCCACTTATTTCATTGCCCTTTCTTCTCAAGCTGTGTTCTGACTTGTGGTATCCAACTTGTGGTCTGTATATATGGGACAGCCTCCCAAACGAAAAAGAAAAGCCCGCTGACATCTTACAGATTTTAACTCATAGTGACCCTATAGGAGAAGACCATGCCTTTGGGTTTCCAAATCGTTAAATCTTTTAAAGGCTTCAGAGTGACTGCTGGGTTCAAATCGCTGGCCTTAAGATGGGCAGCCCAATGGGTCCACATACAGCTTCCTGTGGAAGTCCCTTAATACCTAACTCTTAAAAAAAATACCTTTTTTTTCTCATAATGTGTGGCTCTGAATTATTCTCATATTTAAAACTAGGATAAATTAACAAATCAGTATAACTTAATAGCCGATCATATAATGGACTGCTGTATCTGAGACACTCACTAGAGCTGAGGTGGTCTAGCCGATGCCATTTTCTGAATCGGCACCCCACATAACCCAGGAACAAGCCTAAAAACGAAGCCAGCAAGAAACATGTGTTGCTGTTATTAGGCTATGTAATGCTTTGAAGCAGCCGGTTTACCCCAGGGGATCAGACTTGATTTGGCTGCATGTTAGCAACTTGGCCATGGTTCCCACTTGAGTTTACTTGTGACTAAAAAGTTCCACCTGTAACGAAACATCGTATCCTACAAAGAGCGAGGGAAATGGCCGTTGTGTGGTGCTGCATCAATTCCATGTCTCTCCTCTTGGGCAGCTGGCATGTGCTGATATGGTAGATCGTTTGGTTCCCAGCCAATGCTTGCCTACTGTGCCACTAGGGTTTCTGGGGAAATGGGCAAAAATTTGCAGCAGAAAACGTCTGCAAGAATCCTGGTGGCCTAGTTCAGCAGTTCAAAACTACCAAGGGCTCTGTTGGAAAAAGATGAGGCTTTCTATTCCCACTCTGTCTTGTCGGGTCACTAGGAGGCAGAACGGACTTGATGGCAGGGAGTTGGATGTGTGGGAGAAAGCTCAGCCTCGTGAAGAGCTATTTACTTATCCTCACCCCTCAGTTATACAGGCTCTGTGAGCAAGAATTCTGCGATTCAGCCACCATCTATCTGCAAACTCAGTTGGACGGCTGTCTTTGGCTTGATTAAAATCCAGCCCTTGTCAATTTAGTCAATCCCTACACTCAGAGGAATTCCTAGGAATATAAATGTTCTGTTGGCTAGCTAGGGATTTAGCTTTTCACCGAAACATATGCCTCCCTAACTCCACCAAGACTATAACAGGATGTCCTTAATAAAGTTCCCTGATCTTTGTTTGAAAAAAGAAGAAAAGTCTCTAAACTTCCTAAAGACAGATGAGTCAAACAGGATGATAATAATATTTACTCCATAATAATGGATGGTCCTTGCATTTTATTTCACGTCACGAGCAGAGAGTGTACACAGGAAGAGGCAAGACAGAGTTTTGTGCCGTGTAATTAAAAACTTCTATATGTGCCCTGGATATTGGAGTCACAAATCACAGTGAAAAGTATAAAAATGTCAGAGGAAAAACATCAAACCCAAAGCCCAAATTGGACTTCATGAGCGGTTTTGTTGGAGGGACATAAAGGCAGGACAAGGATATAGACCAATCCCCATCACTGTCGACGCAGAGCCACCCTGGGCAATGTTTCCCAGAGTGGGCGAGATCACCCCAGGGAGCGGGGGTTCTGGGATGAACCAGGGTGCTGCAAAGGCAGAGAGTGGACGCTTTACCCTGGATTGTGGACTATAGGACATAAGATTTTAATTGCCAGGGGGACAGTGAATAGTTTTTTTTGAAAAGGGGGCAGTCGGCCAAATAAGTCTGGGAAAGTCTAAATCTCTGTGGGAGCAGACGGGCTCATTTTTCCTGTGGAGGGGCTGGTGGGTTTGACGCTGGCTGTGTGGGTAGCAGCCAAGTCTAACCCTACAACGCCCCCAGGGAAGTCTAATGTAACAGGAAGCAGGAAACAGCCAGGAAATTCTCAAAAGAGCATCCGTTGTGCTAGAATTCAAGATTGTGGAGGGGAAAAAGGAAATTGGGTTGCTTCTGAGCAGGCATGGCCCAGACAAGATTTTTTTGTATTTCCCATGAATGTACACAATCTGACTTTTTAATCACAAGATTTTGATGAAAAGGTTATTCATTTTAATGAAAATACAAAAACCAAGACAACCTCACAGCTCTGATTCTTTGTCATTTTCATCCAGGTAGTATTCGTCATCTGTGGTTGTATCTGAGTCCCAATCGGAGTCTGCTGGGTCCTCCTCATAGATGTTAAGTGGTTCCATTGGCGACAAGCCATCTTTTGACCTCTGACCGCTAGGAGAATTTGAGCTTAATGACTCTGATGGGTTGGGAGAGTTAATGATATCATTTTTCAGGAAACCAGGGTTCTTAAGAAAACTCGGTTTCCATAATCTCCCTTGTGTGAGTGACCTCTTGACATTCTCCAAGAAAGCCAATTGTTGTTCTTTTCCAAAAATCCCATAATCAATAGGTCTGGATATAGACGTTGCCGACTTGGGACCTGCTTTTGTCCTGTCGCCGTACAAAGTCCAGCTTTCGTTTTCCTCACAAGATGGGAGTTCAGAGAAAGATTTGAACCTTCGATTGTACCTGTCGTTGACTGAGAATTCGTTGCCCAGGCTCAGTCGACTCAGGGCATCCTCCACAGAAGTGCTTTCAGAAAAATGGCGCTCCCTGGCTTTTGGAGAACGACTTTTGCGTAGCTTATCACCGTGCACACTGATGTTCTTCAAACTTTTTGAACGATAGAGGTGGGGCTCGGATTCCCACTCTGGGGGTGAACTGCTCCTTTCTTGCTGCTGACAGTTGGTCTGTGCAGTGCTTCCTGGAGGAGAATTGTGTGCAGGCTCCAAAGGACACGGAGGCCTCAGTCTCCTCTCACGCCCAGAGGAGCCTGCTTCCCTGAAGCTGATGACTGGGGGCTGGACCAGAGTTCCTGACTCTCTTTCCAAAGGCTGAGCTACTGTCCTATCAATAGAGTTCTCGTTTGAGGGGGGAGCCTCTGAGCTGTCCTTAAACACATTCCAATGTGCAATGGTGCTGGTAGGCTTCTGATCACTGAAGGGGGTGGCAGGTTTTTGGTTGGATGGTGCAGTGAGCTGGAGAGGGCTCTCAAATTCCTCCACATGCCCTCCACCATTCCTTGACCTTCTACCTTCATCTGTGGACTCTGCACACAGAATGGGCTCAGGGGACAGTGGGTTGTTCTCTGGTGCATTGGCAGCCAAGCCTCCAACACTAGAACTGCCCCCACTTTTGTTGAAAATGGTAGCTACATGCCTTCTGGAGCTGCAGTCTTTAGCTGAGAACTTACTGCTTGCTTTGGACATGGCGGCCACCTTGTGTTTCACGGAAGACCTGTTTTTCCCTTTTCCTAAGTCATCCCAACTGGTTTCCCTTCCATCACGCTTCCCAGGTTGTGAAGGTGGATCCCGTGCCAATCTTGGCATTTCATCCTTGGCCTTGCTGAACTCCGTCATGTCTAGCTCCAGATTGCTCTGAGGTATTTCTTTGGGTTCAGCGTGCAAACGGTCTACCTGTGGCTCACCTGCATAAGGCTCGTCATCAAACTGTAGTTTATACAAAGCCAGAGTAACCGCAGAGACTTGGTTTTCTGTGTCAGAAAGGGCACGATCAGACATTTGTTGGCAATCTGTGAACACCGTTCCTCTGCGGTCACTAGCCTGCAAGCCATGGGAGCTGTCGTCTACAGCTCTGCCTGTGCCTTCTTCCTGAAGTCGTTTGCCACGCCTGGTAGCTGCCACAGCTTCACCAGTGCCACTCCTCACAGTCTGAGAATGTTCAACACCATCTTCTGAAGGGGCCGGGAGACCAGAGCGTCCACCATTCCCTGATGTCATGCATCCTTGACAATTTTCCGATTTTCCTTTGGTACCATTTTCCCCCTGAAGCTTTGATGGAGTAGGCAGGGTTTCTCTTTGCAATTTTCTCCCTTTCTTTTTCCTGCTTCGTGAATCACGTCCGGGTGGTTTAGCACCGCTGTCTGGGGAAATGCCTCTCGATTTCGAGTCTCCGTTAGGAAGAGAAGCCTCTTCAGAGGCTGCGTCCTGTACAGTGCGCCCGGAGGCCGCACTACTGGGCGCCCGGGCCGCAGCCTGCTGCTCTCCGATGTGAGGGAGCCCGGGGCTGTTCCCCCGCATCTTGTCATCCTCCCGGGGTGCTGTGCCCGCGGGCCCTTGAGTGGAGTCATCGCGTTTGCCATTCTGTGAAGCATCCGGGCCTGGTGCAGTGTCCGCTGCGGGCGATTCTGGCGACGGAGTGGCATTTTGTGTGGACTTCTGAAGGAGGCGACAGAACGTCTTGCTGGGTTTCCGTGGTAGCGTGTAATAGATTGAAACCACCTCAAGACATCGGACATTGTCCTCGTCACCAGAGACAGAGAACATGCTTGTCGTCTTATACCGACGCAAAGCTGTCCCACGCGCCTCCTCGCCGGACATCTCCGAGGAAGGAGGTAAAGGCTCTTCGTTGGACAGGGGTACGATTTGAGCAGCCTTCTCAGCCCATGCTGGTGCGTTTGCTTTGGGGGGGTGGCTTTTATTCTCAGCGGAGGAGTCACTTGCCAGAACGCTCCTGCTTCCCTCCCCGGGCCTCGGCGACACAGCAGCCGCATCCGTACCTGAGACTGAACACGTGTCCCTGCCGTCCTTTCCGGCGGAAGCGTGCGTCTCCCCTGCAGGGCATGACACTGTCCTGTGGACCAGGAAAGGAAGGGGCCCTTTCCTCACCGGCGCAGACCCCATGCTTTTCCTAGTGGCTGTCTCCTGGGGGGCTGCAGGTGTCCCTGAAGCCAGGTTCGAAGCGACTTGGGGACATTCGCTTTCTGAGTCAGGAGGACTGGGAATTACCTGGTCCGGTGCCTGCTTCCCGACTGGGTCTTCCACATGAGTTTTGCCTCGGAACGGCGGGGGCCCATTCCTAAACGAAAGAGCCATTGCCTTGCTCTCTGACTTCCTCCGAGGGAAGAGAAAGCTGGGTGATTTTCTGGGTAAGGTGCAGTAGATCATGGGAGCGTCGGAAGACTTGTAATCACCCTGATTCATCTCACGGAGGTCACTGCTGTCATTTGTGGGTGTTGATCGACTTTCTGGGTTGCTGAAGTTTTCAGTGCGGCGTCTTCTTTTTCCTCGCTCCTTTCCATCCCCGAGAGGTTGGTGTGAGTGCGGCGTGGCAGCATCCACCACGTCATGGCAGATCGGCGCTCTAGCATCACCATTCTTTGGGCTCTCTGCAGGGCTCAGGGCAAACCTGTGGCTTTGGTTCTCACCCACGCCGTTTTCCTCTTCCCTGTCTTCCAGAGATGGACCATTTCCTGGAGGGCTTCTCCTTGAGAACCCTGGGGTAGCACACGTCCCCACCGCACCCAGGGAAGAACTGTTCAGTGGTGAGGCCTCCTGGCTGCCTGACACACTCCGGCTGGCAGCATCGGTGCATGGTGCTCCCTCGGTCCCTAACATAACAGACTCTGCTAGAGACTGCGGATTTGGATTATCACTGCTCCAGAGGTTATTTTGAATAATGCTTGGAGTAGCTTCATCGTGTACGGTGAATTCCTGGGGACAGCCATGATTTGGGCTATGAGACCATGGTGATATTCTGCACGTCTGCAGAAAAGGAGGCGACGTTGCCGAACCGAGTTTGTGAGTCCCAGAAAACCCCTTTTCTTGGTTAAGCTCGCTGGCGTTCTCTCTGTGTGGTATGTATATTTTGGAGTCATCTTTCCAGGGAAGGATTCTGGGTGACCTCTCAGAACTTACCATGGTAGATGCATTAAAAACCAACCCATCATTCTCAGCGGAAGGCTGGGAGAGTGGCCTGTGAACATCGGGGGAGGGGTCAGGACTCACTGTTTGTGAAATAGGGCATGGTGTTTCTCCTGCTGTGTTCGTCTGGTCCATGTTGTCTCGTTGTTGGTCCTTCTCTGAAATAGAGTCATTGAGGCCCTTCTCATTATTCTCTTCCATGACCAAGATATTTGGCTGGCTATCAGCAAGAGGTGGGGAATCAATGGAGTCACTATTGGACATGCCGACTCTGCCAGGGCTTCTTCCAGGCAAACAGACAGGCTCGCAGGGAATAATTTCCTGCAGAGTGGCTGTGGGATTTTGAAAACTGGAAGTGTGGGATGTCCCTCTGTCATCGGGCATCTGGGGGAAGGACGTTGTAAATGAGGATGGTCCAGGCTGGGCAATTTCAAATACGTAAGCGCCTTTATTCAGATGTCCTTCTCTAGGCGAACTGCTCTGGTGACATTCCAACCCGTCAGATTTGGGAGGGCAGCTTGGAGCAGTCACAGGGCAAACATTTGGAGTGCTGAACGGAGGCGCCAGCTGGTTCCCATTGCCTTGCGACACCTCCATGCTCTCCGGGGTGCATGTCTGCAAATCCCACTGCGGGGGACACGGTTCCTGGGCCCTGGAATTATTTGGCCCATAACCGGGAGAAAACGATCCCCAGTGCTGAGAAGGGACACCGTGGCCATAAGCAGCTGCTACGTGAGCTGTCTCAGTGGAGATCATTTCAAAGTCGCTGGAGGAAGAACTGAAGTGTTTCCTGTTTCGATAAAAGTCAGACCAGGAAGAAGGATCTTCCTGCTGGCCCCAAAAAGGCCTTTGTCCAAATCTCTGTGCTCTGTTTCGTCCAAAGATATTGCTAAAGAAAGACCTAGCAAATGGGTTATCCTGAGGATAGAAGGGCATATTCTCTGAGTTCTCAAATGGGTCAGGATCCATTGCACTATCTACAGCGGCATGTACACTAACATTCTGGTAAGCCCCCTGTGCCTGGTAAAATTCATATCTCCTGGTCTCCTGGAAACACCTGGGGTAGGTATCCTGGGCAGCAGGGTCAACTTCCATAGGTAATGGGGCGTTCAAGAACGCATCCTGGTTCTGGCCATCTCTGACGGAATCTGATCTATTCCATATGATGGAGGATAAGGGAGTTCTCTTTGGACTCTGCTGGTGGCTCCGTGGTATAAACGCATTCCTGTTCTGCGTGGCGGCTGGGAAATGTGAGCTCCGTGCTGTGAAATGCCGTGTGGCTGGTGAGGCTGACCGCTGCTGCCTGCTGTCAAAACACAGAGAAGAACTGCCGAAAGCATTCTTCTGAACATGATCTTCTTCTAAGACCCTGGGCTCCTTTGTCCTGTACATATCATAGATTGTTCTTGTGCGAGGAGAAAAGGTCTTAAAACCTTCCCTAGGTGCTCCTGGTCTTAGGATGTCGTAGATAGACATACTGGAAGTTTCATTGTAGCGATTGTGTCTTCCTGTGACGTTACCGGGTCTGCTCCCACTGGGGGGAAAACGACTGAACTGTGCTCTGGAGTCATAGTTGAAGGGCGTTCGGGGATTCACTGAGCTTGAAGATTGCTCCTGAGCCAGTTTTCTGTCCAAGTCGTCTAAAACTAAAAGGAGCATATGAGTTAGTTTTTCTTTTATTTGTCTAAGATTGTTATACTCTAATGATGATTTGAATTGTGAAGGGTCTCCTTCAGGAAATACTCTCACCTATCATTTTACTTATATCATACTATTGCGAATGTGAATGCATTAATTTTGGTTACCTTTGTAACACAGTTTGATTCTAACAAGACTGGGATGGGAGTTGCTTGTGGTAGTAAAGCTCATACTTCTTTAAACAAAATAAAGTTTTACTAAAGTATTAAGGACTTCATGCCTAATTTTCTGAAAATAAATCTAAATCTTGATTTCTTTTAGTGTCTCTAAAGTATACTAAGTTTTTGCAAGACTTGGGACTAGTAATAAAAGGGCATTAACCATACAGATTTCAGTACTGACTGTAATATTGGATGACTATGAATATGAATAACTGTGCAACCACCAGTGTTATGAAGCCGAGCCTCACTGTTCCTTTCAGGTTATCAGGCATCGTAATACTTTTACCTGTGTCTACTGCATGGGGTAGTCACAGAAATGAGTCTATGAATACAGTGTGGCTTCACAGTTATATTGTTCAAAAGAAAAACATGTAATTCCAACAGTAATGCTAAAGGCTTAACACTGAATGCATAAATACAATTTGAATAATACATAGAAGTTTGATACATCAGTGCATGATATACTAATAACCCAAACCAAACCCACTGCCATACAATTGATTCTGATTCACAGCCACCCAACGTAGGGTTTCATAGACTGCAAATCTTTACAGAAGCAGACAGCCTCCTCTTTCTCCCACTACATAGCTAGTGGGTTTGATATGCAAATACAGAGTATTTTTCCTGACAAAAATTAAGATCCGTTGATACCCTCTTAAGTTAGCACTTTTTTTGTGTCACACACTTAATATATGCATTTGTTAAATGCTTACCCAGGCTGCAGGGTTGGTAGTAATATCATTCTAATTTTGAATGAAGAAATCAAGGCACAAAGAGATTTAATATGATGCCCATGTGATGCAGCTAGTGGACCCAGGCAGTCATCTCCCGAGGCCAGGCCCTCAAGCCCCGTGCAGGGCAACTTCTGTGCCA
The DNA here is from genome assembly GCF_000313985.2 of Echinops telfairi. Taxonomy (NCBI): domain Eukaryota; kingdom Metazoa; phylum Chordata; class Mammalia; order Afrosoricida; family Tenrecidae; genus Echinops; species Echinops telfairi. The sequence continues at coordinate 17,637,605 of NW_022111321.1, forward strand.
TAAAAGCTTGTCTTTCACTTCATGCTTTTGGTAGAGCTAAAAGCATGATTTTGCGACTTGCTTAGGTGCCTGTGAGGTTGTGAAGCTTCTGTGGTTAATCAATGCTCATCTTTCTCTCAATCGCCACATCAGAGACTAATACAGCCAGATTCTTTGTCTACTGAAGAGTTACCGTCTCTGAAACCCACAGGGGCAGTTCTACCCTGTTCTATAGGGTCTCTATGATTTGGCATCAACTCGATAGCAATGAGGCTTTTTTAGCTTTTAAAATGCCAGAGAACATTTGTAAGGCTTATCCCTTTCTAAGTGTGTGTAAACAGGATATACTTGTACCAGGCCCATCATATTAAGGTAGGTTTGACGAGGTCTTTGGAATCTGTTCTGGACTTCTCAGTTGGTGCTATTCAACCTGCACACTCACAGAGCTCAGCTTGAGCACCACGGATTTGTAACTCAGGCGTGCGAAGGATTTGTGACTATGGACTCCTTCAGGAAATGTTTTCATTAAAACATGATTTTACATCAGTTATTATAATAACTAATTATGTACATTCCCAAATTAAACAACCAAACAGTAAAGGACAAGGGAAAAAGAAAATCTAACAATGTCATGCGTCAAAATTGTTCTTTTATTTAATGATGACAGTACTTCTTTGAACTCTGTTCTGCCCCCTCAAGCTATTTGTGGCTATATTTTTCCTTTTTTCTTTAAAAAAAGCTTTTATTACAAGAACAATACACACACATAATAGAAAATAAAGGGAAGTATAACAATATAGGTAAAAGCACCCAGAATCTTACCCAGATGTAACCACTGTTAGCCTCCGCACAGCTGGGTATTAAACAGTTCAAGATCACTTAGCGTCCAGAATCAACAATTCTCTTTACTGACTATCTCTGGGGCCAGACAGATTCCTGTTCTGTTTCTCGTTGGGATTTTTAGGGAGTTCAGGTCATATTTCCCCCCGTCCATTCACAGGACCCTCCTCTTCGAGCAAAACCTATGTTTTAGAATAGAGCATTTTCCTCTGGGCATCTTTAACTGACCATCCTGCTGAATGCCTCTCATTAACCAGCCACCTGTCCCTGCGACAGGGTCCAGGTGATGGCATTGCTCTGCCAAAAGGAATTAGGTCCTCACGTTGAAGCTTGTGAAGGCTTTAGAGTTATCTTTTCAACGGGCCAGGCTTGATTTGACACGTGAAGGCCGATGGTGCTTCCATAATAAGAAAACACATGCGCGTGTGGTACTTTTGTAATTTGTTTCGTAATGAGCCAGACAGGATTGCTCCTAGGGTTTCAGTTCATACATGCATGGTTTATTAAAAGCAAAACATGTTTACACTTGCCTCTGTGATTAGTAGATGGCTGGAGACAAGTTCTCTCAGTAACCGGGTGCCTTCAGAATGAAAAAATCTAATCAAAAGAGCGGCTTCTGAGGGGAGCTGCTGGCCAGTGAAATTCCAGGCAGAGAGGTCAGCTCAGAAGGCTGTGGGGACTAGTTTGAAAGTCACAGGGGTAATTTGGATGGATTTTCTAGAAGGACGTAGGATGACCACAGGGGCTTAATAGGAAGAAGTTTTCAGGAAATTTAAATCTGCTTTGGTGAGAAAAAAGCGGACGCTTTTCTTTCCAGCGTGACCGTGCACGTGCTCATTATCCGGGGCTAGCCAGATGACGAGAATTTCCTGGGAAACCCTGAATTTCATGGGGAAGCCCTAGTCCATCTACTCTACAGCCCTGACCTTGCCCTTCTCTTTGCTGCTAACACTCAAAGACCATGGAAAAGGAACGCAATTTGAGTCCTTTGAGGATGCCACTGCCTGCCATTTTGATGTGATACAAATCAAACAGGGCAGGATTAATCAGGGAAGGGCTAGAATGGAGAAAATGTTGTCTTCAGATGTTTATAGGCCAAGATAGAGGCTCTGTAGAGAAACAATAGTTTCATATCTTAATGTTTTTATCTAATAAAATGTTCTATCATTCTATAGCAACTTTCTGACTGACCCGTGTGTATTGTACAAGGTTAATTGGTTAATAAAATTAGACTCCATCATGTCTATTTAGGAGCAATAAAAGTCTATGAAGAATCATGAACTTTATAGATGTATTTCCAAAAGGTATATTGTCTTTTTCCCTGAGGATATATATTAAATAGTATTACTCAGTCATATGTTTGTCAGTCCTTGGTCAATGAATATTTGTTCAGATTAAATGTAATCATAAGGTTTTAAAACAGTGTGTTGGTAGCCTGTAACAACATCTTTAAATAAATTAAACAAAGGGGCTAGGAAAAGAAAATACTGGGCTTGATAGACTGTGAGCATTTTAATATAAACACAATAAAAATCATTTGGTTCTCATTACTACTGGGAGTCCCAAAGGCAATTTAAAGTATAGACTTACCACGAAAAAACTCATTCTCCAGCAGAGAAGCACCCAACGAAGGCATCCCCCTTCCCTCCCTCATGCCTGCTGGCTTGGGGGCAAATGCACCGTCGACTAGTTGATTTTCCAGGGGTATACTGTATATTTTTGCCGGCTAATTTTAAAATAGAAAACATAACATCAATTTTTCGCTCTTCTCCAACCAGAGTACTCACATACTCCCACAAAAAATGTCCCCAGCTTAAAAGTTTTCGTTTCAGGGCTGCGAATCAATGTTTCTAACATTTATTTCTCTATGATGTTTTGCCATTTTGAACATTTGCAAACTGATCATCAACTTTATTACATCTACATGAGATCTCTTTATCCTGAGTCTTTGGGCAAGACAGCTTTTCTCTGCCAACATTTCCTATGAATACACACAGCATTACACAAATTACCAAATTGACCTCTCTGGAGTTCGGAGTATCACCTGCCTGAGACCAGCGGCTGAGACTTTGGGTTTCCTGACACGGCGCCTGTTCTAGGAGCCCTGGTGGGAGAGTAGTCACTTGGGCTGCTAACCACAAGGTCAGCAGCTCTGCAGTTCAAAGCTACCAGACCCTTGCTGGAGAAAGATGAAGCTTTCTTCTCCCCTAAAAAGTTACATTCTCGGAAACCCACAGGGGCAGTTCTATCCTGCTTTACAGGGCCACTGCGAGTTAGAATGAACTTGATGGCAGTGAGTTTGTTAGTTTGTTTTTCAGTACTTATTCTACCAAGGCCCATTAGCTGGAGCTTGCAGTGGATCTTGCAACTTGTGGACTTGATGACGTCAGAAAAAAGATGTTTCTATCCACAGAGTTCATCTGGAATGGGAGCAATCCCTCCCTCCCCCACCAGTCATTAAAGAGACAAACCAAAAAACCCTCACTCCCATCTAGTCAATGCTGACTCATAGCTGTCTTTTGTGGTTATGGGAGTAGAAAGCCCAGTCTTCCTCCCACAGTGCTGCCAGTAGTTTTGAACTGCTGACTATGCAGATTGCAGCACAATGTGTAACTACACTGCCAAGGTTCGGAAATAACTCTAAAACACAGGCACCGAAAAGCGTAACTTAATTAAATTAAAAAACAAAAACCACATTGCTTGTTTTTGAAGATTTAGGAGAATAAGATGTTGTTAAAATAGTTTTGCTTTCTTTCTTTATTAGCACACGGTTATGTTGCTTTTGATTTCATCAAGTCCAGTCAGTGCCCTACTTTCAAACTTTAATTTGTCTTCATATCCTTGGGGGAATTATGCACTCCTACACCATTACTTTCTTTTGCCAAAACTCAATTTGCATTTTCTCTGTCAAACAGGCTCTGTGACTCTCGGGCTCCATAACTCATAGGGTTGTCCCTGAACAAGACTAGCAGCCACTTCCCAGTTCAGGCTCCTTATTTTCAGCTCTGTCTGCTACCCAGCCCTTGTCTTGTGAGCCTCTCTCCTTTTCCAAGTCTTCTCCTCCCTGCCATGTTCACCATCACACTTCAGAAGACCAAAGGTCGCCTCCCTGCACAGCTCCTCGCTGGACTGATTCTGAAGTCCCGGTTCTCTTAGTCTCTTACATGCCCCCAATCTAGTGTTTTACACCCTTACTCGTTCTCTTCCTCGAGGCTGATGGGATGTCTTTCTTCTTCCCTTTAACTTTCCTTGTTTGACTGTTGAAACGCCACTGGTGTGGCAGTTCAGTGACATTGATGACCTCCTTTGAGCTGAGCAGCCATTTTCACCCTGAGTTCTTCTTCCCCCATTAACATAAACCTCTCTGCCCCCTGCATTTCCTGTCTAATCTTTTGAGTTGCTCTTGTCCTTGGGTCCTTTGAAAGAGTAGCCTGCTCCAGGCAGTCATGTCTTACTAGCTGAGATGAACGAGTGCTTGGTTTTAAGAAGACTCCAGGGGATATTTTTGGCTTAGCATTTAACAAGGCAATAACTTCAGAGGTTCATCTAGCTTCCATGGCTCAAGACAGTCTACAGTCTTGGAGAATTTAAAAATCTATTCTGAATTTCCCCCCTTGGATTAGGAGTCTTCTCTAGGTTAGTTACTTCTTCTTTCTTTTTTTCTTTCCTACTTGTACTTGTCTCCCAAATATAAAATCAGATGGACAAGTTTGTCAATCTTGTATTAGTTTGGGAATTTCTGTAGCACTGAAATGGAACCCGTCAGCAGTACAGTCTGGTAACAGGTTACGAACAGTGCAGGTTAATTGCTTCTTATAAAATCCAAGCCCCAATTTCTTTGACTCGTGCTTTCAGTTCTATAAACAAGTCATAATTGAATACTCACAAAGAATATTTATAAGACAGAAAAGACCTCCAATGATAAATGTATTGATCGCTGGCTATAATTTAACTAAAATACGAAAATTTAAACTCAGAGTTTAGTGTCCATCAGGGGTAAAACAGAACCACAGTGAGATACCAGTAAAGGTAATAAAAACAATAGTCATTTAAGAAACCAGAGCAGCTCAAGTTAAATTCTTTTCACATAAAGTATAGCAAAGTGTTCAGCTTTGTGCCCAGCCTACCTGGCTGTCTCTTTCTAGGTACTCATAGCAATTATCATGCGCTACCGGAGGTTATCTACTTTCTCCCGATATGTAGTTTTGTTAGTGAGTTCAGAGTAACTACATCTGATTAAGAAATTACCAAGTCCCATTGTGTTAACCATTTTAACATGCAAACAAATAACTACTTTGGAAAGTACACGAACTGAGTAAGGGCTTACTTGTAGGAGGAGATGAATCTTTCTAAGCTTGGAAGGTTCACTCCCATGCAGAGACTCTCACTATAACTTCCTTTGGTTATATTTCAGCTGTAAGACCAAGTCTACTCATCAAACCTGTTAAGCATGTTTCCAGCAGTAAATTACATGGCTAACCTAGAGTACAGTTGTCTGCAGAGCAGTGATTATGAAGACGGTGCAGGCCCAGCAAGTGTGTTGTTCTGTTTACATAGAGTCCTTATGAGTCAGAACCAGCTTGATGGCACCAAGCCGCCACCACCACCAAACTGCTCTCTCACAGTGAATGGATGCGGGTCCAGTGGCTCTCCCTCTTCACCACCACCTGTTTGTCCCATTTTATTCTGATCATTGCATTCTGGTGGGGGCGGGGGCAGGCAGTATTTCATGATGCCGTTGAATTCTTAGGCATCGCTGGCATTGTACATTTTATGTCAAATTGAACTTTGTTTACATATTTCCACTTATACTTTCCCGCTAGGCAGCCTCCTTCCCCTTCCCTCTTTCCCCTCTCCCACCCCAGTTGCCTTCCACAAATTTCAGTTCCTGCTCTGTTCTAGGTACGGTGTGAGGCAACAGGGACTGAAAATAAGCTAATCAGGACCTTGGAAGCAGAGCAATCGCCAAATGACTAGGAATATATTCTACTTTCTACCTTGCATACTGAGCATGGCCTAGAGAGTACAAGAGCCTGATTAATATTGAGTTCTAAGGCTACACTTCCTACAATAAAAGGCCCCTCTTCTGAGATTTTTAAACACATTTTTGAATGTTCATTTAGTACTGAATACCTCATATTTGAATAAAATTGCTCATGATGTTAGTTTTGGTCCTGTTGTGAGGATTTTTTGTCTATTTTGCTTTGAGTTGTAATCCATACTGAAGGTTTTTTATCTTCATCAGTAAGTGCTTCAAGTCCTCTCTGCTGTCAGCAAGCCAAGTCTTGTCATTTCCATATAACGGGTTGTCCATGCGTCTTCCTCTGATCCCGATGCTGCACTCTTTTTCCTGTTGTCCAGATTCTTGGATTAGTTACACAGCACACAGACTGAGTAGGTGTGGTGACAGGATACAGTCTGGATGCTTTAAATATGCAGTATCCCTCTGTTCTCTTTGGATGGCTGTCTCGTGGTCGGTGCACTGGTTCTGTAGGAGTACAAGTAACTGTCCTGGAATTCACATCTTTCTCAATGTTATGTATGACTTGTTATGATCCACCCAGTCAAATGCCTTTGCCTAGTTAATGAAATGCGGTAAACATCTTTCTGGTTTCTCTCCTGTTAGCCAAGAGCTCTCTAACATCAACAATGCCCTCTCTCGATCTACGTCCTTTTCTGAATCTGACTCAAGAATTTCTATCCGTTCCATGTTGATGTCATGCGGTACTTGCTTTTAAACGATCTTCTGTAAAATGCAACTTACATGGGATCTTAATGGTACTGTTTGATAATTTCTGCATCTGTTGCATTACCCTTGTTTAAAATGGACACAAATAAGAGTTTCTTTGAGTTGGTCGGCCAGGTATTTGTTTTCCATATTTTCTGAACATAGACAAGTGAGCACTTTGAGCCCTGCACATCCATTTGATGGAATATGTCCACTATTACCCAACAATCCATAGAGTCTCATTTTTACCCAGGCCTTCAATGCAGCTTGGAGGCCTTCTTTCAATACCGCCTGTTCTTGATCATTTGGTTGAACACTGACCAATTCTTTTAGTACAGTAACTGCGAAATTCTTTCCATCTTCTTTTGATGCTTTTTGAATGGTTTAATATTTGGCCCATAGAATCCCTTAATATTATTATCAATAATTGAATTTTTATATTAAAAGATCATTTTATTGGGGCTCTTACAACTCTTATAACAATCCATACATCAATTGTATCGAGCATATTTGCACATATGTTGCCATCATTCCTTTCTAGACATTTACTTTCTATTGAGCCCTTGATATCATCTCCTATTTTTCCCCTCCCCCCAACCCCATCCAATAATTGAATTTTTTCTTCACAATTTGCAGTTTGAGAAATGTCGAGCATGTGCTTCCACCTTGGTTTTCTAACCCCAGATCCCTTTACTTGGTCTTCTGGAGCTTCCCTTCGAAATGTTCTCCTTAGGTCTAACTTTTCATTTATTAGAACATTAATGCCTGCAGACTAGACAAGTTGTGGGCTGTCATCAAGAACATCATACATGAAGAAAGAAATGGAGTATTAAAGACAAAGAAGGAAGGAAGGAAGGAAGGAAGGAAGGAAGGAAGGAAGGAAGGAAGGAAGGAAAGGCTAAAATGGAGATCAGAAGGGACAACTTGCTTTTGAGTACAGAGAAACTAAAGGGACCAGGAGAAATGATGGTGTAGCCCTGTTAACTTCACTTTATTGCTTGTTATGTTATTAATCTTGTGCATATCTTTTCCAGTTAGATGGTAAACTATCTAAATAGAATAACCTTGCCTTAATGCCACCATTACATGTGGTATAAGATTATAACTCATTATAATGTACCAAGAGGAAAAACTACATATGTGAGATTTCTAGTAAATAGTATTAAAAGAACTAAGACTCACCAAAAATTTACAATACTAGGATTCAGAAGCAGGACAGCATAGTTAAACACAGGTTCAACTCTTGGCTCCGTGTCTTAGTAGCTATATTACTTTGGATAAGTGACTGGTACTTAACTTCTTTCTGGACCTTCATTTCTTTCTTCGTAGATAAAAAGTATATTCACTTCATAAGGGTGTTGTGTGGATTATATTATGCATTAATGGTTGTAAAGCATCTTAGAATGGCGTCTGTACGGTAGTAAGCACCTGTTGTTAACTGCTACTGGGGATGTTTGATGCCTAATGAGTTGGAATCCTGTCCCGCAGGATTAGAACCTTCAAATGGTGGCTTTCAGATTCTCAGGAACATTCTCAAACCATACTTACAACAGGCTGAGCAAATGAGCCCCTTTATACAACTTCAATTCACTCTACCAATATTATCTGCAGTTTTGACATGACTAGACAAACAAACCTTCTATCATAGAGTAGCCTCAGGATATTCGAGAACTTCCTATGGCAGCCAAACCTGCTGAACAGCTGTCTGAGTTTGAGTCTAAGCTCACCGATGTTATCCACTGCCTTGATAAAGTCAACAGACTAATTTTTCAGGGTGGTTCCCTATTTGTTCTGTGTCTGCTTTCCCACAAAGCTCCTATCCACCAAATAACCTTGTGGAGTGAAACCATCTAAGTGTGTCCCAGACAGTCGGGACACACAGGTGACAAGTTCTGTCCATACTATCCCCGATGATAAGCCCAGTGTGGTAAGTCCCACACTGGAGGTGTGCTTCTGGGAGTATGGTCAACAGTGGGCCCAACCAACATTTGTTCAGAGATGAGGACTGGGCAAGTGACCAAGACCATGTGTTTTGCTTTTATTCTCAAAGTTGGTAATTACATTGACTTTGTATTACTCATTCATAAGGAAATGGTTCTCATTTGGCAATATCTGGAGACATTCTGGATTGCCACAAATAGGTAGGGGAGAGCTTTTGGTATCTGGTAATTTGAGATCAGGGATGCTGCTAAATATCCCTCATACCCAGGCTAACCCCACAACCCCAAAGGCTGAATAGGGGCCCTCTAAGAGCTACATCTACCATTTTATAACTTCTAGGAGTTTCCATTTCTTTTTTATATTTGTTACCAGTTTCAGGCACCATGGCTCTCAAGTGGTACAGGATAGTAGGCTCCAACTACTTCTCCAAAGGAAAGAGTGCGGAAGCATCTGGGAGCAAGGCTCTGACCTGCTTATAGAGCAAACACTTCATGTAGGGAGAATGTCATTCATTGCAAGGCAAGAGTCTGCCTATATGCAGACAGGGCTTCAAGGCAAAAGGCATTATTGACATTTGGCAGTGGGTTTATGGGGCCCTGAGTTTTCTAATCTTGGATCTTCCAATTAACGAATGTGATCTTGAGATGATCTTTTAAATTAACCTCAATTACTTTATCTTTAAAATGAGGACAATGACGCTATCTGCTTCATGGATTGTCTGTAAGGGTTAGATGAAATGATAGCAAATTCTTGATTAGAATGTAGCAGCTATTGGTGCTGGTGTCTTTATCGGGGCTTTAATGCATAAAAAAAAATGAAAGTGAAGAAAAATAAACCCACTGCATCAAAGTTGATTCCAACTCACAGGGACCCTATAGGACAGTGTAGAACTGCCCCTGTGGGTTTCCAAGCCTGCATATTTTTAGGGGAGCAGAAAACTTCATCTTTCTCCCACACAGCAGCTGATGAGTTTGAATGGCTGGACTTTCAAACAGTCAAAGAAAAGGCCAGTTTCTCCCACAGAGGCAGCTGGTGGCTTTAGACTTTGACCTTGCAGGTAGCAGCCAAGGGCTTTAACCACTGTGCTACCAGGCTCCCTCCAAACATATGTAAGAGTGACAAAAGAACTGTGACCCTGAGAGCAGTAACATCTCAGGAGGCTCACTTTTGTGAGCTGTGTTTAGGTTCTTCACCTAAAAAAAGACTCGTTACCAGACTGATGCTCAATGCTTTTTAGGAAAAAAAAAGAGAGAGAAAGGTAAGTCCTGGTTGGGAGCCTTGGTGGTGTAGTGGTTACGCAACGGGCTACAATCCACATGGGCAGCAGTTCAAACCTACCAGCAGCTCCATGGGAGAGAGACTGGGCTTTCTACTCCTATAAATAGTTACAGTCTCGGAAAACCACAGAGGGTCGCTATGGGTCAGCATTCACTCAACGGCAGCGAGAGTGTTTTGGTTTAAGTACTGGGAACTAAAACCCCAAAGCAGACTCACTGCCATTGAGTCAGTTCTGATTCAGAGCAACCCTGTAGGATAAAGTAGAGATGCCCTGTGGGTTTGCAAGACTGTAACTCTTCCGAAAGTAGGAAGCCTCATCTTTCTCCCATGGAGTGACTGGTGGTTTCAAACTGCTGACCTTACAGTTAGCAGCCCAACGTGTAACAACTATAAGGCTCCTCTGGTTATTGAAGCCAGGATCACGATAAATTGAAAATTTTCTTCTATTTCACTCTTAAGTCCCTTCCCAAACTCTCTACCTTATGGTTATTTTCAGCCACAGGAATCACACACGATGGCACAGGAAGATCAAGAGTCATGGCCGTGGCAAAGCAAGGAACAGAAAACGTACAGCTTTTCATGCTGCTATTGTATGAGCTCAATGATAAGTTGCAATGTAAGCCTTGGGTGGGAGGTCATCTTGCATTGTTCCCTCTCAGTCCAATGCTTCTTATCCATCAATGGCTTCGCCTTTGAATGCGTGTCATGGTGAGATCAAGAAAGGGTCCAAGACAGAACCACATTTGCTAGAAAACGTGGCAGCCACGGCCCCTCCCTTCTTCCTTTGGGACTGTATGGGAGTGACACGGGGCAAAATGTCAGAGACTAGTCATGGCGTGAGTAGAAGCACAATGGCCTTACATCTTCCTGGGAGAGCCTCCTGCTTCAGCATTTCAGCACCAGAGCCAGCTGGAAACCAAACACAACTGGAGAACTTTGGAGAAATCCAAGCTAGAAAAGTACATTGAAAACTGAGCCAAGGAGAGCCCTGTGGACATCAATAGCCTCCTAGGGAAGATATCCATTTTTGAACGTTCAGTTCTCTGGTTACTTACCCCAGCAGTTTCCCTCACAGACACAGGAGGTCCTGCAAGGCCATCATATCTGTGGAAAGAATTTGAAATAATATCTTTGAAGAAGGGACGACATTTTACCAGCAGGAAAATCAGTGGTGTCCTTACCATTATATCTTGATATCTTGAAACCATCTATTTTAAATGCTCTGTAAAAGGACATTTCTTGTTTAGTGAATTGCTGGAAAAAGAAAATTGCTCCCCATAATTGCTTAGAAGCAACGTTCTACATCTTTGTCACTCAGGTTAGCCAGAGAATGTCACAGCAGAAAAACATAACAAAAACAGTCCCTGTTGTCAGTGTTTAGCAGGAGTCAGGCACTACTCTCATGTTCTCTGGGTGCTGCTCATGTAAGTACTCCTAACCCTGAGGTGGGCCCTATTACTACTTCCATAGATAAGATGATGGCGGTGCAAAGAAGTTAGGGAACACTGCCCAAGGTACGCCCTTAGAGGCTGGGCCAGAAGTTGGCCACTAATAGTGTGAATCCAGTACCCTGCTTCTCAATCAGCATGGCACAGTGGCTGTTTTTGCAAAAGGAAAATACATGATCTGTTCCTGTGTATTGTTGTTTGATAGAGAGATTCAGTCAAGAATAGACTCAACCAATTCAGAAGGGGATTTTTGAAAACCCAAGCCTTTTAAAGGGCCTTCGGGTTATATGTTGTACTTATTTAGAAAGCATCTTGCAGGAAAACAATTCTGCTTTTACCATGCTGCTGTTTTCAGGTTCAATGAAAAGGTGAAAAACAAGACCCAGATCCAGAACGGAAATAGATTTTGGTCTTTTAAATCGACCATCATAGGTCCAGGATTGCTCTGCCTGTATGACGGCCCGAGTCCACAGACCACAACCTCGAGCTCTGCTCTGTATGAATCGTGTCCAAGTCAAGGGAATCAACAGTTAAACTAAACAGAACTCTGATTCGGATCAGTCTAAAGAGGCAAAGTGTAGCTGTCCTTCATTCAAACTCCTAACTGCTTCATGGGCCACAAAAGGTGAGCCTAAAACAATTATATACTGTTACTATCTCCCTATATGTCTAGAGTGCGGCTCCCATTTTACACAGAAATTGAATTAGGGCTCAGACATATTTTTATAGTACTCTAAAACACAAGGTCTATTAATGTCTAAAAGTCTTAAATCCCACTTTTAGCTTTATTTTTCCTTTATGGACACCATTAGTGAGGCTACATTTCTCCTACATGCTAGGTACCATATTGCATGGTTAGGAAGTGAGCAATATGATCAAGACAGGGGCCCTCAGGTTGATATTGAGTCAAGTGCCATTGATACCAGAGTAGAACTGTGCTCCATAGGCTTCACAGAGCTGCTTTTTCAGAAGTATATCACCAAGTCTTTCTTCCAAGATGCCACTCTCAAATCCATCTATATCTCTGCATTTCCCTGTCTTAAGGCATTTATTACTATAGTTCCTTACTTGTCCACTGTCTCTGAATTTTGCCCCAATCTAACTCATTCTCTGCACTTTTGGTAGATTAATCAGTATAACTGGAATAAGCCACTTTCCCTACGTAATATTTGAAGGACTCCCATTTCCCCACAGGTTAAAGTTCAAAATCTTTCCATTTTTAATGCCTCATATGAGCTCACCCTGCACAATTTTCAGCCTCATGTCTCACCTTCTTGTAGCCCCTCTGCCGTAATGAATATGCATCCCCTCTTAGACTATGCACACATTACAGCTTTGCTGAAACACTTTCCTGCCGCTTCTTGGCCTGGATATCAATCTCACCCTTGAAGAATCACTATAAATGTTATTTTCCCTGGAAGCTGGTCTAGGACACATGGTCCTCCTCCTGTGCTTCCAGGCAGGACAGAAAGGACTTTCTGATTTTAGCACTTCTCCCTATTTCTTGTAGGTGTCCTGACAACCCTAAAATCCTTAAAGCCAAGGATTGGGTCAGTTTGTTCCACTTTATTCTTAAGGCTTGGCCACAGAACGGCACAGGTAATTCCTCGGATGATTGGATTCACCCTTATCCTCATTACATTTGCTCTTCCTCTTAGATTCACCACCAACTCCTCCCTAGCTTCCCTCGTCGGAATGCAGAGTTCCCTTCTCCTTCTTCACCCACCACACACCATCACCCAGCTCTCATGATTCTATCTGTACGCTAATCTTGCACAAATCCACCCACCTTTGTTTAGTCTACCACCATCTCAATAGTAGGCAGCAATTTGGTGCTCCCTACAAGATGATAAGGTCCTCTAGGGGAGAGACCTGGCTTTATTTTCATGATTTCATCTCCAGCACTAAATGCAGTGTCGGAGGCAGACTAAGATTTAATCAAGGTTCGAAGAGTGAATGAAAGAGAGATGACCGCATGGGCTACTTTCACCCATGCCAGGCACTTTGGAGCCAGCCGAGTGCGGCTAGTAAAGAGCTCGGCTGCAACAGGGTCCAAGTCTGACTGGACAGTAAAATACCCTGGAGCGTTATCCCACCCCCTCCCACCACCAAAAGCAAAGAGCACCCCTGTGCCCGATTTCAGACCTGAATGAGAAACTCAAGTTTGGGGCCTGAAAATGTGGCATTAATTTTTAAATTGCTGATAAGATTCTAGTGATCGTGCAGATCACAACTAGGAACTCCTCGTTACAGAAACCCAAAGGCATTTCCCCTTTCTTGCTTTTCCTTACCTCTCCCCACCCACACCCGCTGCCACTGGGCTAGTGCCCATGCTCAGTGGCCCTCTAGCACAGGGTGGAACTGCTCCACAGGGCTTCAAGACCCCAATCTTCACAGCGCAGGCGGCCACAGCTTTCTCACACGGAGTAGCTGGTAGATTCAAACTGCCAACCGTTCAGTTCGTAGCAGAGTGCTTTAGACGCTGCACCACCAGGCATCCTCCTAATTCCCACCACAGCCCAATTATTTTGGGGATCACAGAAGGAACATTTCCAAAGGAGGATCTTGCTTACTCTGGCTTCTCCATCAATAACGGAGCCTCGGATGCCTTCCTGTTTAACACAAGCGTAGAAAACAAACTCTAAACCCACGGCAACCATGCCGATTCCAATTCATGAAAAGTGAAGACAAACTCACTGCCACAGAGTTGATTCCGAGTCATAGGACAGAACAGAACCGCCACTGTGGGTTTCTGAGACTGTAATTCTTTTTACGTTTCTATTTATTTTGGTAGCGCTTCACAGGAGTAGAAAGCCTCTTCTTTCTCTGTGGAGCAGCTGGTGGTTTCAAACAGCTGACCTCAGCAGCCCGACACATAACTCCCTACGCCACGGGAAATCCTTCCAACTCATAGTGACCCTTTGATAGGGTTTTTGAGACTGTGTATCTTACAGTCTCATCTTTCTCTCGTGGGGTGGCTGATGGATTTGAACTGCTGATCTTCTCTTTAGCAGAACAATGCCTAACCCACTGTACCCCAGGGTTCCTTCAGCGAAGCATAGGCACCTGCCATAAGTTGAATGGCAGGCCTCGGAGAAATGTCAGTGTCCTACTCTGTAGAACCCGTGAGCGCTACCTTATCTCGAGAAGGGTGTTTACAGTTGTAATTAAGTTACCAATCTTGAGATGCGGCTATAGATCATCCTGGATTATGCAATTGGGCCCCACGTGCAATGACAAGCGTCTTTTTCAGAGTGAGGCAGGGGGAACTTCCCCTCACAGAAGAGGAGGCAGTGTGGCTATGGAGCCAGGAACAGGAGTGGTGCGACAGCCACCAGATCTGGCTGACCTTCGTGGTTGACAGTCCTGAATGCAGATAGCCACCAGAAGCGGCAGAGACAAAGAACTGGTTTTCCCCAGAACCTCCCAAGGGAGTGAGGTCCTGTTGAACCAACCCCGGAACGGTGAACAGATAAATGCGTTAAGTCATCCAGGTGTTGGCAATTTACTACGGCAGCCATGGGAAAGTAATAAAGGACATTTGGAGAGAGAGAGAAATCCAGGGTGGGGGTGGGCAGGGGAACAGCAATCTGCTTTGTTTGGCTGAGGTTGCAGTTGAACTACCTGAGCTGTGCACATCCTACAGATTAGGCACATTTGGGCATATCTAAAGAGGCTGGTTGTGCAGCGGGTTAAGCAGTGGGCTATTAACCATGGGGCTGGCTACAGGAGTCCACAAACACCCTATGGACCAGTTCGCTCCTGTCCAATGGGGTCACTGTGACTCGGCAGCAGTGACAGGAAGAGCAACTCCGTGGATCCGTCAACGTTTTTTGCATCTCACGGTGGTATGCAGTCTCGCGGCAAGACAGCAGTTGTCATTCTCTAATCCCAAAGATGCAGGAGGTCTCCCTAGAGAGCAAGCACCGTGTTAAACCTCAAAGAAGACAGGCAAATTGAACTGAAGGATGGGCGTGCGATGCATTCAGCCTTCTGCTCTAGTTCCCTTGGACTTCCACTCTGCCCTTGGGACCGCCACTTAGGAGAGTGTAGAAAAGGAAAAAGGGAGAACACAGGGCTCCCCAGGTGTGAGCATCTATGTGGACACGAGGAGAAGCGGCCCCCATTAAAGGGTGCGTTCCCCAGGGAGTTCGAGGGCGAATGGAAAAGAGCCCCATGCATCACCTGTATGTACCTAGTGGAACATGTACCATGGGCGTAGCCCGGGTCTGGAACAGGAAGAAACAACTTGGGATGCCAACCTGAAGCCAGGAAGACGGCATTTAGAAGCTCATGGCCTACATTTCTGGGGACTTGCAGAACTCTGGGGAAGGAATTCAAGAGACGAAAAAGTTACTAAAATTCTGTTCTGTGGAGCTGAGTTCCACGTGCCCCACCACGTGGCACCAGGAAACAGAATTTGTCAGAAAATGTTTAGAGAAAGCTAAATGTGTAATTTTCCTGAACTGTGAAAACTGGCAGGCAAACAACCAACTAGAATGTGAACAGAATCTATTTCTGTCCCTGTGGGGACAGGGTTGGGCTACAGAGTGTAGAGTTGTTCGTTCATTTGTGAACAGGGTTAAAATCATAATGGCATCAATTGGGAAGCACATCGACCTCTAGCCTCCCAAACTGGGAAAGAGGAGAAAGAACAAACAAATTCTATTCAAATCAGAAATGGTGGGTGTTTTGCCCTATCATAAATCCATACATCCACTGACAGGAGGAGGTCAAAGCTTTGGCATCCAGCTCCGATCACGGCCTGGCTCTCTCTGGTGGACAAGTATGTGTGGTGAAGTCAGTCCATTTTCTTCTGGAGAGGGTTATCCATTTTCTAGTATCATCCTTTCGCGAAAGAACAGCTTAAGAGGAAAAGAAACTTGGATGATAAACAAGTCTTTTGGGGCTGAAGGTTGGTCCTCTTTTTCAGATTTGCAAAGGATCCTCTAAACGGCTTTGCTGACTTGCTCCCCAGAGCACCGTGTGTGACAAAGTCAAGTCCTTGACTGCTTCAGCAAGTAGAAACCTGACGGCTGCCCTGCACAGGATGACTGGTTCCCCTGGGGCCCTTTGTCAGTTTGTCTCTGTGTGCTCACAGGCAAAAAGAGCTCCTGAATAACTTTTGCATTTGGGGGGGTTTGACGTGAAAGATTGCAACTCCCAAAGAAGGTTCTATCTGGGACTAGAAGGCCCCTCAACATGTATGACACACAATGTATATTAGAGCACAATGTATGGTAGAACACTACCCTGAAAAGATACCGCTTCTGTATCCTATCCCACACACACATTCATCGGGGCTGATCTAAATAATAGGTCATATTTAAAAAGAAAAAGAATGTGCTTTTACATTTCTGTCTTTTAAAACATTGGGGAAGCAAAACGGTGTATTTATTATATTCCATACCAGCAGAATTAATACTGATTGCTGGTGGAAGGTCAGGCACGGGGCTGTAAACTGCAGGGGCTGCAGTTCAAACCCACCTGTCGTGCCACTGGAGAAAGAAGTGAGCCGCCAGTCTTTTGATCTAGCAGAAGGACAGTTGCTAAACTACAGTTTTGCAAGACTGTGGATTTTTCTCACTTTGCTTTATTACCAAAACACAGGATACCCGGAACGAAGGTTTTAGATTGTTTGCCTTCTTTGACACACTTCTGCAATTTGAGATAACTTGAGAGATAACAGGTTGCCTCGTTTTTCCCAGTTCACTAACATCAGACTGTGCAGCTGTCTAAAACTCTGCCTTAATGAAAATCCCCCTCACCACAAGTCCCAGCTATACCACATACGATAAAGACTTCTTTTCCCCTGAGGGAAATAATCATTTTTAAATGTCACAAATGGAAGCATTAGCAGTGTTTCAAACCTTTTTTTCTTTCTTTTACCAAGGAAAGCAACTTACCAATTTGAAGAACTTCTTGCCAATCAGTCTGGTGGGAAAAATCCCATAAATCTACATTTTTTGCTCCCAGCTCTTCATTATTTCCTCAAAGACAAACACAGGCCCCAGTGAACTGGAAATAAAGAAAAAATCTTCCATCCAACAAGAGGGGGGCAGCCAGGCCGGGGAGCCTCGTCACAGGCCCCACAGCGGCTGCTCTCTGCTGGGGCTTTTCAGCCACAGTGACCTCCGACACCTTTTATTTAGCACAGCAACGCACTCTAAATGATTTGAAGGCGCACGGAACAGATCACGTGACAAGCCAACACCTTAAGAGGGTGGGACGCTTTACAACCAGGAAGAGGTGCCGAAAATATTTAGCAGTCAGCTCAACTGCAAGGAAGCCTCGCCTCACTTGTTTTTCACCAAGCCATCCCGCAATAGAACGCGTCCAGACCAAGATGTACCGGATGGACCCCCGTCCACGCTGGGAACCTTCTGGAGCTGTACCTCCGCCGCTCAGACAAGTGCCTGGACATGCTGGGCAGCCGCCCTCTGTTTCTGGTGACCACAGGACATTCCCCCGACTGTTCTGACAAATTGGTTCTTCTCTACTGTCTCTGTTCATCTGATAATTACTCTTTTTTGATCTTTATAACCATGGACACAAACCTCTCCCAATTTCAGAGAGAGGGGGGAGTGGGGAGGGGAGAAGTGGGGAGGAGAGAAGAGAGAGAGGAGGGTGAAAAGAGAGAGAGAGAGAGAGAGGAGATATTTCCCCCACCAGGGCCTTGACCAGGCTCTGGTGTGGTAAAGAATGTGTTAATAATCAACTCCCAACATTTAACCCACTGTTCACCCAGTGCAGCGCCCCGGACAGATGGCGTTGCTTAGCAGTGGGATTTCAGGTGAGACAAGTTCCCCGATTTCATAAGAACATTGCCGCTGTGCAAGCTAAGCTCTGACTCTTTTGTTCCCAGCTGAAATAAAATTAGAAGAGCCAACATCCAACACGCTGAACACAGACCTGGCTGCTGGCTCTGACACGGGATAACCACGGGGCGTCACAAGATCTCACTGAGCTCACCCTTTCTGTGCCGGCCTCGGAAGCTTGAGAGGCTCCTTTGTGGATTTTCTGAATGAGAACAGGGAAGCGAATGATGATCTGAAGCTCAGTGGAGAAAGAAAGGATGTTGGGGTTTTCTGATTTGACAGAGTTTTAGATACTGATGTTTGCAATTCCACAGGATCTAAAATAAAATAAAAAATTAAAAAGCAAGGACTGCATTTCTAGATAAATATACCTTAAAAACAAAGACTTGACATGTGTTTCTCTTGGTCTATTTACTCAAGAAGCTCTGGTGGCGTAGTGAGTTATTCATTGGGCTACCAAGCACACGGTAAGCAGTTTAAATCCATTTCCTGCTCCGTGGAAGAAAGTGAAGGCTTGCCACTCCTATAAAACTCGACAGCCTTAGAAACGCACAGGGGCAGTTCTCCTGTGTACTATTGGCTCACTGTCAGCCTGAATTGACTTGATGATGGCCACTGCTTTTATTGGTTTTGTTTTTATTTGAATTTACTCATGCAATCTAGACACTGAGCAGGCACCCCCCACAAAGACCTCAGGGACTAAGGAGTGTCCAAGCTCTCTCTTGAAAGCCCTTGTGTTATGATGACTCTTTGGGGCTAGAGAACATGCGCACACACAGCCGTGAGCCTGTCGGGATGCACCAAGAGTCAGTCTGCGGAAGTCTCTCCCTTCATGTCAGTTAGGGGAATTTTCTCAACACGTCTTCTCCATGCCTATAGTAAACTCATGGCGCTCTGAGCTACCTTTGCCTTCAGAAATTTTTATTTCCATACTTTAAAACCATGGTGACAGGCAATACATAATTTTATACCAATGAAAGTAAAGAAAAATTAAATCGATCCATTTAGTTAGAGGGTTCCTTTCAAAATCGATCCCTGTGCTCATTTACTTCAAACACATTTGGTTCCAATAGGTGCATGCAGCCCTGGTGATACAACAGTTGATGCTCAGGTGCTAACTGAAAGGTTGGCAGTTTGAGCCCATCCACTGCCTTCCATGGGAGAAAGACCAGGTGATCTATTTCCATGAAGATTAAAAACCAATGCCATGTCAAATGACTCATAATGACCCTATAGGATAGTATAGAGCTGCCCCTATGGGTTTCTGAGGCTTTAAATCTTTACAAGAGGAACTCACGGTAAGGGGAAAGTCACCATGGTGTTTATGGGGTTAATCTAAAAATCCAAGCTCTCAGTACTATTAAAATGATTTGTTTACTACGGGAGTTGCAAAGTACTGCTACTTTATACAGTTTTCTGTGTGTTTCATGATGGTATTAATGTTAGGGATATATATGCAAAATCAGTCAATGTGCCATTGTATCAGTAAAAGGACACTTTGTGCTCACATTATTATCAATCAAACCAAACCAAACCCAGTGCTGCCAAGCCAATTCCAGCTCATCGAGATCTCATAGGACAAAACTGGCCCAGAGGGTTTCCAAGATTGAATCCTTAAGGAAGTAGCAGTCTTCAAAGAAATGCTGGTTGGTTTGAACCGAACCGCCAGCCTTTCAGTTAGCAGACAAGCATGTTAACCACTGAGTCACGCAGGCTTCGTCATCATTTCTAATGCACTTTATTAGTCTCACCACAGCTCTGTGGATGCAGGTTTTTAATTCAAGTTTTGAGATGGGAAAAACAAAGTTAAATGGCAATGGTGGTAGTCACATAGTTAGACAGTTCCCAAAAAGTATTTATTAGAGTTCACATATGATCTTTAGCTACCAAAGAACCAGAGGGCGGAGGAGCCCCCTTCCCCTCTCCCTGCCCCTATCCTGTCCCTCTCCCCTCCTCCTCCTTTAACAGCATCCCATTGACGTATGTGCTTACTGTGCCCAGTTTAGTGTTGCATACACATCATTTCATGTAATTCTCACAGTTTTTGAGCTAAGTATTATTATACCTGTTTAAAGTTGAGAATAAGTAACTTGAACAGAGTCATGAATAGAGACAGGGTAGAAATCTGAACCAAGGTGTTATTTGACATCAATGCTGTGACGATTTTATGTCAACTTGAATATGTATGAAAGTGTAGGGGTGAAATCCAACCTGTCAATCATGTGATAGCCTAGACCAGAGGATGTACACTGGCACAGATAGGCACTGGAAACACAGGGAATCCAGGACAGATGATCCCTTCAGGACCAGTGGCGAGAGTGGCGATACCAGGAGGGTGGAGGGAAGGCGGGGTAGAAAGGGGGAACTGATTATAAGGATCTACATATAACCCCCTCCCTGGGGAACGGACAACAGAAAAGTGGATGAAGGGAGATGTCGGACAGTGTTAAGACATGACAAAATAATAACAATTTATA
>NW_022111321.1:17658293-17659482 GCF_000313985.2 Echinops telfairi
AAAAAAAAAAAAGATGATAGCCTGATGATGTCTTTCTCAGGGGTGTAGCCTTTTATAAGGAACATTTGGGAACTTCCCTTTCTCTCTGCCCTTCCTGCTTTCTGGGACTCTGCCGGCCTCAGGGAGGCCCCACGTGGGCTGCCTGACCCTGAGAGTTGTTGGCACCCTGCCATGTTTCCACCCACGTTGCATCCACGTGACGCTGCACCCGTGTGATTTTCCTGCGTCCAGCTTCGCTTTGCTGCGTCATCTGCCTGCAGCTGCACGAGTCTGAGGAGGGCCCGGGCTGCCCTGGACTCATGGACCTGATTTGGATTGGACTGGGCCGCCTTCTTGATAGAAAACTCTTTCTTATACATAAAGGAGTGTCATTGGATTTATTTCTCTAGACAACCCAGCCTAACACAAATGTCTATGTTCCTAACCAAATACATCGTGCCTGATCCTAAAAACATTGCCCAGCACATTATCCCAGTAAAATCAAACTTTGTTTTCTCACCGTGTTTTGCCATCCCTCTCCTTAGTCTGTAGGTGAGTGGTTGTTTTAGCATTTGGCTAACATCTGTTTCATTGCAAAACTTTTTTCTTTGAATTTCTTCAAACCATTCACCAGTCACGCCTTGAAGCCATCTGATATCCCTCTTTGTCTTCTGGAGTTTGCTGAAATAAAGCAAACATATTAATGTATTTCGAAAATTCTTGGAATTTTGAATCCTCCCCCAGCCCCTCATCCACAGTTAGTACACTAACTGTTATTACCTGGTGTTGGAACAATATACATTTTAAGGCTAAAAAAAATGTTTGAGTATGATGATGGCAACAAATGTACAAATGTGCTTGGCACGATGTATGGATGTATGGATTGTGATAAGAGTTGTATGAGCCTCCAATAAAATGATTTTTTTAAAAGTTCTAGTGAGAACTTCCTTTCACCATTGTGTATAAATTTCAGCAATATTCTAAATACATTGACAACCTAAACATTTTTCCAGCAATTAAAACAATTATCAAGTCAGTGAAGACATCCTGGGTTGAGCAACATGCTAAAACTTGACCTAATAATGTAATGGAATTATAGATGATTTAATGACAGGTAGAAACTAGAACTCTGGGGAGTAGCAACTGGGGGGTCTTAAAAGCTTGTGAACATTTATCAAAGGTACAATTACTGGTCTTGTCCCATCTGGAG
>NW_022111321.1:17659907-17662822 GCF_000313985.2 Echinops telfairi
TCTATCTATCTATCTATCTATCTATCTATCTATCTATCTATCTATCTATCTATCTATCTATCCATCTAATCTTTCATCTATCTATAGATCAGTGGTTCTCAACCTTCCTAATGCTGGGACCCTTTAATACAGTTCTTCATGTTGTGG
The DNA here is from genome assembly GCF_000313985.2 of Echinops telfairi. Classification (NCBI taxonomy): domain Eukaryota; kingdom Metazoa; phylum Chordata; class Mammalia; order Afrosoricida; family Tenrecidae; genus Echinops; species Echinops telfairi. The sequence continues at coordinate 17,660,055 of NW_022111321.1, forward strand.
TGACCCCTACAACCACAAAACTCTTTTCGTTGCTACTTCATAAGTGTAATTTTGCTACTGTTATGAATCGGGTGACCCCTGTGAAAGGGGTTGAGAACCACTGCTCTAGATAGTTGTAGATCTAGATATCCATACATGTTCACCTGACTGTTGACAACATACCACATAACAATAGGCCAGCTTAATTAACAGCAAACAATGACATGTAGAAACTAGAATATTCTACTCTTGATTGCTCATTAATTAACTAGTTCATGAATCGATTAAATGTTTATTGAGCAGTATCTCTATCCCAGTCTCAGGCCCTGTGTCAGTACCAGAGATACAATAGTAACTATGACAGATAAGTCTTCACAGGCTACCCAGCAGTCCGAGATGAAAGCTAACTTGAAGAAAATTGTTCAGTAGAAGAGTCTTTGATAATGAGCTTCTTCCTGACAACGCAGAAGCCTATAGTGAGCACAGAGTCAAAACGCAGATAGTAAGTGACCGTGTGGTTTGAACTGGATCAGGAAGAACAATCGGGGCACACATGTCCCTATGCCTTCAGACACCAGTCTTCCCTCTTTTCTGCTCTCCTGCTCTTTCTAGCTTAGCGTGCTATCAAATGAAAATGCTGCTCTATGTCCTTAATCATCTGTTAGTAATTGGCTGGCACCTTTTTAAAAAACAGATCATCGATGCTCTATTTCGGGAGGACCCTAGAACTGAGAGCTTGTCCACCCAGAGAGTGAGGGCTCAGGATTGAGGGGAAAAGATCAGAAAAGGGTGCTTGCAGAACACATTGGCAAGTCTCGTGCTGTGGTCATTTTTTGCATAGCATCAGTGAAATGGCTGGTTGCCAGGTTCCAAGCCTGGGAAATGCTGTTGTTTGGGGAAGTATTCCATGTGTCTCAGTGGTTATTGGCCTTTATCCAGGGTCTGCTGTGAAGGACAAGGGACTTTGCATTATCAAGAAAGAGGCTGGCAAGAAATCTGTAAAGTGACAAGTTGGGGGTTAAAGGCAATAAGCTGAGATGGATGCAACTCAGGCTCTTCCTTGGGGCTATGATACTGCCATTACATAAAATAATTGAGGAGGAAGCCAGAGGCCATCCTGCCCAGACTTGCATTTTGAAAAGCATTAGGCGGTAATCGTTATGTTCAACCTACAGGACTTGCATTAAACCGAAAAACAAACTGTCATGAGTCCATTCCAATGCAGAGCAGACCTTGTGGGACAGAGTGGAACTGCTCCATGCGATGACCAAGGCTGACATCTGCACAGACACCAGCAGATCTTTCCCCTGTGGGGCATCGGGTAGGTTTTACCCCCATCTTTCAGTTTGCAGCCATGTGCTTCAACTACTGCGGCATCATTAGTATCCCCCCTTTTGTCCCTCCTGTCTGCATTGGTACTTACCCAGCATTGGTCCTTAGTAACAGAGTAAGAGATCGGGTGCTTCTAACCCAAACCAGCTACCTGCAACTTATTAACACCCGACTTATTAGCATCCCATTTTGTACCAGCTCTCTATTTCCTCTGAGCCCTCTCTAATTGTTGCCTCCCCAGTGCCCATCAGTACCGCCCTTCCACCCATTTCTCCACACATCTGTCTCACTTCAGAGGCCGGTCAAGCTGAGGAACTCTCTAAATCAACCTAACTTTAATTTCTTTCTTTTCTAAAGGTTCTAATGAGATCTAGTGGTCAGAGGCTGGCTGCTAATAAAAAATTGCTGGTTTCGAGTCCTCAGCCGCTCCCTGGGATAAAGAGGTGGCAGTTTGCTTCATTAGGGATGACCGCTTCGGCCACCTTATGGGGAAATTCTGCTCTGTCCTATCGGTCGCTATGGTTGGGAATCAATTCCGTAGCAGTGCGTTTGGTAAGACCGACTCTACTTTAAAATGACCACAGCTCACTGCATTCCATCTCAAGCACTCATTCTGCATTTGCACACATATCCATTATTGCTTGCTTCTGTTCCAACATCTGGCCAATGGAGTCAGAAATCTGTATTTCCCATGAATTCGCTTAAACTTTGGATTTTTATTTCAGGAAGCATACTTGAAAACAAACAAACAAACAAAAAAACCTTTCCCCCAAATCCATGGAAAGAACTGAGCATTGTCCAATTGCTGAAAATAATTACATCAGTCATGGAGAATCCTGGGGACCGGCACATGGCAAAAACAAAACAGGAAAAGCAAAATGCAACAACGTATCTGGGATTATAACCCACTCAGAACCCCACTGTTGCCAAGTGGTTTCCAACTTAAAATGACCCTCCTGTACAGAAACACAGTGCTGCACCTTTCTCCTGTGGTGCGTTTGATGGGTTCAAAGCACTGACCTTGTGATTAGCAGCCCATAATTATACCTGCGAAAAATGATGTGCCCTTTGGACATGCCAGGGAAGAAATGAGAACACCTGATCTCCTACTAGAGTGGAATAATTATGGGTGCAATTTCTTCTTCTTTTTTCTTCTTAAATCATTTTATTAGGGGCTCATACAATTCTTATCACAATCCATACATACATCAACTGTGTAAAGCACATTCATACATTCATTGCCCTCATCATTCTCAAAACATTTGCTCTCCACTTAAGCCCCCAGCATCAGCTCCTCATTCTCTCCCCTCGCTCCCCCCTCCCTCCTAACCTCATGAACCCTTGATGATTTATAAATTATTATTTTGTCATATCTTGCACTGTCTGACGTCTCTCTTCACCCACTTTTCTATTGTCCATCCCCCAGGGAGTAAATTATATGTAGATCCTTGTAATTA
>NW_022111321.1:17665867-17671584 GCF_000313985.2 Echinops telfairi
ATTTCCCCATCGTCATATATAAATATATTTACATATGTACATGCCTGTATTTAGACCTCTATAAATGCCCTTTGCCTCCTAGCTCTTTGCATTATTTCCTTTTACTTTCCTCTTGCTCCACTATCATGTTCAGCCTTCATTTGGGTTACAGTAATTCCTCTCGGTTACATTACCCTTGGCATGCCCTACCAAGCCTCCTACACTTTCCTCACCACCAATTTGGATCACTTGTTTTTCCCTTGTCCCTGGGTTTGTTACCACCACTACCTTTCCCCCCACCTCTCCCTCTCCCTTTGTTACTGCCGGCTTTCCCTTGGCCTCAGGAACAGAGAGGCAGAGTCACCGAGGCTGCAAACAACAAAGGAGTTTATTGACTAGCTCGAGCTAGGGCCCAAGTCCCAGAGCACCAACACAGTCGCCTTCTCCGAGACGAGGACCCCGGCCTGGGGCACAAGCCAAGGTTACATAAGCTGGGTGAAACTATTCTCCCTCACCCTCCCATAGTTCAATGACTTCATCTGGAGACAATTGGTTGTGCAGGTCTTTTTGGTTGACTGGCTCCACTCTCAGGACGTTCCAATTGTGGTTACTCAGAACTTTTCCAGGTGCAGTCAGTATCATTGTGATCACTGGGCCTTTCCAGGTGTGGCCAGCGTTATTTCGGGGGAGATGGTGGCTTTGTTAGGGGAACGAAACTCAAGGCTGTTAGAGAAACAAAACTTAAAGCTGGAAAAATGGAACTTAGGCCTATTTTAAGAGGCTTGGCCTGTCATGGAGTCACTGCTGCCTTACACCATGTCCCCCTGGAACTGTTGGTCCCGTTGTTTTCTCCTCCACATTGTTCATCCAGCCTATCTTATTTAGACAGACCTGTGGAGATAATAACATGCACAAAAACAAGATAGAGCAAAAACAAGCAACAAAAGAAAACAACAACAACAACAACAAGCCAATAACAAAACAAAACAAAACAAACACAAGAAGAAGAAAGAAAAGCTTATAGTTAGTTCAAGGACTGTTTGTTGGCCTTTAGGTTTTCTAGTCGAGGCTGATGGGGCGCCATGCTCTGTCCCCAAAGTCTATTTTCTGTATTCCTGGGGACTTTGCTGCTCTGGTCCCCTCGCTGTTCTGCTGCACACCCTTAGTGTTTTGTCTCAATGTGGTGGGATCAGATCAGGCAGAATTCCCCCACTGTGTCTCCAGTGTTGTCCCCTGTAGGGCTTAGGGTCAGTGAGGGACGTCGTGTGTCATAGTGGGACCGGCCATATGGTCCTCTCTGTGGATTCACTGTTCTGAGTGGGAATATCGTCCTCAAGGGTTGGTGGGCCAGGATGTGCTCCACTCTCTCTTCCTCCCCCTTCATTTGCTCCCGTGTGCTCTGATCAGACATGTCCCTCTTCCTGAGCTGCAGATTCATTGCTGTCCTCTGAAATACATTCTTCTGGGAGGAGGGGCAGGTGTCCACATAGCTGAGATTGGGACCGGCCTCTCACAGATATTATAACAATTCATAAATCAATTATATCAGGTAAACTTGTACATATGTTGCCATAGCCATTTTCAAAACATTATCTTTCTACTTGAGCCCGTGGTATCAGCTCATTTCCCCCTCACTGCCCTCTCCTCCCACCCTTGTGAACCCTTGATAAATTATATATTATTTTTTCATATCTTACACCATGAACTGTATCTTTTCACCCACATCTCTGTATATTTGTCCCCCTGTGGTTTTGTGTGTATGTGTGTGTGTGTTATATATCCATCATTGCTATTGGGTCCCCCTTTCTCCCCTCCCCTCATGGTATCACTACTCCCATTACTGTTTCTGAGGGGTTTATCTGTCTTGGATTCCATGTGTCAAAAGCTCTTATCTGTACCAATGCACATACTCGGGTCTAGCAGGGTTTGTGAAGTAGAACTGGGGTCATGTTAGTGGGGCAGCGGGAATCATTAAAGAACCAGAGAAATGTTGTGTTTTTGTTGGTGCCATGAACTTTTTGAAGCCCTCTCTCAGTAATCTAAAACACATTATGTAGAAAACACTTTTAATGCTATTTAACTTCAGAACAATCAATAAATATTTGCATAATCTTTGAACTAGTATGATTATCATACTTCATTGGTACCCTGGTGCAGTCTATGCATGCTTTCTCATAAATAATAGTATGTTTCATGCCTTTTCTGTTTTTATGGTGTAGACGCTGAAGTAGAATTATGGGGTCAAAGGGTCAAAACTATCTTGTGATTCTTTATAAAAAGCCCAGTGCTCCTGAGTCAGGGCTGACTCACGACAGCCCGTGTGTCGGAGCGGACCTGTGCTCCATAGAGGTGACAGCGACTCGCTTTAAAAAATCAGACTGTTTTCAGTTAACAGCCAAGGGCTGGACCTGTTTGTATAGACTACCAAAATGTTTTTCAAAATGGTGGGACAGATTCTACTCATGCCAGCAATGTTTAAGACTGTCATTAAACATTATCCTTTGGAGTCTAGGCATGATCATTTCAAATTTTTAATTTTCCTAATACTTGGAGGTATCATTGCATACCTCATTTTACATCTTTATAATTGTAGGTGTTATTTTTCTTTTTAAGAAGTTTGTTTTCAATGTTTAATACAATAAGCTATGTCTCTTTGATAAGGAGTGACATATGAACAGTTTCTTAGATGTCTGCCAATTAGTTTTTGTGCTTTGATAATTATATGCTTTGTTAATTTATAAATCAGTACCTCAGAGTTTTTCACTGAAATGGGATGTGTTTAATAAAAATGCTAACTCATTATTATCTTCTTTGTGCTAAATATTTACCCATAGGCTTTTAGCTTTTCCTGTGACTGAAGTTTGGAAGTTCGGCCCTGGAAACGCCATTCAGCTTAGGACTTAAGTAGGTAAAACATAACCTGTGAGTCTGCTTATGTTAATATTTGTCCCCTGCTGACAAAGAGCAATGCAGTGCAAACAGTAGTTACATGCCGATAGGGTACCTGTGGGGGTATGGTTTTCAGGTGAGTAAACTTTTACAGTCAAGAGTCTGAAAATCAAGGCGCATGTGGTCCAAAAATAGCACTGTTTACTTAATCTCCAGGAGGGCCTGAGTGGGACCAACACTCAAGGTGCTTGGCTGCTAAGCGAAAGGTGGAGGTTTGATCTCACCCAGAGGTGCGTGGTAATCTAGTTCTGGAAAACCAGCCATTGAAAACGTTCTATTCTAACACCTCGGGGGTGTCCAGAAGCCGGAAGGGACTTGATGGACACAGTGTTTGTTTTGTTTTGAACCTCTTACCAAGAAAGCCAAATAGAAATCGTTTTGGCCTTTGAAGTAAGGTGCCCCAGGAAGGGAAACTCGGAATGGCATAAAGGTCTAATCTTGGTACCTGAAGTTCACCTCCTTTACCAGAAACACCACCGCAGCTCCATGAGCTGGAAGATAAATGCAGTTTGCACATTTACAAAGACTGTCTTGGAGTCTTGTACTAAAAACACAACAATGGTAAAATCTGTGGTTCAGACTCATTTGTTTACTTAAAAAAATAAACTATCAGTGTGGCGTGCAGGTAAGGAAAATGATGCACAGGAAGAACAGGTGATGCTTAAGATAATGGTATTTTATGTTTCAGCTGCCCCTGGTTGGACAGATGAAACATTTGCTTGGAAGTGGAATTCAACCCAGTTCACAACCATTCTGCATCAGGTTCAACCATGTGTTGTTTGGTTATAACTCAGCTAGCCATGTAGAGTGGAGATATGAACTGGTTTTTCATAAAGGATCACAAAATAGTTTTGACCCTTCGACCCAGGAATTCGACACCAGTATCTGTCAGAGACACTAGGAAAGGCACAAAGCACAGCATGATGTAGAAGTGAGAACATCAATGTGCCACACCGAAACAACTTTCACAAGGAACAAACATGAAGGGGAAGGCCACTGCTTGGTGAATGCGTTGACTCAACATATCACAAGGGACACTTGTCAACATTCCTATTTTGTTTTACCTCCAGGCTGATCAATTTAACTAAATTAAATCAGGTCTTTTCTTGCTCGGTAATAAGCCCTGCCCCCTGTGCCGTTAAAATGCCCCTAATTTCATTCCTATGGATCTTTGTCTACTGAGTGCTATTTTGGATTTCTGTCTTAAAAACAAAACCCTGTTGCTGTCGAGTGGACGCGGGCTCATTGCGCCTGTGTGGGTCAGAGAACACTGTGCATGAGGTTGGTTCCCGTGGATTTTCTGAAACACATCATCGGGCTTTGTTTTGCCATCCTACGAGCTTCCAGACTAGTCTTTCCTTGTACGTTCCTTCTCTGAGTTATATTTCATTTTCCTTTATTTCCCAGTCTTCAATGAATAAATCCTCTCTCTCATCCCCTCATCTCTGTCTTCAACTGTTCTTTATTCTAAGAAAGTCTCCAAACCTTTATTGGTGGTGTAATTAGTACACGTTGGGCTCTGAACCACAAGGTCAGCCATTTGAAACCACCAGCCACCCTGTGAGAGAAAGATGAGGCTTTCTTTTTACTTGGATAAAGAGCAATTGTCTTGGAAACCCGCAGGGGAGTTCTACCCTGCCCGGTAGGGTTCCTTCCTCTCAGTTGGAATTGACTCAAGGGCAGTGAGTTTTGATTTTGAAGTTAATTTTGTGCTGACCATTTAAAACGTGCTCAGTTGCTAGCTCTCTGTTCACCTCCCACTATCTGGCCTCACGTGTCTGGCCCTGTTAACCAAATCCTGGTCCATTTCTGAATGGAAAGAACATGTCCTAGATGTTCCTCTTTGTCAAAGATGGTTGGTTATTGCTTATCGTTAAGTGAAAAAGCCTCAACATGTTTTTGGTCCTGAATGAACGCTCCCTTGTGATGTGCTTTTGTCAGTCTCCTCCCATCAAAGGTGATGTCTACTTCTCCACCCCTTGAATAAGAGCTGGGCTTGTGCTGGCTTTTGATGAATAGAATAGTATAGAAGTGAAAGGATGAGGCTTCCGGGCCCAGGTCTCAAGAGACTTGGCTGGCAGCGTCAGCTTGCTCCCTCTAGGAAGCCTTCAACTGCCTTGTGAAGCAGCCCTGACTAGCCCGGGTGCAGATGAGCTGTCGTGTAGAAAGAGAGCCTCCAGATAAGAGCCACTGGGCAGGCATGTGAGCAAACCCTTCTTAAGGTCATCCAGGCCTGGTCAAGCTGCCAGACGCATGAAGCTAAATGAATGATCCCAAGTGAGACCATGAGAAGAACCAATTAGCTGAGACCAACCCAGGTGGATGTCCCACAGAATCGTGGGCTAATAAATGTTAAACTATATATTAAAAAAACAACAACAATAAAGACTTCCAGTTTTAGGGTTTCTTTTACGCACCTCTACTACAAGAAGCTACAAAGGAGAGATTATCTCAAAGATGCCTGCTGGTTAAAAATCCATGGCCCTCAATCCACATTCCTCTATCACATTTGAGCCATAAAAAGATCTCAAAAGCTGATGAAAGAATCATTTGATCACGCATCTCGGAATCAGGCTAATAATGAAATTAAAAAACAGCAGATGAAAAAAACACAAACAGCAGATATCTTGAAGGTAAACAAGTGGCCATCTAGCTCAGAAGCAGCAAAGGCCACGTGGAAGAAGCACACCAGCCTGTGCGATCACGAGGTGTCCAAGGGATCAGGTATCAGGCATTATCAGAACAAAAAATCATATCATTGTGAATGAGGCGGGGAGTGGGAGTGGAGA
>NW_022111321.1:17672252-17676439 GCF_000313985.2 Echinops telfairi
GAGGTTGGCAGTTGGAAGCTGCCCCAGGCGGCTTGGAAGAAGGGCCTTTAGAGATGCGCGTCCATCTGAAAGGCCAAAGCCATGAAGACCCTGAGGGGTGCAGTGCCATTCGGCACCACACGGGGTCTCCGTGTGTGGGGACTGATCCCATAGTAGCATGGTAACTGGGTTTGTTTGTTTTGTTTTTTCTAATTTTCTTTTCCTGTCTCTTAGGTTTTTGGTTTTGTTTGTTTGTTTACGTTCCTTCTGACGAATGGCGCAGAGGTTCCAGTGCCCGCGTGCACTGACTGGGGAGCAGTGAAGCTGACAGAGGGACCGAGCCCCGGCTGGCTCTGCAGCCCACGTTCTCACCCCCGTATTTCCCGGACTCTGCGTGTTCTTTAACCCATAACAAGTGACTGGTGTGAGCCTATGTGATTTTTGCCAATTAAAAAGGTGGCGGTAATAATTCAGCTTTGTCTGAGAGAGCAGCTAGGCAAATTCTGAAAGCAAACACATTGCCTCGACCCAGAAATAGGTCTGACAGCTTCTACTGTTCAGTGAAATTAAACAAACAAACAAACAAACCCCAAACTCCAATCTTTCCCAAACGATTTGAGAAAGAAACCCAGAGACCCCAATTGTCCAAGGTCTCAATGCCTCGTTTTGCTTTTTCCACCTCCCCCTTTTATCCCTTTTACCCCTGTGCTTTTCCCCTCCACTTCTCTTATTCCTTGGCTTCTGTCCACATCGCCTTTTTCTGTGACCACTGACTTTGTAAGTGGCCCTCTCATTCCCAGGCACTCTGCCTTCCCAGAGGGGAACTATCCCGATCCTTAGATCCTTATCAACCGTAGGCCTCCTAGTTAAACGGCTCAACACCTCTGCCCTGGCTGGTCTGAAGGAGCCCCGTTGGTGCTAGGCTGCTAAGGGAGAGGCCTGTGGTGTGAACCCACCGGCCACGCTGAGGGGGAAGACAAAGCAGGGCGCTTTCACAGGGACCCTGGCCTTGGAAAGCCTGCGGGGCAGTTCTCTATCTCATAGGGTTCGCGATGGCTCGGAATGAACTCAGTGGCCATAGGTTCGTTTTTAAGAAAATCCTGATCTTACAAATTCCAGAATGAATTCTTCCATTACACAGAAGGCTGTACAAGGGGATTTGCCCCTGGAATGATAGGAGATCAAAAGAGCAGATTCAAGATTTTCTCCCACACAGGAACTCACACGCATTTTTGTTTCATCTTGCCCCGGTAACCACAACACGCAGAAACAGAGCAGTGGAGGCCATGGGGTGGGGACTGGGTCCTGGGCCAGCACCTCCACTTCAGGCTCATGTCCTAATGAGGGCCGGGTCAGTATTTCCAAGCAACAGCTTCCACTTGGGAGACTCACCAGCGCAGGAAAGGGCTTTCCTTTGGTTTCCTGCTCCACAAAGGGGTTACTTACAGGGACGGTTTCGTTCCTCCTCCTTCTTAAAGGGAAGCTTTCAGTCCTCTACTGCTGAGTTCTCAGGCCGACGAGGCAGAGCAAAGGAAGTCAGAGTCCTTGTCGCTCAGGGTGACTGCACCAGCGGCTTTCCAACCCCGCCTCTCTACCTAGTAGCTGCTCTCTGAAAAGATTGTTATTTGAGAGCTTTCGGCCCTGACATCAGAGCCGGTCTCTAGCTCAGCCCACAGCCAAGGGCAGGGATCAGAAAGAGCAAACAGGTGTATTGAAAGCATGCCCTTTCCAGAATAGAAAAGGTAAGCCGCAGGGGAAAGACTGAAGGCAGGGGCACTCAGATAAGGAAAGAGGTAAACAATTTCGAGAAGGCAACAACAACAAAAACTCTTTAGAGCTCAGAGTGTCAACCTAAAAATGACACTAGCATTCAAACAAGCTACATAATGAAGCTCATTTAAACGTCTTAACAGGCTGTGAGAGACCCCTATAATCTAGGAAAAGCACAACTATTGATTGATTTATTGTTTCCAATGGGCCATTGTCACCTTTCTGGATGTTTCTTCTCAAAGGAGCAAAAAGTCACAACAGCACAAACAAGCTGTCTAAGTAACAGCAAAACACATAGAATTGAGTTTATTGCCTGGGGTTTCCCAAGGTGAGTTTTCAGAGGTGCCCCCACAGTCCTGTCCTTGAAGGCACCTCTGGTGGTTGGGCTTGAACCTCCAACCTTTCGGTTAGCAGTTGAGCCCTTGAAGCCTTTGCACCACCCATATGGTTCAGATCGCAGGGAGTTTGCTGGATGATCCGTCAGCAATAGCAGCTTAGACAAGACCCTGCAGGAAGCATTAGCTGTCCCTAAGGTCAAATTTATGAGCCCCTCTTACTTGTAGTCACTCAGGGTTTTTCTGTTTCTCTTATGCTCTTATTTATTCTACGCCTGGGTTTCAGTCTAACTTCAGAAAGTATTCATTCACTGATGGGGCCAGTACTTACTGTGCACTTACAGTTCTAGGAACTTGGAATACATTCATCGAAAGAAGAGATACAAATCCTTGTTTTCCTGGAATAAGCAGGGGCAGTATTGCCAAGTCACCTACCTGGTTCAAACCACCAATCTTTCTGTCCTCGAAAGAGGAACCCCTGACTCCTCTCCCTGTTTCCATCTTGCTGCTGAACCATCGACAGCTACCGCAGGGATCTTTTATAGTGTACATTCTATAATGTCCATGCCCTGCTTACATTTCTCCAGTACCTTCTCATCACACTTGGGATATAATTTCAAATGCCATGGTCTTCAAGGCTATAGATACAAACTCTAGTCCCTATGCCTTTTTTTTTTAAATATCACTTGTATCACACCCTCTTCCCACCTTAAGCAGTCCTGGTGGTGGTGTGGATTAAGTATTGGGCTGGTAAACTCAAGGTGGGTAGTTCGAACTCACGAGCTGCTCTTCAGAAGAACGATGAGACTATCTACTTCCATAAAGATTATAGTCTCCTGGATTCCTGGTGGCCAACAATGAGAGTAAAGATACCAGGAGGATAAGGGAAAGGTGGGGGGAGAAACACATCACGGTGGGGGGGAACCGATCACAAGGATATATAACCCCTCCCAGGGGGATGAACAACAGAATAGTGGGTGAAGGGTGACAGAGGACGATGTAAGATATGAAAATAATAATCTATAACTTATCAAGGGCTCATGAGAGATGGAGGGCAGGGGAGGAAGGGGGGGCGGAATGAGCTGATACCAAGGGCTAAGTAGCAAGAAAATGCTTTGAAAACGAGGGTGGCAACATATGTGCTTGACACAATGGGTGAGTGTATGGATCGTGATAAAAAGTATAAGAGCCCCCAATAAAAGTATTCAATAATAAAAAAGAAGTTATAGTCTCAGAAACCCTATGCAGGGTTACTATGGATCAGAATGGGCTTGGTAGCAGAGGGTTTGGATTTTTGCTGTCAATTCCTTCCTTGGCACTGGACTTTCTTACACCCTGTAATATCTAAGTATGTTCCTGCTAGACTTTGCCCCCGCTGTTCCTTCCATCTGGAAAGCTCTTTCCTGTTTGGTTTTTCTTACAAGGCCATAGGATTTCTAGACTGTAATCTTTACCTATGGAGCAGATTACCAGGTCTTACTCCCGCAGAGCTACTGAGGGGTGAGGGGTGGGGAGGTCTGAACCACCAACCTTCCAGTTAGCAGCTGAGCACTGTGCTGTCAAGGTTTCTTTTCGGTCATTTAGGCCGCAGGATTCCAAACTTATTTGGCCTATTACCTCTTTTAAGAAAGAAAAAAACCTCAGCGGGGCCGGGGTACTTGGATGGAAGAGGAAGCAGAGAGTGGCTGTCCCAGGAATGTGGGACCTGGGGGGGGAACCCCGGCTCGGAGGCTGTCCAATGGAAATATCAAGGCACATGTAGTACCTCAATGCCCACCTTGCAGCGACACAACAGCTGGCAATCTATTGAGCAGGGATCTGCACTTGGAAGAATTGATCCAGGAAGGTCCCCACTGCCATCAATCCCCATACTTAGGGTCAACAGAGCCCAATTGAATGAGAAATCGAACTGTGAAGGATCAAACCTCGTGGGTGGCGGCTCAAAGTGGATCTGCACTCACATAGACCGACAGTGTCTGCAGTGCAGGGTCTTGGAGAAAATTGATGATGACAATAGGTCAGTCAACTCATACCCCAGGGGGTGATTGACAATGCTGTACTTCTTTGTTTATAGGGTTTTTTGCTTTCCTACTTGTGGCTTGA
>NW_022111321.1:17679362-17680873 GCF_000313985.2 Echinops telfairi
AAAAAAAAAAAGAAATCATCCCCTCTCCCTACTACTCTCAATTTCTATTAAGTTACTGGTCTACTTCCCATGATCTCATTGATCTCTTTCAGAAATAATTTTCTTTCTTTAATTTTGCCATGTTTAATTAGTTGTGTCTTTCTGCCCTCCACCACACACACACACACACACACACACACACACACACACACACACACACTATGGACTCAAAAAATAGTCCATAAGAGGGAGGATCTTGGGAGGGAGGGGAAAAAGGAGGACCTAATGCTGGGGGCTTAAGTGGAGAGGAAATGTTTTGAGAATGATGAGGGCAATGAATGTACAAATGCGCTTTACACAATTGATGTGTGTATGGATTGAGATAAGAGTTGTATGAGCCCCTAATAAAATGATTTAAAAAAAAATAGGGAGGATCTTGATCATCCATAATATGAGATGGTTGAACTAGAAGCTCTACAGGTGCTGTCCCACTTTTTATGATTCTAAGCACACTTTTACTAATGTTTCCAAGGGTGTACTTGAGTGTGTGGGGGCAGTGGTGGTTACATTGTATAACAATCGCCTCCCATATGGGAGACAGGGGTTTGATTCCCAGTCAAGACACCTCAAGCACAACTACTACCTATGTGTTGGTGGGGAGTGGTGTGTGCTTGTGATGCCGACCCAGTTTCAGCAGAACTTCCAGGCTAAGATGGCCTAGGAAGGAAGGCTTGGCCTCTACTTCTACAAATCGGCCAAGTGAAAACCCCATAGACCCGCATAGTCTATCTGTAAGCAGCTCGGACGGAGGAAGGCATGATTTCATGCATTCTGCTGTTAAGGTGGTAACCATGAGCCAGGACAGCAGCTAACAACAAAACCCTGGAATTTAAGAAAACGAGTCTCACTGCCGTCGAGACAATGCTGACTCATAGTGAACCCTGTGAGTTTCTGAGACTATAAATATTTATGGGAGTAGAAAGCCCAATCTTTCTCTTGAGAAGCTGTCGGTGGTTTAAAACTGCTGACCCTGGGGATTGCAGCTCAATGTGTAACTATGCCACTAGGACAAGAAGATGAGTACAAATCCTGATTTAACCCTGTGTTAGTCTGGGGAGACTACAGAAACAAATTAATAGACACTCATATGTATATAAGAAATAGGTTTATATACAAGAGCAATTGAATATTGAGAAAACATCCCAGCCCAGTCCAGATCAAGCCCATAAGCTCGATATTAGCCCCATAGGTCTGAGGCCAATTAATAAAGTCCTCTTCAGACTCACAAAACACACGCAATGCTGCCAAATGCAGGAAGATCATAGGCCTGTGGGTTGAAAGTCTTCTGGATCCAGTGGCTTTGTAAGCACCTCAATGCTGGCAGGGGTCTCTACGTGGCTTCTCCGGCTCTAGAGGTCTGGTTGCATCAGGGTAGGTCCATGTGGCTTCTCCAGCTCTCAGGGCATAGTGCCATGTGTCTTGTCAGGAGGGCATCTCTCAGGGAGTCAGTGTAGTCAGTAGAGAATCTCCAA
>NW_022111321.1:17682283-17684754 GCF_000313985.2 Echinops telfairi
AAATGGTCCTTTGAAGTGGCCCTTATTCAGATGGCTACAAGTCCTCCCAAAGCCTTTCTAGCAAATCTGCCTTCAAATGATCAGTGTTGTGTTTCAACTGTTTTTCTCTATTTTCCTGATAAACCAATGAGAAACCACCCCAACAGAAACCACTGTAGAATTGCATTTGAATATTCCCCCTTGAAGTCTTGTACTAAAATATATCATTGAATTATTACTGTGTTGATATGTTACTATTTTCTTATAGAATTTGCTCAACCAGAGAAATCCTTGGGTGTTTAAATGGTTGCCAACTGCAAGATTGAAGGTTTGAGTCTACCCAGGGATGCCTCAGAAGAAAGGCCTGCCAATCTCCTTCCAGGATTTCAACCATTGAAAACTTTGTGGAGCACAACTGTAGCCTGACACATAGGGTGCTAGGAGCTAGAACCAGTTGAATGGCAACTGGTTAAATGGTTATCTCATCCAGAATTGTTTCGGTTTTTATTTACCAAAACATACATGTAAGAATCACTCCTCAAATGAGTCTGTAACAAAATCTATACCAGGGTGAGATGAAGTAATGCTGGCAATACAATCGCATGTCTCTTCTTGACATAATATTATATAGGTTATTTACAGAAGCTTAACATTTGTATAAGAAATGTATGCCTTTGTTCTACATTCATATTATTTACTATCACTTCAGTTTTGGCATTCTACATACTTCTAAATTCTTCTTTCTTAATCTCAATAACAAACTTTGAGTTCCTTAAACATTTCACAATGTTTTAAATGCTTTATCATAGTACTTCAATGGCCCTTTAGAGACAAAGGCTTAAAGGAACATTTGTTACACAATGGAAATGATCATGAAACATGAAAGACCAGTATGCACTTGAATACACCTCAGTCCATCAAGAATAGTTATAGAATAATTAGGCTCAATCTGCACACAATGAACCCATTCCTTAAAACCAAAAGAAGCATCCAGGTAAGAAGTAGGAACAAAAAGACCTGGTCATTTGTTATATGTGTGTGGCCATGGCCTCTTCTTTATTAACAATGGCCTTAGAATTTAAAAGTCATCATTCTTTTTAGTTTTGAATCACTTTGGTCTTGTTTGCAAAACTGTTTGTTTTCTTTCAAGTAGTATGTGCGAGAATAGAAAAAAAAAATCTACCTCCCCTCCCCACTTCTATTGCACTTTCTCTCTTTGTCTTGTGTGTGAAGTACATGTAACATAAAGTCAGCCCTTTCGTCCTTTTAAACCGGCAGTTTGGTGGCATTTCAGATATTGCTAATGTTGAGCAATCACCACCACTATCTAGTTAGGGAACATTTTCATTATCCCCCCAAAAAACCCCCATCTTTTCTTTAAAAAAAAAATCATTCTGGCCCTCCTTGTTTTCTCTTTTTTTTTAATTTAAATCTTTTTATTGGAGGGGTTGTACAACTCTTATCGCAATCCATACGTACATCCATTGTGTCAAGCACATTTGTACATTTGTTGCCCTCATCATTCTCAAAACATTTGCTTTCCACTTGAGCCCTTGGAATCAGCTCTTTAAAAAAATTTTCTTTACTGATATCCAGAAATGGGTAAAAATTAAGCCATAGAAGAAGAACTTAACAAAGGATGGTGGTCCATCTGTTTGAGAGACATGGATTATTTATTTTTCCAGTAGACAGGCAACCCGTGATGTGTGGGAAGCCTGCCCCACTCAGAGTAAATGGTCATGGAAGTTGCTGCGCTTTCAGCCAGGGATCCACGTTTTGTTGCATTCCTGGGACTAACCAACTAAACCAGGGGTTGGGGTGCAGCCTAAAAGCTGAACATTAGCAAGTAGGCTGCCCAGCGGATGTGCTCTATTCTGGAGAATGATTAACCACCTTAAGCACGTCCTTCCTCTTAGCATGTCCTGAACTTATAATGACAAGGAAGAGAAACTAAAATGACAGAGGCTGAGAGATTCACAGTGAAAAGGCATTAAGCAATGCCATGTGACAGTAGACACCAGGAGGCACAGAGTCCCAGGCATGGTCAGCGAGGAGCACTGTAAGAAGACAATGGGCCATGGCATTGGAAGTGGACGGGGAGATGCAGTGTGAGCTAGGTGAGCCACAAACCTGGCAGAATACCAGTTGGGGGGATTGGCAGAGTGTTGCTTTGTTCTGATTAACATTCCTGGCTGCAGAGCTAAGGCTTCTTCCTGTGCTTCCTTATTGATCTCAAAACTCACAGCCGTCAAGTGGATTACAACTCACAGTGACCCTGTAGGACAGGGTAGAACTGCCCCTGTGAGTTTCTGAGACTGCACATTTTTACAGAAGTAGAATGCCCCATCTTTCTCCCGAAAAGTGGCTGGTGGTTTTGAACTGCAGATCTTAAGTGCATGACTAAAACATCTAGCTATAAACCTAAGGTGACCAGACGTCCCACTTTTGGTGGGACAGTCCCGATTTTTGGCATTTTTAAAAAGTCCCGATTT
>NW_022111321.1:17685346-17687398 GCF_000313985.2 Echinops telfairi
GGCAGTGATGGACATTGAATAAGGAAGATCAAAGAAGAATCGAAGCATTTGAATTGTGGTGCTGGAGAAGCATACTGAAAGTACCATGGACTGCTAAAAGGACAAAGCAGTCTGTCTTAGAAGAAGTATGGCCAGAATGTTCCTTAAAGGCAAGCATGGCCAGATTTCATCTCACGTGCTTTGGACACGTTGTCAGGAAACCCCAGTTCCTGGCGAAGGACATCATGCTTGGTAAAGTAGAGGGGCAGTGAAAGAAAGTCCCTCAACAAGTTGGATTGATATGGTGGCTGCAACAATGGGACAACAAGCATAGGAACAACCCTGAGGCTGACACAGGGCCGGTCAGGGTTCAGAGGGTCACTGTGGGTCAGAACTGATTCAACGACACCTAGCACCAGCAACAACTAATAAAGTAAAACTACACTCAATGCAAAATTCTCAGTAATTGCCAAAAAGCTTCAAGAAAAATAAGCCCAAAAAGCCAGTT
The DNA here is from genome assembly GCF_000313985.2 of Echinops telfairi. Classification (NCBI taxonomy): domain Eukaryota; kingdom Metazoa; phylum Chordata; class Mammalia; order Afrosoricida; family Tenrecidae; genus Echinops; species Echinops telfairi. The sequence continues at coordinate 17,685,834 of NW_022111321.1, forward strand.
GTCATCAAATCAACTACAACTCCCAGTGACCCTTTATGTGTCAGAGTAAGAGAGATGCCCTTTACATTTGGAAGGTAACTATTCCCAGGTCTTTCATCTGATGGCACTGATTTTCATCCTTTCAGTTAGCAGCTGAGAACTGTCAATCATTTGTCACCTGGGGACCCTTGAGGAGCCCTGATGGAGTAGTGGGTTACAAGTTGGGATGCTAACAGCAAGGTCAGCAGTTTGAAACCATCAGCCACTCTGTGGAAGAAAGATGAGGCTTTCTACTCCCGTAAACAGTTACAGCCTCAGAAACCCACAGGGGCAGTTCTACCCTGTCCTCTAGGGTCACAGTGAGTTGGAAGCCACTCGATGGCAGTGAGTTTGGTTTTTGGAAGGACTCTTCAGGAGTCCTTGTATAGCAGTTAAGTATTTAGGAGTGAACCCAAAGGTTGATGGTTTAAAACCACTAACTGCTCCATGGGAGAAAAGACAGAGTGATCTCCTCTTGTCAAGATTGCAGTTTAGGAAATTCGATTGGGTAACCAGAAGTTGGACTTGAATCAACAACATACAACAGTATCAGAGACGCATAACGAAACCAGTGAGCTACAAAGAGAAGCCAGGAGGTTGATTTGCTGGCAATTAGCCTGACTCCCCATATTTCTCTGGACAAAGGGGATGAGTGCTTCCTATGGATAAGACATGGGCCACAGGAGAGGAGGAGGAGACATGGGGTTCTCTAGCTCCATGTCCGATAATAGAGTTGGCTCAAGGTGAACGAGCGTGTGGGTAAATCATTGGATTCGTGGGCTATGGAGGGGTGAGCTGCAAGCTACAGGAGAACCATATCTAGCAAGAGGGCATTACAGGCAACCTCCTGGTAAGCACATCCAGGGAAAAAGTCAGATTAAACATCAGCCAAAGCCAGAGAGTATGAGAGCCACCCACAACCACGCGCTGAGTGAGAGCTTTTTCAATCTATGCTCCGGACCCAAACTCCTACCTTGCCTCCCACCTGCCCTTCACATCAACACCAACGTGGAAAGCCATGCAAATCAAAAACCGGTGTAAAGGGGGGGAGAGAGACTTATCGGGAAAGGGAGAAGGATCACATTCATTTCAGTCTAGTGCGCTTCTCACTGCAGTCAGCTGTGGCTGTACCAAAAAGTTGGAATTCATTTGGGACAGATCATTCTAATTACCATATCAAATTAAGACTGTTTTGTGTTTTAAAGTGGCCAAAGGACTTTCATTGCCGAAAAGGAAGCAACGAAGTCCTGGGGCTGCCCACATTTTTATCCAGCGACGCTCAGAGGGAGAGTGACAACGAACAAAGTGTGCAATGCCCTCCAACTCTGGGTGACCTTGGTTGCAGATCGAAGGGTGCGCACAGGGTTTTGAATGGCTGATTATTTAGAAATAGATCAGTAGCTTTTCCAAAGCACTTCTGGGTAGACATAAACCTCCTTCCTTTTAGGTAGTAGCCATTTGTACCACCCAGGGACTACGAAGGGAGAGTGGGAAACAAACAAAAAAGATATTTTCTGATTATAGTCTATGACTTGTACTTTATGGGA
>NW_022111321.1:17688400-17690374 GCF_000313985.2 Echinops telfairi
AAACTATTTAAAAAGGTAAGAACTCAACTCAAGATACAACGGACACTAATCCTTCCTCAGTAACATAACTAACCAGGGCAACTCATTCCCAAATGGGATCATACCCACAGGCATTTAGAACACCTATTTTTACTGTCACCTCACAGCAACCCTATCGGACAGAGTAGAACTGCCCCGTGAGTCGCTGAGCTTGTAATGCTTGCCAGGAGTGGAAAGCCCTGTCTTTCTCCCTCTGAGCTGTTGGTGATTTCAAACTGCTGACCTTGCAGATGGCAGCCCAATGCATAACCACTACTCCACCACGCTCCTTCAATCCACAGTGGTTGGCTTTAATTCTTTTTGCTTCCAATCGGAGAAGGATACAGCTTTTGGCTCAAGTCCAAACTTAACCTGGAGGAAATGAAACCACCTGCAGCTTCCTCTGGGTCTCTGGGCACCTGCTGGCTGCAGGCTGTTCACCATGTTGTCCAGCACGATGGTTCTTGTGGATAGTCCGTGCCCTCTTCTGCCGGGCTGCCACTCCTGGCTTTTCTCCAGAGCCCGGTGCCAGGCCATCTGGAGCTGAGGAGCCCTTTTTAGACGCCCTTGCCAGAATTCCCTTTTGAAATCTGCCAGTCCTCCCCTCACTCCCAATACTGGTCTCAGCCCTCAAACCTGAGTTCAGTTGCCAAGAGATAAATTACATTCAGATAATGTTTCTGACCTGATTTATGTACTTCAGCAACTAGACAGAAATGGAGGTTGAATGGTAGTTACCGGAGATGGGAGGAGTGGAGGAAAGGGGACTCATTGCTCAGGAACTCCCAGGTTTCTGGTAATGATGGTGGAACAGCTTGGGAAAGCATAGTGTGACTGGCTGTTATTAAGTTATACATGTAAAGATGGTTGAATTGGCAAGTATCTTGTTATAAACACTCACTGTCATCTAGTCAATTCTGACTCCTAGAAATGCTAGAAGTTCCCCAATAAAATGATTTTAAAAACCCATTAGTTTTAAAAAAACACAAAAAACACAAAATGCTAGAGGTCATGGTAGAACTTTCCCTGTGAGATTCCAAGATGGAAGCTCTTTAGTCGAAGATTCGTCTTTCTCCAGAGAAGCAGCTGATGGTTTTGAACTGCTGGCCTTCCAGTTAGCAGCCCAACACATAACTCATTACACCACCAGGGGCTCTTTGTTTTGTTATATAGGGGGCTTCAAAAAGTTCATAGAAATGTTTCATTAATTTTTTACTCCACTGTTCCATGAAGCTTTTGAAGTCCCACCCCGTGGATATATTAGCCACACATTTTTTTTTTAAGTAAAGAAAATATAAAGTATCCTAATGTTTTAAAGTTGATATTGTCGTTGTTATTCGTTGGCATGGAGCCAGTTGTGACTCACGGTGATCCTGTGCTTGTTGAGTAGAACATCTCCAAAGAGCTTTCAAGGCTTCGACCTTTGGAAGCAAATCAATTGGCCTGTATTCCGAGTGGCCTCTGAGTGGGTTCAAACCGACATTCAGAGATGCACTGTATGACCTCACCTGCACTCCAACCCACTTGGCCCCACTGTTGTATTGTTTCCAACAGACAGGTCTGTTCCCACTCATAACCACTGGGTGAAGAACAGAAAGTCTTCCTTGTGCTGCAACATCTACAAGATCCTTCGCCTTCGTGTAAACAGTAGGTCAAATGCCAAGAGCTAATTCAAGGAAGAAACCTGGGTTCATATGATTACCATGTCTTGTGGGTTCAACTTTCTAGGTATTTCTCCTCTTGGCCATTTTGTGGGCCTAGGAGGTGACTGAAACAATCGTGGTTTGGGTCAGGTGTGCCTTAGTCATCAAAGTGACATCTTTGCTTTTCAAAATTGTAATGATAACGAGGTTTTTGTAGATTTGTCCAATGCAGTACCTCATTGTATTTCCTGATTACTGATCGAACTTCTGATGACTCCCCTTTCATCTGCATTTGCTATGATTATTTACTCAG
>NW_022111321.1:17691454-17693246 GCF_000313985.2 Echinops telfairi
TCTTATTCATAACCAACACTCTGAGGGGATGAATGGCTAGGCCTGGCAGATCAGGATAATGGTCTATGGGGACACCAAAGTTTCCTGGCATAACATACTTCACAAAGACAATGTTCTACTTTCTTCTTGGGTGAGTAGCGACTGGGGTCTTCAACGCTTGTGAACAGCCATCCAAGGTGCACTCGTTGGTGTCCTCCTCTCTGAGCAAAGAAGAGTGACGAAAATGGAAAGACACACGGAAAGAATTCGCCTGATAGACTAATGGACCACACGGACATCGGTCTCCACGACGCTGAAACCAGAAGAACTAGATGGTGCCCCATCACCAACGCCAACTGCTCTGGAAAGGAGCACATTACAAGGTAGAGTGGGAAGAGTGAGAGGACAATGTGCAACAGAACACAAAATCAGAAAAGAGACCAGGCTCACTGGTTGGATAGACTGCTTTAATCCCTTGACTGTAGTCCTTACCCTTCGGAACCAGAACTGAACTCACCTCTGCCTTAGAGTAATCAACCACTTAAGAACAAAAGGGCAGTATTTACCCAGTGACAACGTTCTGAGGCTTAGGGAAAAGGGGGACCAGAAACAAGAAATCCAGGGCGGAGATGGAATGGGTGGTAGCGCATTAAGGGAATTACAATGTGCTAGCCGAATCAGCACGTGTATGAATTGTTGCCTATAGATCTATGATTTGTTCTGTAAACCTTCACCTAATTCACAATAAAAAAATTTTTTAATTAATTAAATTCTAGAAAAACTAAACAAATTTACCAGTGAGACAACAATAATGATTTCTGAGCGGTGTTTGAGAACTTGCATTATCAGAATTTGCATTATCAGTTTGCTTTTTGGGTTATGCTTTTTTAAAATGTATATTTATGTACCTTCTTGTTCCCTGCGCTCTCCTTAAGGGTCTGTGACTTCCCCACGAAGCTGCTGACCCCTGGGGGAAGCGGAAGGAGAGCTGGGAAGCAGCTGCAGCCTGCGTGCTGGGGAGAGCTAGGTAAGGGTGGGGTGCAGTGCGGCTTTGAAGATGAAGACAGCTACCCTGGAGGGAGCACGTCACTCATAAACCTCTTAAAGAGCTGTGCCTGGATGGCAGGGGCAAAGTAATTAAACGACTGTGGACAGACATGATCTAATTTATTGGCCTCTCCAGCTGCCTTCTGTGGAGCCTGTGCTGGACGGTAAGGGAGCTTTGACTAAGAGTGCATTTTGGTGGGCTGAGAAGGGGGCTTGCTGAGAGTAGGGGGGAAATGAATACCCTCTGGGATCAGGAGACACCAAGATTCAGACTAAAGAGAGTGGGGTGGGGTGGCCGCTGTCTGGCCTTGACACACTCCCCCACAGGAAGGCCGCTGTCAGGATGACCCCTGTGGGCTGAGTCAGCACTTTCCCCACCTGAGGAGTGACACCATGAATACCTGCTACTTAAGGTCCTTTGGTGATCCTGGAGGGCGGCTAAGAAGTGTCCCCAGCTCTAGTGCCAAGGTAGTCAGTCAGTCACTTCGATCTGCCCTCAAATGTACACACTCAGAAAATCATTTGATGTGCCTCTAGGAGCCCTGGTGATGTAATGAGTTGACCTGCTAACCTCAAGATCAGTAGTTTGAAACAACCAGCTGCTCCTCGGGAGAAAGAAGAGGATTTCTACTCCCCAAAGAGTTACAGTCTCAGAAACTCACAGAGGATAGTTCGTCCTGTCTTACAGGGTTGTTATGAGTTGGAATACACTCGATGGCAGTGACTTTTTGAGATGGCATCTGAAAAGTAGCCTGGTGGTGTTGTG
>NW_022111321.1:17694225-17695990 GCF_000313985.2 Echinops telfairi
TGCACGGCTCCCCTGGGGGCCACTTAGACTGAGTGCTTCTTTGGTGTAGCTGTAGGAGGGGGGCTGATGGACGCCCCCGCTGCCTCTTCGTTGGTCACTACTCACACATTCTCCTAATTGCTAGTCAACTTCCTTCAAGTTCCTGTATCCCTCCCTGTATGGTGCCAATGGTTAACGTGCTTGGCTGCTGACCAAAAGACCGGAGGTTCTTGTTCACCCAGAGTTACCTCATCAAAGAGGCGTGGTGATCTACAAAATCATCACTGAAAACCTTATCGAGCACAGTGCCACTCTGACACCCAGCATCCATTCCACAACAGTTGATTCTTAAAACTCCTGATTTAACACATGCCGGTACATTGCCCCCTGGCTGGTTACCCTCAAGTCACGGGACACATTGGGTAAGCAGCATTACAGTCGACCCTCTTGTCCAAAGGGATGCTCTACAGCACGCACAGTGCATGGCTGAAACTATAGAAAGTTCTGATTTCTCTCTACACGATGGTTTCTTTCTAGGCATATACACCCGTACTAAAGGTAGTTTCTAAATTAGGAGCAGTAAGAGGTTAACTCATAGTTACTAAAGACAAAATAGAAGAGATCCGAAGTAACAAAAGAAGGGGTACTTGAACAAGCCCTGAGCTACTGGAAGACAGCTGCCACCCGAATGACTACTAAGCGACACACAGGAAGCTGACGTATGGGGTAGAGCGTGTGGCCAAAGGGATGAATCACGGATCCCGCAGCATAGAGCAGAACTGAGGGAGATTTCTTTGTGAGACTCAGAAAAGTGCACAATTTTAAACTTATTAATTACGTATTTCTGGAATTTTCCACGTAACATTTTTGGACCAAGTCTGATGTCAGGGAACTGAAACCATGGTTTAGAGGGGCTGCTGGAGTGTGATTTCAGGTCAGTCACTCCCCAGCCCCCATTTTCTCATCTGAAAGACAAAAGGGAGCCCTCCTGGTATAGTGGGTATATTTTGTGCTTCTAACTTCAAGGTCAGCGGTTCAAAACTACCAGAAAGACAAGGCTTTCTACTCCCTTTAAGAGTTAAGGTCTGGAAACCCACAGGGGCAGTTCCACCCTGTCCTATCGAGTCGTATCGATAGTATCGACTCGGATGACAGTCTCTTTGTTTGCTGTCGTTATTTTGGGGGACAAAAAGGTAATGCTACCTGCTGTTTCTCTATGGAAAGCAGTATGGTGCTTCCTTAAACTAATCAAATATGAAGACCTATGATCTTGCCATCGCTCTGCTTGGTAAATACCTTAAGGAAATAAAAACAAGACACAAACAGATACCGGCACATCTATGGTCATGGCAGCAATTTCTATAATAGCAAAAAGCAGAAGAACAATGAAAAGGTCCATTTGTGGATGAGAGAATAAGCAAACTCTGGTGCATGCACACAATGGAATATTATGCATTAAAAATGATGATTTTGTCAAGCACCTCATGACATGGACCAAATTGGAGAACATTATGCTCAACAAAGTTAGTCGATTTCAAAAATACCAATTATCATGACACCATAATTATAAATGGGAAAAATGGTTCTGACAGCAAAGTAAAAGACTGTGATGAGGCCAGAGGCTCAGGGGAGGGAGAGGGAGGGTGGCACAGGGAGGTAAGGAGGGAGAGGGTATGGAAAGCAAAAAAGAAGAAGGAAGAATCATATACAGGGGGTTTACTGAGACATCAGACAGTTGTACTGATGGGTTGTACAACTACATACAGAAAAATTTTAATTTTCTAAA
>NW_022111321.1:17698465-17713528 GCF_000313985.2 Echinops telfairi
CTGCAGCTTCATTGCCATCCTCTCAAGTAGCTTCTTCTGGGGGGAGGGGCTGTTGTCCACATAGCTGGTATGGGGGCTGAGCCCTCAGGCCCCTCCACTGGCTCCCCACTCCTTGCCAGACCTTTCTTATACTTTAATAGTTTCCTTGTCTCTACAGTATTGTAAATTCTATACCATTGGCTAAATTAATGACAGTATCAATAGAATGGTCTTTTGCCCCAGGAGGATGATTGGTAATGTTCAAAAATATAAGATGACAACCTTGTCTCTACAGTGAAGCAGAGACATACATAAGCCATAGATATACAAGGGGATAGCACCCAAAAAACTTGAAAAAAAAGCTCCACTGAGTGGAGCTATGTAGTATACAGTTTTCCCACTAGGTGAGCATCAACCAACTCCTGAGTTAATGCACCCAGTGTGTCACTTGGGAAGGTTCTCTACGGTACCAGTGAATTTTTTCATAGAAGCAGTTTCACTCGAGCCTCACTTTTTTGTGATGGCCGATTTAAGTGAACAGCATGTAGCTGTGAAATTTTGTTTCCTGCTTGGGAAAAAGTACTGCAAAAACTGTTGTGATATTGAGCACAGCTTACAAGGACAGCACTATGTGAAACACTCAAGTGTACAAGTGGTCTTCTCATTTCAAAGAAGGGAAATGTTGATTGATGGCAAACCTTTTTCTGGATGCCTGTCAACTTCCTGAATGGATGAAAATGTCAACTTCTAGTGCATTTGGAGTTTGTTCCACCAGATCAGACTGCTAATCAAGCTTTCTATTTAGAGGTTCTGAAAATATTGCATAGCAGTGTGTGACAAAAGAGGCCTGATTTGTGGCAGACGGGGGACTGGCTTTGCCACCATGACAATGCACCTGTTCATGCAGCCATCTTAGTGTGCCAGTTTTTGACAAAAAACAGCATGCCTCTCTTGCCCCTTGCACCTCATTAATCTGACTTCACTCTGTGCAACTTCTTTTTGTTTCCACAAATGAAGAGAGACACGAAAGGACAGTGATTTGATGGTATAGAAGAGGTGAGGAAAAAAACAAGGGAGGTACTGTCAGCCATCCAAACAGATGAGTGTGAAAAATGTTTCCAAGAATGGAATCATTGCAGGTTTGACAAATGTACTAAGTATAATGGAGAGTACTTTGAAGGTGATAAGGTTGTTTTATTAAAAAATTAAATATATAGCTTTGAAAAAAATCTATTTGGGGGTGTTACCCCTTGTATGAATGGATTTGGGGCTCATACTTAATTTGGGCTCATCCAACCAAGGAACACTTAGCTCTTATAACATGGCCCTGCTAATGCTCACCCTCATGAAGAAATCACAGAAGACATGGGTGTTATAGCAATGTGTGGCAAAAAACTAGATGGCGCTCAGCTATCAGAAAGAATCACATCTAGGGCCTTAAAGGTTTGTCTTCAAGCAAGCAGCCCTCTAAGTGAGGCATCAACTAGGTGTACATGGAAGAAGCACATTAGCCTGTGTGATCCAAGGACTGTAAATAATAAAATACAAATATGAGGGAGGGAGTGATATTAGAACTTAAATTGTGAACATCCAGTTTGCAGAAGACTATGGATAACAGTGGAAACCTAAAATGCATTTGCAGGGTCCACAGATGGATTAACACTCTGGTGAATCCCCTCTAGTCAAGGGATGTGAACAGTCTTGTCATGAGACAGAGAGCATTGTAAAGTCTATTATGGCAGATGTAGTTAAGTTAAAATGCAATACCATTCGATTTCCCTTTTGACCCATTTTAAAGTTGATTCAGTTAAAAAAAAGTGAAGGAGAAATATATGTGGATTAAGCCTCTGGTGAATTCCCTCTGACCTCGACTAGGGTTGTGAATCGCCTTGTGATCATGCACAGGACATTGGAAAGTGGATCATGGAAGATGCAGTTAGGTCAAAATGTAACACCTTATCATTTGATCTCCCTGTGGTCCATTTAAAATTTGTTCTGGTTTTAAATATTTTCCATTTTCTTTTTGGTTGGGGTATTTCTATTTTACTTTGTTATTGTTGCTAGGTTTCTGGTTTGGGGGGTATGTTTTCTGTATGTGAAATCCAGGATAGATAAGTCTATAGAGACAGTAATGAAATGGTTTCTGGGGCTGCGGCAGAGGAGGTTGGGAGGAATGAGGAGCTAATAACCATCAGTACAAGAAAGAAGAAACTGTTCTAAAACTGATTGTGGCCATGATTGTACAACTCTTCTTATTATGATTGAACTATTAAAGCGTATGATATATGAATTACATGCCAATAAAACTGTAAAATACAAACCAAAAGCCCCTCCAGATTTTTCACCCATTGGAGTAGTCTGATTGGGTTGTAAATGGAGGAAAACCAAAATCGAAATTGACCTAATTCTTTTGTGACAAACAAGCTAGTATTTAAAAATACAACTGCTGTTTCTACTTTAAGGATTTTTGAAGGGATCAAGTGATCGCGGTACACGTTGAAGCACCGCATACAGTTAAGAAGGCACTGGTGATGTATTCCAGGATACTTGCAGACTCAGCATAGAAACATAGCTCATTCCTTCCTTTTGCTTTGGACAGTTTATGCTGAAACCAAACTGCTTTCCACTTTGGGCTTCCACGTAGTGCTTCCCCAGCTATTCTGTATTGTCTCACCTTGAGCATCACCACTCAACAGCCCCGGGGAAGAACCATTAGCCGCAAATGATTTCCATGAACAAGTTCTCAAGGCTGGTGGACATTACAGCATTGGTGCTTATATGTAACCCACACTTAGTAGGCTGTAAAACAAAACACAACAAAAAACTATGGAAATTAAAAAGCCAGATGGCAGGCTAAAGAGCTCCAGGGGCAGGTGGCTCCTTTGATCCTGCCAACCAATTTTAAAACAGGAAAGTACTAAAACCAAGGTTTATTACAAGGTTTGCATCAGGCCGAGCTCTCCTGATAGTCTTTTGCTGGGACTGCAGGCGTTTCCCTCCCAACCCACAGAGGTTCCTGAGATAAACTGCCTCTTTCGACTTGTACAGCAGAGTGGAGTGTGGGAAAGATCTGACAGGTGAGGATGTTGACCCACGTACCCAGGCAGCCAGAATGCACATTTGAACCATCTGAGGAGTTTAAAACAAAACTCAAACAAAGAGAAACCAGGCTCAACCTGATCGCAGACAGGTAAATCAGAATGGCTCAGAGTGGAGCCTGGGAGCTACAGTTTTGAAAACTCCCAGGTAGTTCTGACCTATAGCCAAGGTTCAGAATATCTTAGTAGAGCCTTAATCAGCAACTGTGGTAGTTACATAATTTCATGTCAGCTTCATAAGTGGAGTGTAGGGGTGGAATCTAGCCTGTCAATCAGGTCACAGCCTGATGATGTCTCCTTGTGGAGGTGCCCTTCTCATAAGGAGAGTCCTGAGGACCTCCCCACCCCCACCCCACCCCCACCCTCGCCTTCATCTTTGTGTGAAGAGCCACACAGAGATCTCCATCCACCCTGGAGATGTTTCCACCGCCATTGGATTCACACAACTCTGCACCCACCAGCCTGTGTTCTTCCTGCATTTTACATCATTGCTTGTGGCTTCAGGAGTCTGAAGAGGGATTTATGGACTAGTATCAGACTTATGGACTTGATCTGGACTGGGCTAGGATGTTTTCCTGATATATAACTACTTCTTGATATAAAGCTCTTTCTTACACATATATGAGTGTCTCTGGATTTATTTCTCTAGTCAACCCAGCCTAACACAGTCACCTTTCATCAAAATGCCAGGCAGACACACCAGGGGATGTGCCATTCACCTGGTGCACAGGTGGAGGGCAAAGGGAAGAGAAGGGAACTGAGTGCAGAGAAACCATGTCCAGGCCCCTCCCAGACAGGTGAGGCTGCCACCCAACATGACATCACTTCTAGATAAACAATCTAGCACTAAGGTGTTCTTTCCCCTGGGGATGCCCCTGTAAAAATCTGGCTTCAGAGAAGCACGCCCACTTAGAGACCCATCCATCAGGGGACTTGGAGCAGGACCAACGTTGAGGAATGCAGCCATATGCCTCAAAGGAATTGCAGGCATCCTGGGAGGAGGGCAGCATGGCTGTGAGAGGCTAGCGAAGTGAGTGGCTTGTCCCTAGAGCTGCCTTTGTTTACTAGTTCAGTCCAGGCGTGACTTTATATTTATAAAAATATAAAGTCTGTCCTACGAATGTGACCTGAGTGAGACCCTGACTCATAGGGTCATGACGGCCGCTGACCTCAACACAAGCGAAGTGGGTGGAGGAACAGCAGCGCAGAGCAGCAAGAGACAAGTAGGGTGACTCCCGAAGTGCACAGAAGCAAGAGAGACACTGGCGAAGAGCAGAATCATGAGAAGGATTTTGCAGCCAGGGAAGCAAAGGCTTGGCAGCATAGCGTCTGATTCAAATGTAGACGCTAAGTGACGTTCTTCTCCTGGTTTGTGATGTGCAGCTGGAGGACTGGCCACTGCAGGCGACATTTATTTCTCAGGCTTGCCCAGCCTGGTCAGCTGCTCCTAGCTGGGTTCAGCTCGTGGAAACCACTTTCAAGGGATTGGAGGGGAAAAGACAAAAAAGGCAGGGTTATTTTTCCTCCTGCCTCTGCCTTGTGCAGTGATTGTGGCAGTAATTGTCTCTCCCTGTCTTCGAATACCCAGACAAGCCTGCTCCTCGTTCTGCTGGGGCTCAGTGCCTCTGGCTCCGATAACACTACCTGCTCCTCTTATCTTTCCAGTCAGGAGACAATCACAAGAAAAGGTTGCTCAATATTGGGAATTTTGCAAGCTGGTCATTAAACTGCTGGTAGGTTGAAATTAGTCAATACTGTCACCAACCTGTTTTCTTCCGGAACTTATCAACACCCCTCTACTCACAGCCCAAGGGTGGTAGCAGCTTCCTGTGTCGTCCATCTCTGGTTTGCTTCACTCTCCCCTGACTGGTTTCTCTGCAGGTTTTCCTTACAGTGTAACCAATTATTGGCACTAGATTCTGCTTTACAAAACTAGTAGTTTGTTTCCCTGTTTGAACTGTGACTGATCTGCTGACAATGACCTTCCTAAACAACTCTTGGGTTTCTATGGTGAAGCAAGCAGTTCTGGTTAAGGCACTGGGCAGTCAATTAAAAGGCTGGAGATTCAAGTCCAACCAGCTATGGCTTTGAAGAAAGGCCTGGTGATTTACTTAATTAAAAAAAAAAGCCCTATAAAGTACAGGTCTACATTAACACACATGACGGCCTCACAGTTGGAGTTAGATAGCTTTACCAGTTCCATTGCAAAAGATTAGCCATAAACACCAAAAAACCATCATATCCAATACAATTTGGATAGCCAATACATTTTGTTTTCTTGTTCGTTCAGTAATCTTACAAATCACTTAAGCTAATTTTGTTAAAAGTTAAAAACCACTGGAACATGATGTTTAGGGCTATCAGAAGAACCAGCCTTCGTGGAACAGTGGCTACAAATTGGGCTGCCAACAGCAAGATCAGTACAGTAGTTCGTAATCATGAGCTGCTCCATGGGAGAAAGACAAGACTTTTTGCTCCCGAAAAGAATTAGTCTTGGAAACCCACAGGGGCTTCCTTAAGAGTCGCTATGATTTGGAATTGGCTCATTGGCAGTGAGTTCATTTGGGGGGAGGGGTTTATCAGAAGAACCAGATCTAAATGACCATCGTCACCCATAGATACTTCAAGATGAATGCTCTACATCCCTTGAGTTTGCCATGTGGCATCGAAATGGGAAGAAGAAGGAAATGGTCAATAAGATGATTTAACTATGAACACTCATGGTTGTGACAAACAATTACAGTTTTCTGGGATAACACCTCTTCCCTGTAATTTTTGCCTCAACTCTTTGATGCTGTTTGGTTGTTCCTTGTCCCTTAACCGAAAGGGAAGAGATCATGGGCCTTGGAAGGAGATACAAATACAGCCAGTGCAGCTGCCAACCGACATGAAAAATACAAAACAATTTAGATGGTTCCCCTTTATGGATAAAATGTACATCAGATTCAGTAAACTAAAAAATTTTTTTTCAACTTGGAGTGAACAGTGATCATATATCTAACTGGGGTAGAATTTACTAATCTTAAAATGAAACTAAATAAAAATCTTGGTATATTTTACTTCATGACAGTGAAAAATAACTTCTATTTTTTCTTTAAAACTTTGATTTTCTAATAACTAGAAGTTACATGCAAAGTGAAACAGGAAATAGCTTTATAACAAAATAAACTCACTGCCATCAAGTCGATTCTGACTCATCGTAGCCCTCGGGCCGATGCCCCATTGGGTGTCTGAGGCTGTAAACTTTTATGGGAACAGGATGCCTCAGCTTTCTCCTACAGAGCAGCTGGTGGGTGGGAACTGCTGAATTGCAGTTAGCAGTCCAATATGTTACCCACTATACCACCCGGGTTTTCTTTATCACAAAATAGGACATGTCCGTTTTCTTAATATATAGATCTAAAGATATAAAAATTAGTAACTACAAAATCACGTTGAGATGATATCACACAGAGATACTTGTCTTCTAGAATCCGTCCTCACCATGCCAGGAAGGTTCTGATTTTGTTGGGGCAACAAAGTGCTCCATCCCAGTCATGAAACATGATTGATCAAAGCCGACTCCTCAATTCCATCCCTTCGTTCTCAATTCCCTTGTCATTACTAGTGGCCGCATGGCCTGATTCTAATCAGTGAGACACAAGGGGAAATGCGCTAGGAAGGTATTTTTGAAAGCTGTAACTTCTACACAGAGCCCCAGTAGTTGTGGTGGTTACACATTGAGCTGTTTACCACAAGGTTAGCAGTTCAAAACCACCAGCTGTCCCTTGGAAGAAAGAGGAGGCTTTGTACTAATATAAAGAGTTATAGTTTCAGAAATCCACAGGGTCAGCTCTACCTTGTCCTATATAATCTTCATGAGTCAGAATCCACTTGATTGTCAGTGAGTTTTGTTGTAATTGTTGTTACTTATATATGTATATAAGTAACATGTAATTTATATATACATATATAAGTATAAATGGAACAGACAGTTGGTTCCACTCTTTGCCCTGTCTTTCTGCCTTGCACATGGGTGTGGTGTCTGGAGCAGTTTCAGTCCTATTACATTGTAAGGACAACACCTGATTGAACTAGCTAGCAGTTAGCTAACAACCAACCACATAATATCTTCTTTAGGTCAGAAAAATTTGCTTCAAATTTGTTAAAGCTATGGTTAGATTTTCTGTTACTTGCAACAAAAAAACAGTCATGATACCCAAAACTCAAACTCCCTGTCATTGAGTTGATTCCAACTCACAGTGACCCTATAGAACAGGGTAGGTCTGACCCTACCGAACAGGGTTTTTGAGACTGTGACTCTGTACAGGAGAAGACTCCCCTTTCTCCTGGAGAGTGGCTGGTGGTTTCAAACTGTTGACCTGGAGGTTAGCAGGCCAGTGTATAACCACGATGCCACCAGGGCTCCTTGTCATGATAAAACCAAACTCACTGCCATGGGGTTGATGCCGACTCATAGTGACCCATTGTCATGATATATACCCTGAAATACAAATGGATCTATCAAGAAATGTGAATGCCTAGTCAACATATAAAATGCACTTAAGTTCACTATAACCACCATATTGGAAATTAAGTCAATACATGATATCGCTATTTTTTTTTGCCTACAAAATTGGCACATATTTTTTTAAATATATTTAAAATAAAATAATAAAATAATAATACTCTATTGCTGGGAGGCATTGTAAAATGGTGGTTTTCCCACATTACCAATCAAGATGCAATGTGGCATAACATTTTTGGAGAGCAACTTGATAGAATGCAACAAGAATTTAAAAATCTTTATTTATTTTTATTCTTTAATTTAATTTTAAAAATCATTTTATTGGAGGCTCATACAACTCTTATCACAATCCATTGTATCAAGTACATTTGCACATTTGTTGCCCTCATCATTCTGAAAACTTTTGCTTTCTACTTGAGCTCTGGGTATCAGCTCATTTTTCCCCTCCCTCATGAACCCTTGAAAATTTACAAATTATTATTATTTTGTCATATCTTACACTATCCGATGTCTCCCTTCACCCACTTTTCTGCTGTCCATCCCCCAGGGAGGAGGTTATATGTAGATCCTTGTAATCAGTTCCCCCTTTCCACCCGACCTTCCCGCCACCCTCCTGGTACTGCCACTCTCACCTTTTTAAAAATTATAAAAATCTTTAAAATACTTAAACTAATAATCCTACTTCTTAGAGTTTCCACTGTGGAGCTAATTTAGTCTTCATCACGGAGGTAAACACAAAGGTTTATTGCCATTATTGCGCATCCAATATGCAATAGGAAAAGCGCAAAGTGACTAAAGTCAGTGGAGTATGCGGTACAGTCTACATAGGGTAGACCAGTATGCAGTCCCCAAAAGAAAGTTGACTACAAGCCTTTCATTTGAAAGGCTATTGTTATGTTATGGTAGTAACAAAAACATGTTTGTTTGATCACAACCCTGTGAAAGAATATAGGAAAAAATGGTTTGCTGGTTCCTCAAAGAGTTAAACATAGGGAAAAAAAGGTAAACAGAATTGCACTAACCAACCAAAACCGAAAACAAACTCGCTGCCCCTCGTGGAGTCCTACTGAGGCTAGCACAGAACTGCCCGGGGGTTTCCAAGGCTGTAATCTACCGAAGCGGCCTGCCGCGTCTTTCTCTGGTGGATTGACTGCTTAGTTCAAACCGCTGACCTTTTGGTTAAAGACTAGAGCAACCAGGCTGCTTAACAGGACTCCTTTAGAATTGTCCCATGACCCAGTAATCCCGCTCCTAGGGACATACCTAAAAGAAATGAAAACGAATGTTGTACGTGGCTATGCACATAAGAACTGTTTGTAACAGCCAAAAATCTGGGAAAGACTGGAATTATTTTAATGCATAAATGTATAAACAAATTGTGGTAGGTACATACAAGGAAATAGTGTTCAGCCAGCCATACATGAAGTACTGATAGAAGCTACACTATTGATAAACCACGCGATCTTATGCTAAGCGAAAGGACTCGGGTACAAAAGACAGCACACATAGCGTCAGATGCCGTTTCTGTGAACTACGCGCGACAGGCAGGGCCACAGAGAGAAACCCAGATTGGTGGCGGGAAGCATGGCCCGAGGAGGTCAGACTAGCAAGTTAGTGCGGAGTGGTCCCGGCTTTTAGTGGGGTCATGAAAGGGTTTGGGAACGAGGTCGAGTTGGTGTCTGTACACCTGTGAATATCCTAAATGCCACCGCGCCACTCACTTTGGCACGGCGAGGTTTGTTATGTACTTTGATCTCCGTATTAAAAAGATGAACGTCGGGAATTCTCGTCCCCGGTCACATGGAGTAAGCACATTGCACCCGGTCTGGCCGACAGAAGGCAGCACGGAGACCAGGACAGAACACAGGCAGGACGCAGGAGGCTGATGAGTCACTTGCCTAAGGCAAATTGTGAGAGCTGGGAATCTGCCTTCCTCCCTTCCTGGTCCATCTCCCGGTGGACTCTGGGCAGCCCGGAACCAGGAGCGGGAACCAGTGGGAATGGACAGTGTGCTAGGAGGAAAATGCCCTCCTCAGGCCGAAGAATCAGGAACCGCGGTGGCAGCAGGGCCCTGGAGCACTTAGAGGTCTGAGGAAAGGGCACCTTCCCTTCTGAGCCCAGGTGCTGAGGTGCCAGGAGGAAATGGGAAACCTCCTTTCCTCTTTTCTTTTCCCTTTGTCTTCCCATTAGGGGGCACTCCAGGGAATCAGGCATGACTGGGCAGAGTGTGGAGAGAGAGGAACTTGAGACAGTGATCTCCGTCAAGTGCGTGCAGAGAGAAAAGAACTGTCACCCAGGATTCGATGTCAGCTGAAAATAGTCGTCAGGCAGGAAGGCGGGAGGGAAACATTCTCAAGTAAAGGAAAGGGGCATTTATTGCCCGCAGACTTGCTCTACAAGAATTGCTGAAGGATGATTTTCAGCCCGAAGGGGCTGGTATCAGAAGGAAACTTGGAGCATCTGGGAGGAAGAGCAGCCGAGAGATGGTAAATAGCTGGAGAAACAGAATAGACGGTTCTCTTGAGTTCTTGACAACACAAGATTAAAAGCAAAAACGTTTTAAGATTCTGGGCGGGGTTTTCGATGCTAATCCATGAGACAACCACAACATAAAGGAGGTAAGAGACCTTCATGGTGACAAGGCTTCTAATTTCACAAGTGGTTAAATATCTGTGTTCTGGGTGTGAAGAGTCCTGTATGCGTCCCTAGAGCAGCCACTCAAATATTCATGCATGAGAGGCGCTTCCAAAAGTTGTGGGGAAATTTAATTATCTTTTCATTTCATTTTCCCACAAACATTGTGAAGCCCTCTACTTGTATACACCCACACATGAAGAGAGAGAAGAAAAAGATACACAAGGAGTATGGAGAAAAAGATTGGAAACGGATTGTGGTAACAGTCGTGCAGTTCCACTGGGCAGGACTGGAATATGGAATGATATATGTATTCAATCCCAACTAATAAAAGAAAATACATGAAAAGGAACTACCGGAAAAGAATATTTTTCTAATAACCAAAAGGAAGGTGCAGTGTAGTGAATTGCTCAACAGGGCTCTTCTAGCCATAGTCTTTGCAGTGCCCACCAGGACTTTTTCCTGATGGGTCTGGGTAAAGAAAGGTGGGGAAAGATGCTGATAGATTATGTGATTCCGTTGTGAGTGATTGATGCGGTTAGTCGTGATTGCAAACACTTGGCTGTGGTCACAGAGAACTCACAGGTCATACTCAGGATTAGGGGCTTCATTAGAGACGTTAACAGGTTACAATTCAGGATCAGAAGTGTTCAGGACACAGTCCTTCCAGTTTGGACAAGTCTCAGCTGCGCCTCATCTCTCTGGTCTTTGACTTCTCAGCCCGCCTAGGAGGGGATTGGCCAGTTTTGCCCTCTTGCTGGTTTTATAATGAGCTATTGAAGAAGTAGGGGAAGTCATTGCTATTAGAAAAGAAGCAGCAGGAATGGAGTGTGTCCTTTGGACCCCAAGATTTCTGCATACTGAACCCCTTTGATCAAGGACAGAAAGCTATGGCAGTGGAGGAGCAGCAGAACACAAGGCTGAGCAGTGGGCTTCCCCTGCCCCCAAATAAATAAAACTGAGAGCCTTCAGGCAGGAGACATGTAGAGCAGGGTGCATCCAGACCCTTAACAGGGAGCTAAGTTTGGTGCCCTATGGAGCTAGAGCTGATAGGCTTTGGGGCTGGGGCTTATGATGGAGTGACATGATAAATTAGGTATTTACAGCAGCTCCACAAGAGTTTCCTAACATTGCTCAAGGCAGGACAGAGGCCAAGGGGTCTGGTGGCTGAGAAGTCAAGGAACAGAGAGGTGAGGTACAGCTGAGTCTTGTCCAACCTGGAAGAACTGTGTCCTGAACACTTCTGATCCTGAATTGTAACCTGTTAAGGTCTCTAATAACCCCCCTAATCCTGAGTATGACCTGTGAGTTCTCTGGGGCCACTGCAATGAATTACTGGACCCAACTGAGAAGTAGAGAGTGCTATGGAAGAGGCCATTGGTGTCCGAATGGGTTAGGAAGGTTGGAAGATAGAGGCATCTCTGACCCCAGGCTCAAAGGAATGTGCCTTGGGCAGCTGATGCGTCTGATAGTGATTTTCTCCTTGTCATTTTCTCTTGTCATTTCTTACAAAAGGCAAGAAAGAGAAAACAGAAAACAAACAATAAAATGGTAGGCTTAAATCTAAACATATCGATCATTATACCGAATGGATGTGATCTAAGCACATGAATTGAAAGACAAATTGTCAGAAGAACAATACCCTATAGGACAGAAAGAATTGCCCCTGTGGATTTCCGAGACTGTTAGCTCTTAGCATAAGTAGAAAGCCTCTTCTTTCTCCCAAGGAGCAGCTGGTGGTTTCTAACTGCTGACCTTGTAGATAGCAGCCCAACTTGTAACCACTGTGCCACCAGGGCTCCAACCTCAGCCCTAGGCAACCACTGATTTGCCTATTCTGGGGATTTCATAGAGATGGAATTATGTACAATGATCTTTTTAAAAAATCATTTTATTGGGGGCTTGTACAACTCTTATCACAATCCATCCATCCATCCATTTGTCAAGCACATTTGTTGCCCTCATCATTCTCAAACAATGGTCTTTCATGAGTAACTTCTTTCAGCTATCATAATGAGGACCAGCCACTTTGAGGTCCAACTATGTTGTATGTGTCAGTGCACCGCTCCTTTATATTGCTGAATAATATTCCATTTTATTTACCCAGCCAGCCATTGGGTATAAGTGGGTTTTTGGATTAGGTGCATATTTGGGCTATTTCCGCTTTTTGGTGGGTGGAGGCTTTTATGGGTAATACTGTTATGAACATTTGTGAACCAGTTTTTGTGTGGACCTATGTTTCCACTTTTCTTGAGTAAATACACCCAGGAGAGGAATAGTGGGATATAAGTGGGTTATACAGAAACCCTCTCTATATGTGCGTTTAATGTTTAACTCTATATATATGTTCAACATTTTGAGGGAAGTATGCATCACCTTTATGGTGACAGAAAAAAATAGTGAAGATAAAGTAAAAGGACACCTAGGTAGTATGATTTGAGGGCTACCGGGCATACTCCAAAGAGCTCCGGTGGCACTATGGGATAAGCTGTGGACTGCCAATGGCAAGGTCTGTGGTCAAAACCACCAGCTGCTCTATGGGAGAGAGAGGCCGTCTGCTCCTATAAAGATTTGTAATCCCAGAACCTGTCCACGGGATCATGCTGAGTCAGGATCGATGCCATAGTGGTGGCTTGGTTTGGGGCATTCTCTAGGGGCCTCTGATGGCACAGTGATTAAAGGTCTGTAGTTTGAACCCATAGCCACTCTGTGGGAGAAAGATGCGGCAGGCTGGTTTGGTAAAGATGTTCAACCTCGGAACCCCTATAGGGTAAGTGTGCCTGTGTATTGAGTCACTGTGAACAGGCATCTCCAGGTCCACAGTGGGTTTGGCTGGGCGGACGCCCCAGTGTGTGATTCCACCATTACCCCTCCTAGCCTTCCTCCTTCACTGCTGAATGCTTGATTTCAAGCACTGTTTTACAACTGCAACCAAAGCAAAGTTGGTATCAATTTTTAAAATAAGCCGAAAACCTTTCTTGGGTGAATTTAGTCATTGTAGCCCCAGTGTTCCTTTCATCACTAGAGAGTCGCACAGAGTGGAATGAGGAAGCTGGCCTCTGTGGCATGCTCAGCTGATATATTTTAAGTACAGACTTTTAATAGGGCCCCTGGCAATGTCAATAAGGAAACATTCCTGAGGAAGAGAGTGAGGTGAGCCTTCAGCTCTTAAATATCACAGCGGTGCAATAACTAGCTGCAGAAAAGCAGGCCTGACTGACGAAGGTAAAGGAGAGAACGCATCCATCATGGGCAGCAAAGGCAATGCCTCAATAAGCCTCCGACCTCACTGTTCTGTTCTAAGTCCTAAGACCTACAGCAGCAGTTCTCAACCTGTGGGTCGCGACCCTTTTGGGGGTCGAATGACCTTTTCACAGGGGTCGCCCAATTCATAATAGTATCAAAATGAGTTATGAAGTAGCAATGAAAATAATTTTACGGTTGGGGGGGCGGGTCACCACCACATGAGGAACTGTATTAAAGGGCTGTGGCATTAGGAAGGTTGAGAACCACTGCAATAAAGGAAGAAAGGATTCACCTGAAAGGATTCACCTGAATCCCCTTTGACTTCTACTGTGTCCCCAGTGTGATTTAGACTAGAGTGGATGACAGTGGGTGAGGGGGGGGGGGTTGGGTGCTAAGGAGAAGGAAAATATTTTCTGACTAACCCCACCTAGATCTTCTTTTGTCCTTCAAAAGGTTTCCCAGCTATTTCTTTCCCTTAGTTTGTGACATTGTGCACACAGAAATGAAGCAAAGCCCATTCCTTTCCATATTGGATATGTACTAAGCGTCAGGTTGTGGAAATGAAGCAAAGTTCATTCATTTCCATATTGGATGTCTACTAAGTTCCAGGTAGTAGAAATGAAGCAAAGTCCATTCATTTCAATACTGGATACCGACTAAGTTCAAGGTTGTACGTGAGGCTCTCCTTCCTTGAGACAATCCCTGATGGCCAGGGATGCAGACCCAGCTGACCCATACACACGTTCATATTCTAAAGAATAGGCCAGGTGGGAAACATATCAGACATTTGAAAAATTATTTTAAGATGTGTTTATGAAGGTAAAAAGTACAACCATACACTGTGTATCATTTTCTTATCAAATGTCATCATAATGCTTTTTATAATATATGATAAAACTTTAAGGAACAATAACAGAATTGAAATAGATGAGAATAAGAGAAAAGGCAAATAAAATAATAGGAAAAGGGTTAAAGTCTCCTGAAATATTATTCCCACTAGATAATAACTTTAATGATTTAGGCTATAACCTCCCAAAATGATTATATGCATTTTTAAAGTAAATGATTAGCAGTGATTTTTTAAAATTCTGGAATGGTAGGTCTTACTGGTTTCCCCCTAATTTCCATTGCCCCATTTTCTTAGTAATAACATATCCAGCTTTTAGTTGGGCACCTGACTACCTAGGATTTTGTGCTCTCTGTTTTCATGGTCCCTCGTAATCTACACAAGGTGAGTAGTTCAAACCCACCAGCTGCTGTGTGGGGCTCTGTGGGAGAAAGATGAGGCTCCGCAGCCTTGGAAAGCCAAAGGAGCAGTGCTACTTTCTCCTGTTGGGTTGCTGGGAGCCAGAATCGACTTGACGGCATCAGGTTTCATTTTTGCCAGCTTGTTTGGTATTTTCCTGGTCCAGTAGGACTAGCTAATGTATAAATGTGCAAAGAACTCAGTTCTGGATCTGCTAGCAGCGGTTTTTAACCCTTGGGTCGCCACCCCTTTGGTGGTCAAACGACCCTTTCACAGGGGTCGCCCGATTCATAACAGTAGCAAAATTACAATTATGAAGTAGCAACGAAAATAATTGTATGGTTGGGGGGGGG
>NW_022111321.1:17715114-17722816 GCF_000313985.2 Echinops telfairi
TTCAGTAATTCCTCTCAGCTACATTGCCCTTGATCAAGCCTTACCAGGCATCCTCTGACCTCCTCACTGCCTATTTTAGATCACTTGTTATTCCCTTGTCCCTGGATTTGTTAACACCCACTTCCTTTACCCGCCTCCTCTCTCCCATGTCCACTACCCCACCCCCAACCATTGGTCCCATTGTTTCTCCTCCAGATTGTTAATCCTGCCTATCTTATCTAGATAGGCATAGAGACAATAATAAGCACAAAAACAAGGCAGAGCAAAACAAAACAACAAAAGAAAACCATACAACAGCAACAAAAACCAACGACAAAAAAGAAAAGTCTATATATAGTTCCAGGTCCATTTGTTGACCTTTAGGAGTGTTTTCCAGTCAAGTCTGATGGGAGTGTCATGCCCTGGCCCCAAAGTCTCTTTTTGGTATTCCCCGGAGACTTCATTGCTTTGCTCCCCTTAATGCTCTTTGCACACCCTTAGTGTTTCGCCCCATGTGGTGGGGTCAGATCGGGTACAATTCCCACACTGGGCCTTCAGTGTTGTTCCTTGTAGTGATATGAGTCAGGGAGGGACATCTTGTCTCGTGGTGGGGCCGGCCCTATGGTCCTCTCTCTGCATTGGCTACTCTGAGCAGGAATATCATCCTCGAGACTTGGTGGCCCAGGATGTGTTCCACTCTCTCTCCTTCCCTCTTCATTTGCTTCTGTGTGCTCTGATCAGACTCACACCTCTCCCTGACCTGTAGCTTCAGTGCTGTCCTCTGTAGTGCATTCTTCTGGGATGAGAGGGGGTGTGGGTCCTTGTAGTTGGGATTGGGGCCAGCCCCAAAGGCCAGCAATTTTAATCACAATTTATTGGCAGATGGAGATTTTCAAGTAGTTCTCTCACACCAGAAAGTGGGATAAACATTTGTGTGTATGTTTTTTTTTTAACTGAAAGCATCTTTTTCTATGGGTCTTTAAGAAAATGTGACTATCCATCCTCCCCACCCTCACAGCCCCATCGCATAAATGTAACTCTGAAACAGAAAAGACTGGGAAATTATATCCACTAGTTAACCCAAAGGACTCAAAACTAAACCCACTGCCATCAAGTTGGTTTTAACTCTTAGTGACCCAATATAGGGCTTCTGGGAGCAGGAATTTTAACAGGAGCAGACAGCCTTATCTTCTTCCCATGAAGCAGCTGGTGGATTTGAAATGTGTTCTCATACCTAGCCCACAGCACCAGCAGTCAGCTCACAGAACTTATAAATCAAGATTTACAGCCTTGGCAATCAAAAGTGGCAATTCTACCCTGTCCTAAAGAGTCAGTATGAGTTGGAATTGACTCAATGGCAATGGGTTTTGCTCAAAGCCAAGATTACAGCCCAGCAGGATTTTCCAGAACTTCGTTATTTCTGATGGCTTGACATTAGTGTCCTTGAGCTTCTGCTTAGTTCAAAACCCCAAACCAAACTCGCTGCCATCAAGTCAATTCAATCTCAAGGCCACCCTAGAGAACAGAGTAGAACTGTCCCAGTGGATTTCCAAGACCATAAATTTTTTTTTTTTTAAAGCACAACAAGAAAGAAAAGCTTGTAGTTAGTTCAAGGATCACTGGCCTTTAGGAGTGTTTTCCAGTCCAGTCTGTTGGGGCACCACGCCCTGGCCCCAAAGTCCACCTTCAGCATTCCCTGGGGACCTTGCTGCTCCATTCCCTTGCTGTACTGCTGCACTCCCCCAGTGCTTTGTCTCGGTGTGGGGGGATCAGATCGAGTGCAATTCCCACACTGTGTCTCTGGTGTTGTCCCCCGCAGGGCCTTGGGTCAGTGAGGGGCATCATGCCAAGACCATAAATCTTAAGGAGAATAGAAATCCTCATCCTTTGCCCATTGAGTGGCTGATAGTTTTGAACGGTTGACCTTGTGATTAAGTCCAATTATGCCATCAGGGCTCAGGGAACTATATATCCTGAAGTTGTGATCAGTAGCCAGTGATCACTTCAGCTTCCTGAAGATCACAGCCCCCAACACACAACTACGACACCACCAGAATACGTCCCAATTTAAACCTGCTCTATGATCCAACATGATGTGAAACTGCCAGATTAGAACTGAAGTTCTGATTTCCACATTTTTATTGGGTTCTCAGCGTGCTTCTGTAGGACTGCCCCCAGACGCACAAGACATTGCATCCCCTCATTGCATCCCCTCCCTGAGAGGGACTGACACAGTGGCTGCAACAATAGGCAGCGACATGACTGTGAGGATGGGGGTCGCTATGAGTTGGAACCAACTTGGCAGCACCTAAGAACAACAACAGACCTCCCCCGACTCACAGGACAGATGAGGCGATTAGGGTGAACTAACATGCAATCGAACATATTACAGGGTTCAAAGGAGGGAGTACTCCTGTGGGCAAGTGGGTGTTTGAAGAAGGGGGATGAACTGAGGGTGAGACGTGGGGAGAGAAGCTAAAGATTGCAGGGGCCTCTGCCTCCAGCCAGTCCTGCTAATTCAGTCCTTCAACAGGTATTTAGGCCTACTCCATGCAGGCCCCTTGTCCTGTCTGTGATGCAGAGCCCTCAGACCTTCAGCACTTGGCCACACCTGCAGTCAATCTTTGCAGAATGCTCAGTGTGTGCCAGGAGCTGCATCAGGCCCCGGGGACTCATCAATAGGAAGAGCAGACATTTTTGCCCGTCGTCTTCACGTTGCTGTGCACATGCCGTGGTGACCTTAAGTTACAATTACCATCCAACACAGCGTGCCATTTTATATTCTGATTTTTCACACAACAAGGACAGAGTAGGGCTGCTCCTGTAGGCTTCTGAGACTGTAACCCTTTACTGGAGCAGAGAACCTCCTCTTTCTTCCACAGAGCAGCTAGTCGTTTTGAACTGCTGAACTTGTGGTTAGTAGCCCAATGCATACCCACTATGCCACCAGAGCTCCTCACATTTAGTATAGTGCCTAGTATACTAATAAGGGCTTACTAAACGTTAGCTGTTACTATTATCATAGTAATGGTTATTATTATATGAAAAGCCGGCCGTCAGTGAATATTGGTGTGGCCATCTCCTTTATCTCTACCTTCTACTAATGAGAAATATCCCAGAACTGGATTACTCTTGGTCAAGGATAATTCCATATTGCCATATTGGTCACCAAAAGGATTGTATTCACTTCACACTGCCACTAACAATATGTTGAGTCAGTCAGGTTCACGCCAACCCTCACCAACAGTTTGTCCTGGTATTGTTATAGGGACAACATGCTATCTTGATGTGATTTTAATTTTCACTTCCTTATTACTCGGATGGTGAATATTTTTTCCATATTTTTTGCTTACTGTCCAGATATCTTCCAGGGTGAATGATTTATTCCTATGTTTTGCCTATTTATCAGCTAGAATCTTCGGTGTTTTTCAGGGAAATTTGAATAACCTATGTGTTAGAAATATTAATGATGCACACATTTTCCCAGTTAGCTGGAGTCAGAAAGGCCTGGTATAAATGAGGGACCACCAAGATCAGGTTCTGCGTGTTCAGGAGCATGTCTGTGAGTGGGCCGCTGATTCCTGAAATGGTAAACCCAACCACAGCTCTCAGCTGTAGCATTGATCCCTGGGTTGCTCCAACTCTTACCGGTCTATACTTCTGATGAACTATATACTCTTAGTTGTTTCGTAGACACCTCAAGTGTAGTCCAGATGAATGGAACTCACTCATCACCTCTCAGTCAACTAACTTTCCACTTGACTTCCATAGGCTCCTTGCTGTCGAGAGAGTTCCCAACATGGAGAAAAGGTCTCCCAGCAGCTCCCAGACAGGCTTCCTGCTCCTCTTGACCTAGAAGTCATGTGTCCTAATTTTTGATTTGGAAAATATGATCACATATATCAGGAAAATGAATGAAGACGCGGCCAGGTTGACATGCCTCTCGGGCCTGTTTTTGCATGCCAGCATCTGCTGTTGGAGCATGTGCATATAAGCCTTGAGCAGATAAACAGAAGAGTCCCATGGAGATCACCATCCAGTAGTTGAGTAGTTGATACAGGGAACTGGGATATTAGACAAGGGAAAAGAAAGTACTAGAAATCCTTGACTTGGCTATCTGTCCCAAATATCTATTTTTCTTATTTTTAAAAATGTTGTGAAAAAAAAAAATGTTGTGATGTTTTCAAATTATCTTAATATTGTGGCTCTTTCTGTTGATGCTTCAGTTAAGATGTGAGCACTATGAAATCAGAAACTATGTTTTAGTCTTCCTTTAAATGCCTAGTCCAGTGGTCTTTGGCACCTATGTACAGACTGAAACACAAACACATGAGCAAAACTCCACCACCATGGAGTCAATTCTGACTCGCACTGACCTTATAGAACAGAGTAAAATTGCCCCTTAGGGGTTCCAAGACTGTAAATCTTTATAAAGCAGAAAGCCTCATCTTTCTCCAAAAGAGCAGCTAGTGGGTTCAAACTGCTAACTTTATGGTTAGCAATCTAATGCTTTAACCTACAACAACAAGGGGCTCCTTTATGTCTAGATCAAATCCCTTGAAAACCAGCTGACATGGGCAGCATGAGCTGCTATCGAGGAAACACAGTAAGGCATCCATCAGATCAAATATAAAATGCAAAAATGTCCTTGAATGGAAGAAAATTCAAAGAAGTTTTAGTACTTTTTCCTAGAGACGTCCCACTGATAATGTCCCAATTCTCTGCCCCCATATTTCCTCCAAATAAACTGTGGATCATTTAAGAAGCCCCTTCCCCTGCCACCTCTAGTGAGATAAGAGACACTTCCAGTAACACACACTCAGAGCAACAGTTTCTCAGTCCTTCTGGAATATGTGCTAAAGCCAAGCGCCCTGCAGGGCTACAGTTCTCCTTTCCAGAGCTAGGTGTGCCTGGGCTGTGGTATACATACTTATGCTGTGGGTGCATGCCCACGTGAATGTGCGTGGACATGTACACACATGGGTGGGAACATACTGTGTTCAGGAGAGTATACTTTCACACTATTGGTGGTGGAAGGGATGTGTGGTGGCGGGATGATTTTCTGACAACCAGAGTTAAGGATACGAAGCCACCTCCAGGGTTCAAATAGTGGATCATCCATGCAGGAGAAAATGAGCCTCAAACCCACCCCAGCCCAGCCCACTACTGTGGAGTCCATTCCCACTCACCGACCCTATGGGACATGCGTACCTGCCCCTGCTAGGGCTCCCGATAATCTGAACCTCCACCAGAAAGGAACAGAGAGCGTCTTCGTTCCCCCCACCCCCACCCCCCCACGCGTGGCTGGTGAATTTGACCTGCCAACTTTGTGGTCAGTAGCCTAATGCTTAACCCACAGGGCTTCTTGCTTTAGGCCCTGGCCATTCTAATTTCTTCTACAACAGCCAGTTAAGGTTTCCCTATTTGACAAGGGTGCTGGGGGGTTATTTGGTGGGGTATCTGGAAGACGGCGGGAGCTCACATTGACAAACTGCTGCTCACAGATAAAATGGCTCCCTAAATCCAATCAAGAGTCCTCGTGGCTGGTACAGATAGGAACTGGAAACACAGCGAATCCAGGACAGAGGAACCCCTCAGGACCAGTGGTGAGAGTAGAGATACCTGGAGGGTGGAGAGAAGGTGAGGGAGAAAGGGGGAACTGATTATAAGGATCTACATATAACCTCCTCCCTGAGGGACGGACAGTGGAGAAGTGGGTGAAGGGAGACATGGGACAGTGTAAGATATGACAAAGTAATAATAATTTATAAATTATCAAGGGTTCATGGGGGAGGGGGAGCGGGGAGGGAGGGGAAAATGAGGAGCTGATATCAAGGGCTCAAGTAGAAATCAAATGTTTTGAGAATGATGAGGGAAACAAATGTACAAAAGTGCTTGACACAATGGATGTATGTGTGGATTGTGATAAGAGTTGTACAAGCCCCCAATAAAATGATTTAATTTTTTTTTTGAAGAGTCGTGGTGGCATAGTGGTTGCTCTGTGAGGGAGAAAGATGAGGCTTTCCACTCTAGTAAAATGGTAACGAATTACAGTCTGGGAAACCCACAGTTCTACCCTGTCCTATAGAGTTGCTGGAGCTGAAATCAACCGATGGCAGGGGGTTCTTGTTTGCTTTTGAAATTCCAATCATTGCCACTCTTTGGGGCCTGAGGGTGATGATCTGAATTTCTTCCACCGGCACCTGGAGAAGGCGGCACCACTTTGCTCCAGTGGACACCGACTCCTGGTGGCCCCAGGGGACGCAGTAGAACTGTGTGCTGCGCACGATTTTTAATCACTGATTTTTCACACGTAGATGGTTAGTTGTGAGTGGACTCAGCCCCCACTCTTTGGTTTAGCAGGCAAGTACCTGAACCCCAGGCACCACCCAAGGACCCCAGAGAAGTCCCGCAGAGGGTCCTTCCAGGACTGAAGGGAGGACTTATCTCAGGCTGGCTCAGCAGGAAGACTGGTTAATGTACACCCCGGGTAATTATTGCTCTCTGGAGTTCATTCACTAGTATCCAATTCCCCACTGTGAGGTAAGATCAAGGTGACATTCCACAGAAACTTCCTTCTCAACCCATGACACAGAAAAAGTCCCACCCATTCCAGCTACCGTGCGGGTCCAGCCCAGCCCGATCCACCGCTGTTTGACTGGTTCATCCAACTGCCACCCTTGAGGTGGGAACTTTCCTTGTCGGTGGCATCGGGTGGCGAAGGTTTTCTCCCAGGTGCTTTGGGGCCCAGGGGGCGTGGAGGCCCCAGAAGCGTGGGAACGCACGTGAGAGGGCGCGGGTGGCAGTCAGACTCTTTCGGGTAGTGCCCCCACCCTGCTTCCCCTGCCCTCTTGGCCCAAGCCCAGGTCCGCTGAGTACGGTGAGGGCGGCGCCACGTGGACTCCTACCCTGCTGGGACCCTGCGGGGACCCTGCGCAAGCCATCGTCTCCCACGTGTCCCGACCGGGGTGGTGCACCTGCAGCGCGGGACACCGCGGGGAGCGCAGACCTTAGCCAGGGGCACCCTCCCTTTGGGGAACCTGCGAGTCCCAGCTTGATCCCAGGAGGATGGCGATTTGGAAGGAGCAGTAGACACCCAACTCTTTAGGGAGAAACGAATTTGCCCCATAGGGACCCCGAGAGTCCGCAGGGAGCTCGGCCCGCTCCAGAGCTTCTCAGCACCCCACCAGGTGCGGCCCCAGGGCTCCGGCTCCACCTGCCAAGCCCGGCTCCAGGGAAGCCTGGGACCCCAAGGTCGCTGGGGAGCCCGGGCACAGAGAGAAGAGAAAGGAATTAGTACCTGATCCTCTCCTTCTCTGCCCTTCGCAGCTCCTCGTTTCTCTCCAGCACTTGCAAGATCTTCCTGGCTTCGTCGTCATTTAAGAAGCTGACATCAAATCCCTGCGGAACGTCCGTCATTTTCCCTACGGCGTGTGAGTTACACTTGGGCTCGCGGGCGCCTCGGGTTACCACGGCATTTCTCAAGCTGGAGAAAACGAGTCTCACACACCGGATCCCATAGCCAATAATAGGTCCGCCCCTTTGAAAGTCTCAAACCACAACCCTAAGGTACGGCCCACACCTACCGGGCTCGCTTTGACAACTCCTTAATGACATGATTCTCTCCACCTGGCCAACCCAGATGCAAAATCCAGGACTAAAGGCAGAGAGGGAGCCAATCGCATTGCAAAGGGGCGGGTTTCCCGCGTCCGCTCCCCTCCTC
>NW_022111321.1:17722916-17727376 GCF_000313985.2 Echinops telfairi
CGACTGTTTAAGCAAACAAGAAAGGAGCCTGCAGAATTCTGCTCCCATGGGAGCTGAGGCTCCCATGTTGACTCCAAAGTATGTATTTGCTTGGGCTGTTGCTCGTCGCTCCCAGAACTTGGGTTCGCCTGGCACACAGAGAAAGGAGTCAGGAGTCACGCACTCGTTCAACAAGGAAGAACCCATGGGAAAGAGAATTGCACATCAGAACGATTGAGCTGTGTAAGAGGAGGACTGGACTCTGGTCATTTGTGGGCAGACCCTGCAGAGGGGGTGAAATGAGTCTGTGTTTGGGAGTGAATGCTGCGCCAGGTCTCCCCAACCTGTGTCAGACCCTTCTGATCCCACTGCCGCACAAAAGCCAAGCTCAGATGTTTAAAAAGGACATTTAAAATGCAGGTGTCTATACGAGAAGACAAAAGGTGATCCAAAACACTAGGAGTTTTCTGTAAAGTGTGACAATCTCTTTATTCTGTGGAAGCTTTTCGTAGAACGTCAGTCATTCCCAGTTGTACTCAGTAATGGATTACAACGGGAGTTTCCAAAGATAGTAACATGTGTAAACATATGTATATATGTCCATAGGTATATACAAGTATATAAAGGTTTGAGATAGATATACATATAATTTTCAACCCCCATCGCCCTTCCCCGGGAAGACATTGGCTTCATTTCCTAGAGAGAAATCATGTCAGGTCTTTTTTTCCTGTCCCATCACCTCAGTTTGGTCCCTTTCAATGCATCATGCTTGGAAAAGGAGAGGATCAACAAAAAAGAGGCAGACCCTCGAGAAGAGGGATGGATGTAGTAGCTGCCGTGATGGGCTCAGACACAGTGATTGTGAGGATGGCACAGGACCGGGCAGGGGGCACGCGGTCACTGTGAGCGGGAATCCACCCAGTAACAAATGCGAATGAGCTGAGTACTAGCATTTAAAACGTACTTCCACTTGTATCCTCCTTTCTCATGGCAAATAACACCAATAAATATTTTGTTTCTGTAGCAAAAACAAAAACGGCTATTTATGTTTTGGCCTCTGGGCCTCCTAGTCATCTTGATCATCATTATTATTTAAGACATGTCTAGGCAGCTGGTGGTTCAAACAACACTCCGTGGGTGGATGTGATTTGTATGAGGCAAGAAACAGTTCAGTTCACCAATGTTGTACACAGAGAGCAACTTTATACTCTGCTGTTAATAATGGTGGCATAGCAGTGAGTATTGTATGTGGTGTCCAATGTTTCTCCTACTGATGTGATCATTTATTCACTGTTTAGCATCTACGTGAAACTTTTCATTGTGGACACTGCTGGTCTTCTTGTACCTGGCTTTAATGTTTCGGTCAATTGCTCTCACTGACATATACTGTGTGTCCTAAATGAAGGTAGGAGTCTTAGTGGTGGAAAGAGTTGCTAATCACAGGTCTGCTGGTCACACCTGGATGAGGCCGTCTACTCCTGTAAAGGTTTACCGTCTCAGAAAGCTACAGGGGCAGTTCTACTCTGTCCTGTAGGGTTTCTGTGAGCTGGAATGGACTTGGTGGCATTGGGTTTGGTTTTGGATTACATTGTACATTCCAAACAAAAATTTCTTTAGGAAATTTTTATTCCAGCAGGAGAGGTAGCACATTGAGAAAAATGACTGCAAAACAAAGAAAACTCCAGGAGAGGTGTACAAAAAGGTTTCACGAGAGCACAGAAAGAGAAGTCAGGTCAGGCTGAGGGGAACAGGAGAGAGGAGAGCGTTTATGAGTTGCATCTGGAAGGATCGGAATTCAACAGGAAGGAAGAGGACAATGTGGGAGGAGGAATGTGAGTCTATTCCAGGTCAGGGGAACAATAGCAGAAGGACACCCTCGGAATCCTCTCATACTTCTTCAACTCCTCTGATTACAAATGCCCAAAAGGAGCAAAACTGTGGAATCTAGAAACCATGGAATATGAAGTGATTAGTGGATGATTTGTTTGGAGGTCGAGCATGCATTCACAATGGGGGCATTGGTACCCCTAAAAAACAAAAATCAAAATCACTGCTCTCATGTAGAAAGTACACAGTACAGTACATTGAAATAGATATACAGTTTATCTGTGCTATTAAATTTTTTATTAGGTAATTTGGCGGAGGCACCCTAACAGACTCCTTAGGGCAACCAATAATGAACAAGAGGTGGAGAAACCTTGGGCTGGAGCACGGGCATATGCAGAGTAAGGACGGGCCCAGACTGAATGCTGTGCTGGAAAATCTGGACTCTCTTGTATAAGCAGTGGGAAAAATAGTAGATGCTTTGAGGATGGCAATTGTTGAAACAGAATTTGGAGATGATTACTCTGGTAGTGGTAGATAAGGATGATATTAGTTATGTCTTCCACATAAAGCTATGTTGAAATCCTAATAATACTTTTCAATTGACCTTGTTTGGAAGTAGTGTCTGCTGACATAATCAGTTAAATTATGATGTCATGTGGGAAGAAGGTGGGTTCTCATTCCATCTGACTGGTGCCCTTATGAAAAGAGGAGGAAGGACACAGACCCACAGGTGGAATACCATTTGATGACGGAGGAAGAGATGTGGAGTGCTGAATCTACCAGCCAAGGGGCACCAAGCATCGTCAGGAACCACCAGAAGTTAGGGAGACACATTGAAGGACCTTCCTATAGAGCAGGGGTTCTCAACCTTCCTCATGCCTTGACCCTTTCATACAGGTCCTCATGGTGTGGTGACTCCCAGCCATCAAATTATTTTCGTTGCTACTTCATAACTGTCATTTTGCTACTGTTATGAATCAGGCGACCCCTGTGAAAGGGTCGTTTGACCCCCAAAGGGGTCGCGACCCACAGGTTGAGAACCGCTGCTTTAGAGCCTTCAGCGACCATGACATTGCTGACCCTGACTCACCAATGACTCGATGGCAGAATGAGCTTAGTTTTGTTCTTTAAAATCTCCATTACATGTAAACATGGCCTTGTTTGGAAATAGGATTTGTGGAAATATCAACTAAATAATGTCATAACAAACACCATAGGTCCTAATCCTATCTGAGTTACATTTCATATACACGAAAACAGACCTGGAGACATTTAAACATATGTGTCTGAAGGTATATAAACATATATAAAGATACACAAAGAGGAGAAGTGACCAGGTGATGATGGAAGCAGGCATGGTTTTAAGTCGAGGAATAACACAGATTTCTGGAAGTCATCAGAAGCTAGGAGAGGGACATGAAACAATTTCTCAGAGCCCTTAGAAGAAATCAACACAGTGTATTCCTTGATTTGGACTTCTAGCCAACAGAACTATAAACTTTCTGTTTTTAAAAACTCATCCACTGTATGGTATTTTGTTATGACAACCCTAGGAAATCAATACAGATAGCCACAGCAAATGGTGGGAGATAGCAGAAATGAAGTTCAGGCCTCAACCTTGAGGCACACTTTAAGCCTTAGGCTACAGCACAATAGAGTGTTGAGAAATTTACAAGGTATTGGGGGGTTGCCCTGGAAACCATACCAGATAGATCCTGTGGGGCTATGTCTAGTGCTCTTAAAGGTAAAATACTTCTCAAAGATTTGTTTTATTGGCTCGTTCATCCAGCTCCAAGCAGCCAATCTTACCATTAATAGCTGGTAACTGGCAACATTCTACTTTGCCTCTAAGCTAAAGAGATACCCATCAGTTGGTTTTTCAATAGTAACAGCTTATAACAGCAATAATTGCCAGAAATCTTCCATCTTCTTCAGACTGCTAACCAAATCCCTAGCAGAGGGTTTAATTCTTCCTTCTCTGACAGCTCACCCAGCCAAGAAATATCCTGATATGACCACTTGCTCTAAGATGTTTGCCATCCCAAGTCACCTATGAACCCACTGGGCCATTAAAAAGCTACTCTGCATGCCAGCAATGAGGCATCTGAAAAGAAAATTTGGAGAACAGCTCCATTTACAATAACATCTAAGAGAAAAAAAATGCCTAGGGATGTAAACCAGGGATGTGACTGACTTACACAAAATTATAAAACGCTGCTGAAAGAGATTTTAAAAGACTTAACTAAATGGAAAGATCGCCCATGTTCATGAATTAGAAGACCTAATTTTGTGAAGATATCAATACTACCCAAAGCAATCTGTAGGTTCAATGCAAGCCCAATGAAAATTCAAACACCTTACTGAGAACCAAATGAAGGGTGAGCATGATAGTGGGACAGGAAGAAAGTGAAAGGAAATAGAGGAAAGAAGTAGGAAGCAAAAGCTATTTATAGAGGTCTAACTATAGGCATGTATGTATATATGCAAATATATTACTTTATAATGAAAGGGATAGAGACCAATGTACATATATTCATATGTTAAGTATTAAGATAGCAGACAGACTTTGGGCCTCTACTCAAGGCCTCCCTAAGCACAAGAACACATTATTTACTTATTTATTTTGAAGAACACTTTATTCTAATAATCTGGCA
>NW_022111321.1:17728234-17729931 GCF_000313985.2 Echinops telfairi
AATGACTAATAAATTTTTAAAATCCAAACACCCTTCTTTACAGATATAGAAAAATCAATCCTCAACTTTATATGGAATAGAAAAATGCCCTCAACAGCTAAAGCAATGTTTAGAGAAAGAAATTAGGGGAGCTTATGCTTCCCAAGAGCATGCTACACAGCTACAGTAATCAAAATAGCCTGATATTGGTATAACAATATATACATAGACTAATGGAATGTAATTGAGAGTTAAGAAATAAACCCACCTATCGATAATCATTAAATTTTGACCAGCGTGCTATGTTCCTTTGATGGGGAAAGGAGAATCTCTTTAGTAAATGGTGTTAGAAAAACTGAAAGACCATTGGAAAACACATATCCGATGATCTTAGGAACCAAGACACTGCTCCTCTATTGTCTCCAGGCGGGCCCGCCCACATGCAGATATACCCACATACTAATAGTACCCAGTGTGAAGACTGTTACCCACGCTACACCATGCTTCAAGACAAAATTTCATTTATTTGAAATTAGAAATAAATATTTCAGAATATATAATTACATATTGTTTTTCTGATTAATCACTATGCTTTAATTATGTTCAATTTGTAATAATGAAAATACATTCTGCATATCAGCTATTTACATTGTGATTCATAACAGTAGCGAAATTACAGTTATGAAGTAGCAACGAAAATAATTGTATGGTTGGGGGTCACCACAACATGAGGAACTGTATGAAAGGGTCTCAGCATTAGGAAGGTTGAGAACCACTGTTATCAACCTTCAGGAGTGTATCATTAATATTACATCCAATGATTCATATACTTTTATTTCATCTCAAGGAATCCCTGGTAGTGCAGTGGGTTACGTGTTGGGAAGCTAACAGGAAGGTCAGGCGTTCAAAAACACCAGCCTCTCCTTGGGAGAAAGATGAGGCTTTCTGCTCCCACAAAAATTTACAGCCTCTGAAATTCACAGGGACGATTCTCTCTGTTCTATAGGGTCTCCATGAGTCAGAATTGACTCTACAGAAGTGAGTTGTGTTATTGTTTTAATTTATACATAGCAACTCCCCCTTAATGTCTTATCACTTATCCTACTTTCTCCTTGTGTTGTCTATTTCCATTTCTCTTTCTTTCCTAACCCTCTGAACTTTGACCTTTGGTAAATGCTGCCATTTTGATCTTAAATGGTTGACTATATAACGTGAGGGTGAAGTCGGTTCCACAGGAAGAGTAAGTAAGAGCCATAGCCTTGGGAGTCCCATCAGTCTCGTTCTGATTTGGAAACCTGGTCTCTTTATGATTTTGAATTTGGTATAACCATTTTGGAAAACAGTGTGGCAATTCCTCAAAAAACTGAAAATAGAATTACTTCAACTGATTTGATTCCTTGGTTTGGAGGTTTAGGTCATGGTTTCCTGAGACATCCCAGTTAATTGGCCTAATTACATATTTGGTGCTTCGTGTTAACCTCCTCGTTCATTGTGTGGTGCCAAGGGTCTTTAAAGCTTATAAAGAGTGACCTAAGGCACAACAGATCTGTATTCACCTGGAACAGCAGAGGAAGGAGAGTCAGGAACAGGAAGAAGATGCAGAATGTGTAGCTCATTGCCTCCACGAACAACTGCCTCCTCTGTCATGAGATCAGAAGAACTCAGCTACCATTAGTGAGCATTTTGATCAGAAATTGCAGAGAAGAATCCTAATTAAT
>NW_022111321.1:17730805-17731874 GCF_000313985.2 Echinops telfairi
CAGCCTGAACTTTCTAAGCTTTAAACCAAATCATTACATAGTTAATGGTCAATAAAACGTAACTTATTAATCTTAGGGATGGACTCAACGACACTATTTCCCTTCTGGATTTTCTATTCTTGGTCATCTATTTCCCTTGCATTTTCACTTTCTCGTGTTTGCTTTCACCATTGGATCTCATCTACATTTTTTTAAGCACATAGCACAGGTGGAACTCTGTATTTTGTGAGTCAATCTGTTATTTGGCTAAAAGGTGACTGCAGGGACTAGCTTCATTCAGGGTTTACACCATCTTGGGAAGTCCTTCAGTCTCAATTGGTCTAGTAAGCCAGGTTTCTAAAAAACGAATGGGGGCTCTATTCCACAGTTCTTTCTTATTCTATCAGGCTCTTTCCCCCATTTTATAAGAAGCAAACTTTTTTAAAGTAACATCTTTTTAGACTACAAAACCAATACCCCTTTGCTGGAGCTTGGAAAATTTGTAGGGGCAAAAAAAAAAAAAGGAGCTAACAATCTCAGCTTTATTTCTGGTAAAGTGAAGTTGAGCACCGTGGCTTAGTTCTACAGCTAAATGGGTTAACTGGTGCCACCTCTTTCAAGCTAGATGCTGGGAAGAGCACCCGAGGGAGCCTTATGTATACAGAGCAGACAATATTAGTGATAGGAAGTGGCAGGGAGGATGACTACCACAAGTGCTTCCAGCTTTTTAATAAATTGATCCCATCCAGTGAAAAAGCATGGATCGAGGAATTGTATACTTTTTCCACCCTTGAATAGAATAATTTACTCTTCCACCTACCTTGAAATGGTAGGTAGAATAAGAATTAGGTAGAGTTGCTGGAAAGTTATCCCAGCCTGATGGAAGTGGCCTCACAGAAAAGTGAGGCCAAGGAATGATTGTCCCCCACATGCTACTTATTGTATAAACATGTAAAATTACAGAAATGAGTAAGAAAAAGACATATTTGAATTGAGTGTAAATCTGATGATCTGCTCTGTAAATCTTTGGTTATTTTTAT
Organism: Echinops telfairi; assembly: GCF_000313985.2. Taxonomy (NCBI): domain Eukaryota; kingdom Metazoa; phylum Chordata; class Mammalia; order Afrosoricida; family Tenrecidae; genus Echinops; species Echinops telfairi. Next base: position 17,731,825 of record NW_022111321.1, read on the forward strand.
CTAGCACAAATTAGTTTTACATTTTCATTTATATTGTATATGTTCCCATT
>NW_022111321.1:17734561-17736727 GCF_000313985.2 Echinops telfairi
AATGTGAGCCAAGTCACCAAGTTTCTGCCCTAAAGAACATTGCATTCTAAAGGCCAGAGATAAAAAATAATCAGAAAGAAACAATTAACATAAATGTAGAGCCCAAAAATGTGGGATGAACCAAATTATAGCTGAGTGGGAGGGTCGCGGGGTGATGGGCCTCCAGCAAGAGGAGTCAGGGGAGGAGCTAAGGTACCACTGGAGCAGAGACCTGTAGGAAAGGCCAGGCATGTGGGAAATGGGGAAATCGGTGTCCAAATGGCTGCAGTGTGGCTTATGTTTGAATAAACTATATGTCAAAATGAACTTATGTGCTGTCTATAAAATCTTCTGAACAGAAGTCAAGGTCATCTTATGTTCCCTGTCCCAGATCATGTGGCTTAGTGGTTTAGGGCATGGTGTTTGTTCAGCTTGCTATGTGTCAGTCCCTACACCAGGTGTGGGAAACACAAACCAAGTCTCTGTGCTTAGGACACTTGCATTCCCCAGGAAGAGACAGATGATACCTAAGTAAATAAATAAAAGACTTTCAAATGGTGATACGTGTTATGAAGAAAATCAACGGGATGATCGAGAAAGGGTAACGTGGGGCAGAATGGACTACCTGACGTGGTTGGTCAGGAAGTGTACCATGAAATGGCGAGTAAGTGGAGACCTGAAAGGTGACGGCGACCTGCCTAGGAGACGGGTTCTCCAAGAGCAGGCGCTCATACTCTGAGGCAGGAGACATTGACATGCTCTAGACCAGCAGTTGAACCACCCTTTCACGGGGGACACCGATTCATAACAGTAGCAAAAGTAGAGTGATGAAGTAGCAATGGAAATAATTTTATAGTTGGGGGGTCACCCCAACCTGAGGAACTGTATGAAAGGGTCGCGGCATGAGGAAGGTTGAGAACCACGGCCCTAGACGGATGTTGCTGGACACTGGCATATGGAAGAAGACAGACATGAAAGGGGTTGGAAAAGTCAGCCTGGGTCTGATAACCTAAGGCATGTTAGACCAAGACTAGGGAGCTTAGATAGTATCTTAAAGGCTTAAGCGTCAGAAGTGCCGAATTCAAGCTGTGACTACACACTTTACTAGCTTTGAGACCTTGGGCAATTATTTTCCCTCCTCATTTGTGAAATGAGGGTAATAATAGTAGTCGTGTCATGAGGTTGCTGAGTTAAATGAGATAATGTATGTGATGTGCTTGGCGCATAATAAGCCCTCATGAAATAATATATGAATGAAGAGAGTCAGAGAATATTGGCCTACACATTTCTAAATATGAGCAAGGAGAGGGGACATATGGGACCTGGGTTTATTGGGGGAGAGATGTTTCTGTGCCGTGCGAAGCACACTCACTCCACAGCTGAACCTTTGCTCACTGAGAATTGTCTATGAGGGAGGGTCTTCATGCAGCTAACAGAATATTTTTGTTGAAGGTGAAAATATACCATGTGCACTTGCCCCTAGTCTGGAATGTCCAGCAAGTATTATTGGAGCAGAAAGTCTACCCTCTGGAAATAGAGCAAATTCTAAAAACAAAACAGCAACCAACTAAGAGGACTTCAAAAAGTTCATGGAAAAAACCCATGACCTTTTCTCTGCCTCCCCTGCAGTCACTGCAAAGGCCCTCTCTGCAGAGGCCCTCTCCTTCCCAGCGGCGGCCTCATGCGAGGCACAGGGAAGCGCGCTCCACAGGGTTTTCAGGGCTGGCTTTTCAAGACTAGATGACTAGCCTTTCTTTGGAAGCACTTCTGGATGCACTTGGACTTCCAACCTTTTGGTTAACAAGCTATTGTGACCTTCTCTTTGTATCTCCCGGGGACTCCAGAGTAACTTCTAGGTTTGCTAAATCCGATCCAATTCATTCATGTGTAAATTGATACCAGTGCTTTCAGGAACTCTTGGTCTAGTGGTTACATGTTGGGCTGCTAGCTTCAAGGTCAGCAGTTTGAAACCACGAGCTGCTCCTCGGGAGACACATGGGGCTTTCTACTCCCATAAAGGGTGACGGTCTCAGAAACCCCCGGGGGTAGTTCTGCCTCCTCCTCCAGGGTCGCTGTGAGTTGGTATTGACTTGATGGCAGTGTTTGGTTGGTCTTTTTTTTTTTAACCAAGGAACTCTAAGTTAGAGTATTAATACTCACATGATGGTATGTATCATATTAGATAAG
>NW_022111321.1:17737482-17746171 GCF_000313985.2 Echinops telfairi
GAGAATGATGATGGCAACAAATGTACAAATGTGCTTGACACAATGGATGGATGCATGGATTGTGATAAGAGTTATATGAGCCCCCAATCAAATTATAAAAAAGAAAGAAAGAAAGACTGATTCAGTGTCTGGCTTCATATCATATGCAACCCCCCCTCCCCCATACCCAACACACACACAAATCCAAATTGGTTAAGGACCTAAATGTGAAAACTAAAATCATAAAATGTTTAGAAGAAAATATAGAGACCAAGTTGTGGGACCCAAATGACAGAAATCAAGGCAATAAAAGCTAAAGCAGCAAAAGATAAACTAGAGAAAAATCAAATACGTTTGCACATCAAAGAACTTTATCAACAAAGTGAAAAGAAAACCTACAGATTGGGAGACAATTTTCGGGGCTCCTGTATCAGGTAAGGGCCCAATACCCAGAATATATATAAAAACATCTATAATGTGACAAGGAAAAGACAAGCACCTCAATTTAAAGAGACAAAACAAAACAGACTGAAGACTTGGATAGTTCACCAAAGAAGAGATTCAAGCGGCCCACGGCATCATTAGCCCTTAAACAAAACAACAAATTCATGGCCATTGAGTTAAGTTTGACTCATAGGCACCTCATAGGGCAGAGTAGAACTTCTCCGTTGGACTTCCAAGGCTGTAAATGTTTATGGGAGCAGATAACCTCTTCGTTGTGGGTTGGAACAGCTGGCCTTAGGAAGATGTAAATCAAAACCACAGTGAAATATCCACTCAGCCCCATTCGAATGGCAATGCCTGCTGATCCAAACACAAACCAAACCAAACATCAAAGGTGTCAAGAATGTGAAGGAACTGGTACCCTCAGCCACTGCTGGGAGAAATGGAGAACTGAAAAGCGTTTGTCTCACAGAATTACCATTTGAACGTAGGAGTACCATAAGACCCAGCGGTCCCTTTCCTAGGCATGTGCCCAGAAGAAGTGAAGGCAGGAATATTTGGAAAAGAATAGCACTAATGATGGCACCAAATGAAAAAGGTCATCAATGTCATTGAATTGTGACTATGGAAGTTCGGTTGGTGAATGCGTGGGCATGCACATTTTCACCATAAGAAAAAACAAAATTTGCACACCCGCCATGTGGAGGGCTGTTCTTTTCCTTGCTAGTCTAATCTCTCTTTCTAATTTAATCTACCCCAGAGTTCTGCCTTTTTCATTTAAAGAATGTATTTGAAAAAAAGTAGAGATGTATTTGCCCATCTCCTTTTTGAGAGTACGTTATATACTGATGTATGTAATCTAGCAATTTTCTAGAAAGCCTGGTTACCTGGGCAAGATAGATTTTGTCCTGTGTAACTGACCATTCTTCTTGGGCTCCCACTTCACTAAAATTGTATTTAGTATAAAATTACTTTTAACTCAAACCAAACCAAACCCACTGCCATAAAATTGATGACAGCAAGCCTGTCTAGCTAGGGTTTCCAAGACAGCAAAACCATCCTCGGGGGCCACTGAACCAATGGGGGTGGGGTGGGGGAGCTATAGAAACAGATACCTACACTTTATCCTGGATTGTGGGCTATACGACAAAGGTTTTTAATTTCCAGGGGACACAGAGTAGGCTCTTTTTCCCTGAAAAGTTTGAGAAGCTGTGCTGTAAATCTTTATGGGAGCAGACAGCCTCACCTTTCTCCCCTAGAGCAACTGGTAGTTTTCACTGTTAACCTTGCAGTTACCGGTCCAATGCCTAACTCACGGAGCCAATAAACTAGGTCCTGTTGTGTTCATTATGACTCACACTGACCCTCACAACAGAGTAGAACGGGCCCCAAAGGGTTTCCTAAGGAAAGGTGTAAATCTCAATGGAAGTAGACGGACACATCTTTCTCCCTTGGAGCAGCTGGTGGGTTTAAACCACTGACCTTTTAGTTATCAGCCAAGCTCTGTAACCAAGGTGCTCCCAGGGACCTTTCAACCCCAAACTTCAAACTCATTGCCATCAAGTCACCTCAAAGTGACTCTCTGGGGGTCACAAAACCAGAACCAAACTGACTGCCATAGAGTTGATGACGACTCATAGCAACCCTATAGATTAGGATAGAACTACTCACTTTGAGTTTTGGACACTGTAACTGTTTATAAGAGTAGAAAGTCCCGTTTTTCTCCAACAGAGCAGCTGGTGATTTGGAACTATCGACCTTGCCGATTGCAGCCCAATTTGTAACCACTTTGCCACCAGGGATCCTTAAGGGCCAATAAGATGAGAAAATAAAACAGAAACCCACTGTCTACTGCAAATACTGGGTAAATCATATATAATTTCCCAGGTTGGCTTAGAATCATATTTCAGTATTTTTGTTCATGGTGATAAAATTATAAAATTCTTCACCTTCGCCTCAGACTCTTCATATAGGGAAGAGTCCAAATATGAGCTCAAGGTTAATAATGCCCTTATTAGCTCAATCGTCTTACCTTTTGAAGCTTACATGTATAAGCAGGACAGCATTAAGCCAAACAGACTGAACACTTTTGAAGTACAATCATGTGGTTCTTATTTACAGCCATTTTCTCCACTTTGACTATCTGAGCAAACGGGATCTCAATCGATTGGTGTAGTGCTGCTCCTAACAACCACCTAAAAGCCACCAGGAGCAAGACTTCCCTACGGGCTGATAGGTAGGAAAGAAAGCAGGTCTGTTGGAGGAGCAAGCACAGATGTCAGGCTAGAGATGCCTGGGATTTGGAAATGTTGTTGGGGAAGTATTAGGAGTTATTGTGCTATTATTTTCTAGGGCTACGGTATCTATGTTAAAATACACTTGAGATCAGTGTCAAATTCCCACCAAGCAAAGTAAGCACATTTAGGAATCTGTAGTGAACAAGTTCACATTTTTTTCCACCACATCAAAGATTCTGCTTTCAGAGAAGGCTGGTATCTGTCTGTTTCTCTCCCAATCCCATCAGCTTCCTACAGGCTGAAAGCCTCTTTTCAATGTACAATTCCTGACAAGGACAGAGGATATAGTAAGCAATGGGGTGACTTGCGCTTACTTACTAAACTATACAGAACAACTCCCCAAGGATTTTTCCTTGCTAATTGGATGATCTTCCTCATGTATCTAATGGGTCAAGGCAGAAAAGTAGAAGTTTGGAGGGTTGCTTACTTGTTAAATGCATTTTTTGAAATAGGCAGTGATTTTTGCTACGTCTAATTGGAGGATGGAGAATGCTGGATCTTTATGTTCATTAAAGAAAACCTATTGCCCTTTTGAGATTTCCTGGGTGCAAAAGTTCTTGAGCTCAGCTGATGACCAAAAGGTTGGAGATTCAAATCCATCCAGAAGCTCCTTCGAAGAAAGGCCTGGAAATCTACTTCCCAAAATCAGCTCTGGAGAACCTTCTGGAGCACAGTTCTGCTCTGACATACACAGGGTTGCCACGAGTCAGGACTGGCTTTATGCAACTGGTCATTTGTTGTTGATTTAATTTTCTTTTTCAATTTACCTTACCCAACTTCTTGGTATTTTTCTGTATTATTATTATTGCAAATAAAATCTCACAGAAGATTTTCCTACTGAGAAGGCTTGGCTTCCAGCCTCTTTTCTGTAAGCAAGTGGTTTAGTTTATAAATGGCAGAATAGGATGACCAAACGGATATTGAGAAGATGTCATTTCAAGAAAAGGATGTTAAAGAAAGGGTGTCAGAAAAGTAATCTGTAAGTGGACCTAGAGGCCAATAAGAACTACCTGAAATGGATGGGAAATGGGGAACTGATCACAGGGATATATATATAACCCCCTCCCTGGGTGAGGGACAACAGAAAAGTGAGTGAAGGAAACATCAGACAGTGTAAGACATGAAAAAATAGTAATAATTTATAAATTATCAAGGGTTCATGATGGAGGGGAAACATGAGGAGCTGATACCAAGGGCTCAAGTAGAAAGCAAATGTTTTGAGAATGATGATGGCAACAAATGCACAAATGGGCTTGACACAATGGGTGGATGGATGGATTGTGATAAGAGTTGTATAAGCCCCCAATAAAATGATAAAAAACAGAAAGAAAGAACTACCTAAAAATATTGGGGAAGGAGTGGGAGGACCTGAGGTTCCTGAAACCCCAGGATAAAGGGAGGAAGGGAACACAAGAAGTATCCACACACATCAAGGCCAATTGGCATAAAATAGTCCACAGAGTCGATGCTCTACATCCAATTTGATAAGTAGTGACTTGACTTGGGTCTTAAAAGATTGTGAGTGGCCATCTGAGGTGCAATTATTGGTCCCCCCTGTATAGAGCAAAGAAGAGTGAAAAAAATGAAAGAATTTAAAAAATTAATTTCCTTTACTGCAAGGCAACAATTACATCAAAGGACTTATGGGCCATGTTAGTCTCAGCCTCCACAACCCTGAGATCAGAAGAACCAGATGGTGCCCAGCTCCCACTGCTGACTGCTCTGTGCAGGATCTCAATAGAGGGTCATGTATAGTGGCAGAAAAACCATGAAAGAGACTGGGCTTACTGGCCTGATACAGTCTGGTAGAACCTCCAAGACTATGTATGGTCTTTAGTCACCTTCAATCTCGAATTAAACACCCACATGTTTCAACTTCTAGCCAAACAATAGAGAGACCTACAGGGTGAACACTAATGCCAGGGAAGTAGGCACTCCTTAGAACAATCAACCATACCCAAACCAAAAGGGCAGCTTTGCCCAGGGATAAGTCTCAGAAGGTAGGACGGGAGAGGCGAAAAGGACACTGTGGAGACTGCAACCAATGTCACAACATAAAATGTGTGCAAATAGTTGAATGGAAAACCAGTTTACTCTGCAGATGTTCACTCAAATCACAATAAGTTAATACATTTAAATAGATAAAAGTGTCTATCACCAGCCGGCAAAGAGAAAATTCAGGTTTCGGTTAAAGATGAAAGAAACACTCAAAAAAGGTCTTTAAATGTAGAACATCTGTTAATGTTAATAAGGGACTTGGAGACCATAATATAATTAACAAGTAGGCTAAAGGGTTCAGTTGAACGGAGCTGGGTGGGATGAATCTGGCTTGCAAAGAAGCCAGTGGCGTCCTCAGGAGTAAGACTGGTATGACGGGGAGAGGAGTCTCAGTCCACAGGGGGGACAGTTGCTTTGATAAGAGGTTCATATTTTGGCTAGATAGAAGTGGCCAAAGGGAAAAGAAACGACAGTGATTGGAATCCTAACACAAAGGAGAATGGAGAAGTTCTTCCCCACATACTTCTCCAGTACAGAGGAAGGTGAAGGGCAGATAGAACACATTTCCTTAACAATGGAAGAGACCACAGTGAAAAGGCTGCATTTTCACACTACCCTCATACATGAGGAAAGAGGAGGGACACTACAGAGAACCTGCCAATAGCAGAAGACCCACCAGAAAACCAGCCAATGGTAGGAGGTCCTCCACGAGCACAATAAAAGGTTGGGCTGTACTTTCTATGAGATCTTTTGCCTAGGCCTTTTGGGGCTCTTTCCCAAAGTGTCCCCTTCAATAGACCTTCTCTTTTCTGTTCAACCTTTTCCTCTGACTCTAGATTGTATTTTGTCCCCTGTCAGAAATCTTTCTTGTGAGAGTGACAAAAATGAGGAGTGGGGAGGCTCAAAACTTTGAGCCACCACCCTGTAAGATTATGAATCACCCAAAGGCCCAGATGAACAGTGGTGTGATAGGTAAGCATTTTGCAAGGGTGCTTCAAGGAAGAGAACCTTTCACTGCAAATTAATTTCAACCATAGCTTCCAAAAAAGAACTGGGCACAAAAACAATGACTCTGTTGCTTGTTTTTTCCTCATTCTATAGAGACTCCATGTCAAAGCAGCACTGGCCTGACGTTTACAAGCAGACGTACTGGGAAATAGCCGCCTACGAGATACATAGGAGGGGATGCTGGTCTTACGACATTAGTCTGTCTGAGCAGTGGTTTCAACTAAGGGTGATTTTGCTCCCGTGTAACATTTGTTGATGTCTAAGGATCAAATGGCAGTTGTGCACACAGAACAAGGGCATATTGCATGGTTTGGAATCAGGAAAAGTGTGCATCAGGGTTGTATCTTCTCACCATACTTATTCAGTCTGTATGCTGAGCAAAAAATCAGATAAACTGAATTATATGAAGAAGAATGCTGCATCAGGATTGGAGAAAGGCTTATTAACAACCTTCAATATGCAGATGACACAACCGTGCTTCCCAAAAGTGAGGAGGACTTCAGGATTTGCTAATCTAGATCAAGGATGACAGCCTTCAGTATGGATTAGAATTCAATGTTTAAAATAATATTAATTAATTAATTAAAAGTCCTCACAACTGGACCAATGGAGAAAAGACCAAAGTTGTAAAAGGTTTTGTCTTGCTTGGATCCATAATTAATGGTCTCAGAAGCAGCAGTCAAGAGATCCAACAACATATTGCCTTGGGTAAATCTATTGCACAAGACCTTTTTGTGAGGACTAAGGTGCCCCTGGTCAAGCCATGGTGTTTTCTATCACCTCCTATGCATGTCAAAATTGGATATTGAGTAAGGAAGACCGATGAAGAATCAATGCATTTGAATTGTGGTGCTGGTGAAGCATATTAAAGTACCTCGGACTGCCAAAAGAACACACAAACCTGTCTTAGAAGTATGGTCAGAATTCTCCTTTGAGGCAAGAATAGAGAGACTTTGTCTCCCATACTTTGGGCATGTTAGAAGAGACCGGTCAGTGCAGAAAGACAGCATGCTTGGTAAAGTCGAAGGGCATTGAGAAAGAGGAAGACCTTCCTTTGACAAGATGGATGGCCACGGTGGCTGCACTGATGAGCTCAAAGGATGACACAGGATGTTGCAACACACCGTTCTGCGTGCATAGGGTCACAATGAGTTGGAACGGACTCAATGACCTAACAACAACAAAGATATTTTTAATTGTCTGGCTTTGGTAAAGCCCAGAGATGCTACCAGTCATTCAATGAAAATGAGCTATCAGGTCCAAAATGCCAGTAGTGCTTAGTGCTGAGAAACCCTGTATTGGAGAGCCTTGGATTGAAAGAACCCAAGTTCTGAGCCATATGGAATACATGGAATATTGAAAACCTGTCCTTTGAAACTAAATCCATTCTCTGATGGATTTAATTAGACAGAGTTACTTGCCATGGCCACTGTCTAGCAGACAAATGAGGGGTCTTCAAAAGTTCAGGGAAAAATCACATTATTCTTTCATTCCAGTTTCCCACAGGCTTTTTGGAGCCCCCTTTATAAATGACCATGAACTATTCTGAAATGCATGAAGAGAAATGCAAAAATTATAATTCACCATCTGAAGCAGCCACCGACAGTCCCCTTCACCCAGTTCTGTGCTGTTGCCCCTTCCCACACCAATAAGGTGGCAGTAGCCTCTTGACTGGCTGCCCAGCCTCCAGGATAAACCCTCTCTAGTATTTTGCACGAAATAGAAACTAGCTTTGCTTTCCTGAAATAGTCTTTGCAATATATGACTTCTCTGAAATCCATGTAGTCTCAATATCGCCTTCTACATACATTCTCTAAACTGCCTCCCTAAGGCCCATCATGATCTGAGACACTATTAAATCCTTTCCTAGCTACTCTCCACTGGCTCCTGGCTGCTGGTTTACTGTCTTTGCTAAGAGCCTTTCTGAGGCTTTTGCTATCCAATTTCCTCCATTCTGCTATCTACATCTTTCCCTCCTTTATAAAGCCCTTTGGTCGGCTCCAACCCAGCAGGTCATCTTTTTCAAAAGCTTATTGTACCTGTTAATCAGCCCCACACAATTTAACACTAGATGATTCACGCAATTTTTTAAATGTTTTAAACATTCTCTAATGAGGTAGTGAAATACTTGAGTTTAGGCCTCTTAAAGAGAGGAAGAGTTGTACAAGAGAGCTTCAAAAGGTTTGTGAAAAAATTCCATTATCTTTTAGCTCAACTTTTCCCCCAGACCTTGTCGAAGCCCTCTTGTAGAATGACAATTGAGTTCAAGACTCACCTGGTGAAGCCTTTCCCGGCCCCGTCCTCTTATGAGTCTTCCCCGTCTGACCAGAAGCCCCCTCTACTGGTGCGGACCTTTAACTTGACATCTAGAACTCTTGACTGAGCCGGGTGCTAGCATGCCTTGCTCACCCAGTCGGTGCTGAAATAGGAGCCACACCTGCATTTTCATTTTATTTTATTAAACTCGGGCATTCTGCTCCTGGTTTCTTGTTCTCAGATCACCGCCATATTTTTGAAATTTATAAACTATTGAAAGCATTTCCATTTACAGACAACCAAGAATTTAAATGACGGGGCTTTTCATCACAGCCATATAAGTATCAAATGGAGGCGCAAGAGAAAAAGAGGAGATTAGCAGGTCTAAAAATAGGCCTCAGGAAATCCTGTGAAATATGAATCGGAGAACTAACTGAAGCCCATCAGCTACGTCAGCAGTAGCCTTGAGACACCACAAATATAAAATAGGACACATGAAATGATCACAACCCAACATCAGATATTAGAAAAGCGGAGGAAAATCCTCATTTCTGTTGTCTCCTTTTGCCAACTGCTTGTCCCCCATTTGCCCTGGGAAACTAGAAATCTGAATAAAATAAAATTCTAGTGGAGGAAAAAAATAATTCTAGAATTCCACAGTGGTAATAATCTAACATTGAGAATGATATTTTCCAGCTTCCTGGGGC
>NW_022111321.1:17747332-17749024 GCF_000313985.2 Echinops telfairi
CAGCACAGCCTGTTTGGTTCAGTGCCCAGTTCGTTCTTGCCCACCGCTCTGCACCCAGCACAAATACACCCGGAACCAGGAAGACACCTTACATTCCAGAAACCTGGACATACCTGTCCATATAAGCAGCAGCCCTGTAGCCTGCATTGCGACTCCCCTAGCCCAGACGTTGTGGACTGTGGGACTTCGCCCAGGCTGGATTTTTTTCTCCCTAACAAAGCCTGTTTGTTCTAATTCGACTGATTTGGTTTCTGGCACCTCTCAACTACCTTACAGATCTAACAATCTGAATCACCTGATTGCTTATGGAAAATGCAACCTTCAGGGACCTCCCACCTAGACCTACTGAATCAGAGTCCCTGGGGCCTCTGGAAAATTGCATCGGCAGCATTGTTAAGTAGTACTTATGCACACAAGATTTACTGTTCAAATTGTTCATTTCCTCAAGCTCTGCTCACCACCTCACAACAGCAGTGTGCAAGAGAAAGGTCTCTTTCTGTTACCTAGTTCTCAAAATGAGTATTCAGGACAAGTTAGTAATAGTCTGAAAATAGACGACACTTCAAAGACACCACCTTTAAATTGTGCTCTTCTTAAATCTTCCTCTCTACATCAAACTGGAGAATACGTGGTGTGTGCTAAGTTCAGAAGGAAAGGGCAACAACAATTAGATTGCTATTTCTCTTTGACAGTGGTAGTGTAAGTCAGTGACCAGCACAGTTTGCAGGGACTTCTGCCTTTAAGGGGCTGCTCTCTGTAGACCTGTTTCCTCCTCGGGGTGTGTGTGTGTGTGTGTCTGTAGACCTGTTTCCTCCTCGGTGTGTGTGTGTGTGTGTCTATAACAGAGCGAAAAAGAAAAGAGGCAGAGGGGAAGGGGAGGAGGAAGCAGAGAATGAGCAGCTAGAGTTGAAGACTGACAGAAGCTACTGTCCCTGAGAGTGACACCTGCGTGTATCATCCTCAGACTCCTTTGGGGGTTCTTGGTGTCTCATTATGCTCCATGAACACTGCTTTCTGATATTCTTCTATTCAAATGGTGCTTGGATCCCCAGTGGTGTAGTTGGTTGTGCATTGGGCTGCTCACCACAAAGTCAGCGGTTTGAACCCACCAGCTGCTCTGCAGGAGAAAGACGAGGCTGTCTGCTGCGACAAATATCTACAGCCTTGGGAGCCCTAGGGAGCAGTTCTACCCTCGCCTTTAGGGTCACTGTGCATCCAGAATTGATTCAAAGGCAGTAGGGTGGCAAAGGGGAAGTGGTACTTAACCAGAGGCAATTTTGCCCCACAAGGGACATTTGGCAATGTCTGGAGACATTTTTGATTGTCATGACTCAGTGTGTGTGTGTGTGTGTGGGGGGGGTGTCGGGATGCAAAGAAGTCAGTGAGACCACTCAATGCACAAGACACAACAAAGAACTTGGTTCAAAATGCCAATAGCACAAGATCAAGAAATCTATCCTAAGGGATTGTGGTAGTTATATAATTTTGTGGCAACTTGAAGATATAAAAGTGTAGGGGTGGAGTCTGCCCTGTCATTCAGGTCACAGCATGATAATGCCTCCTTGTGGGCATGACCTTCTCATAAGGAGGGTCCTGGGAACATCCTTCTTTCTCTGCCTTCCCCTTCCTGTTGGTCAGACCTGCGCAAGCCCTGTGATGCGGCTGCTGCCATTGGATCCGCACAACCATGCC
>NW_022111321.1:17749189-17751395 GCF_000313985.2 Echinops telfairi
CAGCTGTTTTCCCTACATTTTCATGCTAACTATGCTCCTGAATTGGTTAATGCTTCAGCTCACCTCTGCTGTGGGACCTGTCTGAAAAATACGGACAAATCATTGAGCTCATAAGAGAGTAGTTAGGATTTTTGAAAAGTGATGGGAAAAAAGGCTTTACTTTTAAATTCCCTTTTCTGTGAACTTTTTTGACACCCCTTCAAGTGGTTTCTTGAGTAGTAAGGACATAAGATAGGCCCAGTCTGGTACCAGTGCTTTGCTCCTGTGCAGAAAATGTTTCTTTTCATTAGTGTATCTGGTCTTCAGCCCTCCCATTGGAAGACTGACATAAATGAAAAACTTTAAGCAGTGCTATCACAGGGCTGGTCCTAAAAAAGAAAAGAAAAACCTCAAGTGATTTTTATTGTTATTTTTCACTTAATTTTGAAAGAGGATTTGGCATTTTAATTCATCCTTTTCTCTGCCTTTTGCCTGGACTGACTTCCTAAATGCAGCTCCCTAAAATGATCACGCTGGTCATAAGGTCCAGTGATGTTGATAGAGGAGCCGGGGAGCCGGGAGGAGTAAGAGAATCAAAGACCCTCTGAGATCCTCGGCACACCTTTCTAAGGCAGGGACAACAAGGTCTCTTTATTTTGTTGCTGTTGTTGAGATTATCCACAGGAAAACACACACCAATTCAACAATTTCGGCATGTACAATATAGAGATGTTGATCACATTCTCTGAGTTGGGTAACCATTTCACCCTCCTTTGCTGAATTATTCCACCTTCATTAACATAAACTCACTGTTCCCTAAGGTTCTGAGCACGTCTTTCAAGTTGATGTTGTCAATTTTATCTCATAGATAATTCTTACAAGAGGAAAATGCTCTAGGCAAAGCTCTCTTCCTAATTAAGCTAAACTATTGTTCAGTTTTAAGAAGACTACCAGAGATAGTTTTGATTGAAGGCTTAAAGATGATCTCAGAGCAATAGTTTCAGTGCTTCATCTAGCCTCCAGTCTAGAGTCCATGAGAATTTTAAATTCTGTTCAGTATTTTCCCTCATTGATAAAACTGTTTAATAATGGCAGCTGGCCACATCCACTCCTGCTGGTCTCATGACCAAGGAGGCAGTTGATCTCGGAGGCAATGAACTACACATGCCATAGCCTCCTCCTATTGTTCTGAGTGACGGTGACGAGATGACTGCTTGCATACTTACTTGTAAGACCCCAGGCACTACCCAATGAAGTAGGAGGTAGGACAGAAGCCCTAAACATGTTATTAGGCCAATTAAGTGGGATGTCCCATGAAACTGTGACCCTGAACCACCAAACCAAGAAACCAAATCCTATGAGGTGTGTAGTTTTACGTAACTAGCCTCAATAGTGACTCTCTTTTGTCATTATTGTAATTATATGTATAACACAGTGTTTGCCAGCTGAACTGCAGGGCTGCTTTTGTTTGTTTGTCATGGTCAGAGGAAGAAAGGAATCTCCTTGCTTCAAACTTGTAAATTCCATCCAGTGCAAAATGCCAGTCCTCAACTATGACAGCAGAACGCACAGCATTTTGAACAATTTTATTCAGCATTTATAAGCACCCTGGAGATATGGTGAGGAGTTACAGATCAGAATTGGAATGGTGCACCGTGTTATTATTGTTAGTTGCTATCCAGTTGGCCACAACTCACAGCAATCCAGGTACAAAGCAAAGCAAAACGCTGACCGGTCATCAGCATGCATGAGTGCATTGTTGTGGCCATCGGAGATTTTAAGTAGCTTCCAACCTGCAGGGGTTCATGTTCTAGCACACTATGAGACAAGATTCCATTGAGATACATACAGTTTTTGTTGCCTAACTTTTGTCTGAGTCTGGAAGCTCTGCTGAAACCTATCCACCTGTAAATATTTGAAAAACCAGTGGTGTTGCTCCCAATATCACAGCAACATGTAAGTCATGATATGACAGGAGAGTATAATATTATCCAAACCCATGGCCACTGGCTTGACCCACAGTGACTTGATAGAAGAGCAGAGCCGCTCTCTAGGGCTTCCCAGGCTGTCAATCTTTATGGGAGCAGAAAGTTCCATCTTTCTCCCACGGAGTATTATAGTTAAAATCGGTTTACCTATTATCTTGTTAATACTTTTGTGTATTTTCTTACTAATCTTCCTAGTAGTTCCTTAAAATTAAGGAGCAGAATTTTATTGTTCTACATTG
>NW_022111321.1:17753011-17754666 GCF_000313985.2 Echinops telfairi
AACAAATGTACAAATGTGCTTGTCACAATGGATGCATATATGGATTGTGGTAAAAGTTGTACTAGCCCCCAATAAAATAATTTTTTAAAATTATTTTTGTTGTTATTTCATAACTGTCATTTTGCTACTGTTATGAATCGGGCGACCCCTGTGAAAGGGTTATTCGACTGACCCCCAAAGGGGTTGCGACCCACAGGTTGAGAACCACTTTCACTAAGTATGAAACACAAATTCTACACTATAAAAAAAGTAATGTGTTTAATTAGCAATGTTCTTTTTTTTCTTACTAGTATATGAAAGATTTAGTATTATAATAAGTGGAATATTAGATTCAATGAAATATGGCATTATTTCTGTTTTGTTGAAGAAAATAGGCCTTAAAGCTCTTAAGTCCTTGATCAAGGTCATACAACTATAAATGGCAGGATTTTGATGTGGTCCTAGATTGTATTGCCTTCAAGTTGATTCCAACTCACAGGGACTTTGTGTGACAGAGAACTGCCTGCCCTGAGGGGTTTCATGATTTGTAATCTTTTCCCCTTAACTGAAATGTCTTTATTCACATTCATTTATTCTTTTTTGTTTGTTTGTTTTTTCTCTAGGGAAACAATTTTGTTTGTTGTCAAGGACCAAGCAACACAGTAAGGAAATGCTCTCTACAAGCGGAAATGAACTACAAAATGTGGGTGAAGCGGGAGGGGGCACAGGAACCCACAGCGCACTGATTGGCAGGCGCTCCAGCTGTGCATTCCAGCACAGGAACCAGGCAGGTAGCCATCTTTTCACAAAGGCTACAAAGGAATGAGAAGGGCCCTCCATCCCCAGTGCCTCTGGGGCGGGCAGAGGAAGAGGGTGCTTTCAGCTGGTGTGGGAGGCCACACAGGGTTCTACAAGGTCCCACCCCAAGTGCCAGAGGGCTGGCCGGGCTCCCTAGGTCCGGGATTCCTCTTGAATCTCATAGATAAGTTTGTCCATGGAATACAGTTCACTGATGTGAACCTGTTGATGAATTCTTCTCAGGTCTCTTTTAGCTTTATTCTCTAAGGTTTGAATTTCTACAGGATCCTTTACAATTTCGTTTTCTCTGAAGGCATCTCTTATTCTTTGGATAACATACGTTCTATCTGAACTGTAGGTGCTGAAAAGCTTGCTGTCTCTCACCACCCGGTAAAGAGCTAACACTTGTGCCTCATTTATTACCCGGTAAAGAGCTAACACTTGTGCCTCATTTATGCTTTTGATGGAGAAGGGTCCCTCGCCAGTGCCCTTCAGTATTACATTATGCTTTAGAGGAAGGTTGACATGGCAAATTGGTTTTTCATGTCAACCATTCATGGACAAGTTGTTCTGTGACATGGGTTACTAGCCTGTAAGGTGTGTCCACACCCTTCCTGTTTTTCACCCTGCTTTCTCCATGCCCATCTCTCTAGGTTCCCTGCCCTTCTTTTTGATTCTTCAGCCAAGACAGCAGAAGAGATGATTTATTGTGCATCTTACATCGAGCCACAACTGAGAATAGAACGAGTCCAGAATGACTTAGGTCCGGGGCAAAGGAGCAGAGCCGGACTGGTTAGGTGTTGAGCAAGGTGCCGGTCTCTCGGCCATGGAATGGCGACGGAAGTTCCAGATGCGGAGACGGTGGGTAGCACGCAGTC
>NW_022111321.1:17758465-17759551 GCF_000313985.2 Echinops telfairi
GTGCTGCTTCCATGTGGGCTTTGTTGCTTCTGGGCTAGATGGTCGCTTGTTTATGTTTTTAGGTCCTATTGAACGGAAGTTATATTTAGTTTTTTCAAGAAAGAAACAATATGAATCTTTCCTTTATCTATACTTGTGTATTGTTTGGTATGTCATTTTTATTTAATAACATTTCACAGGCCATTCCAGCCAGACAGAATTATCCTAGGTACTAGTTCCTCAGGTGATACTTATATAAGTATTAATGCTGCACTAATTTCTTCTGCATCTCTACTTTCACTGTCGAAGGAGCCATTTCTGCCTAGTCTCCAATTAGTTGCATAGGAGATGCCCCAACAATGAGCTCTTAAAGGCACATGTTCAGAGACTCTGGTGATGATCTGTCCGCTAACACTGATAAAGAAACCGGGTCAGTCAGTCGATTGTTCCACATATCCACGTTTAATGAACATCCCAGGAACATGGTCCATGCACTATTGTGCTAAGCAGCCTGGAGTCAATAGCTTTTATTTAAATGTATAATATACATGAATTTCTGAGAAAAATATTTCAAAGGAGCCAGACTGTCTCTTCTTATACAACTTGTTTTCAGAGTCCCATTTTAAAAGCATTTAAACTTTATTACAAAACAAACAAACACGTTTCTTCTTTAAAAGTTCACAAAAGTAGCAAAAGGTTATTGCAGTGATCACACACAGAGTTTACTTACATAGATAATAAACCTTAAAACACTGTACAGTCAAGATGACAAGGTGGTGAAGGGGTCAGGTATCAGGCATCAAAGACAAAAAAAATCATAACATTGTAAATGAGGAGGAGCGCAGAGTGGGGACCCAGAACCCATCCGGGGGAAATTGGACATCCCCTTGCAGAAGGGCTGTGAGGAGGAGATGAGCCAACAGAGTGCAGTGCAGCAACGATGAAATATGCAATTTTCCTCTAGTTCTTAAATGCTTCCTCCACACCACTACTGTGGTCCCAATTCTGCCTTGCACATCCGGCTGGACCAGAGGAGCTGCACTGGTACAGATAGGAATTGGAAATACAGTGAACCCAGGACAGATGAACCCCCCAGGACCAGTGGTG
>NW_022111321.1:17760316-17767448 GCF_000313985.2 Echinops telfairi
GAATGCGACACTGTAGTCTACTTTGGGCTGCACGTGCAGTGATGGATATGCAAGGATTGTTTAGGGAGGGACTCTCAGGTCAAGAGCTGGCATGAAGAAGAGCTGCTGTGACAGAGGTGTTGTAGAATAGTTTCAGTGCAGTTTGAAAAGCTTAGAGGGAGCACCTACCATGTGCTTAGCATGTCAAAGACAAGCAATGCACTGATTCATTCATAACATATACAGTGGACACTTGTACGGAAGACACTTTGTAAGAAGCCAGAATTGTTATTGAGGTAGGCCAGCAGAGAAAGCTTAGTTGTACAAGGGTTTAGAAGACTTATAAAAAAGTCTGGAAGCCTGTTTCTTTCTTACAAGCCAGGAGAAAAACATTGTTTAGTAATGATAGTAACGTATTCATTAGGGGCTATATTTTTTCTCTACTAAGCGGCTCTTGTGATACTGTTGTGTGAATTTATCTGTGGTTACTCAGATTATGCTCCGGTAGGCTTGCCTGTGGGAAAATTGTTCTCAGGTCATCATGTCGCAGAGCTATTGATGAATGGCTTTTTTTTAAAGTTAGGAGCCACACGTTACAATTTTATACAAGTGGTAATTATTAATGAATGACATATACAACCTGTTTATAAAAATTACAGCCTAGGAAACACTGTGGGCCAGTTGTTCTTTGCATGATCACTTGATTTGGATAGAAACAGAATTCCTAAAAAATGCTCACAAAGGTTCTATGACACAGAAGTAAATATATATGATTTACTTTATTTTATTTCCTCCATGGCTATTCAAAACTAAAATGTATTTGTGAATAAAGGAAAAGGAAGGAAAGTCATGTAAGCCTTCTGGTTTTGTCTGTATGTAAATAGGGTTCTTATTATTTAGCTCAGGAGCCAAACAGCCTGGATATTCAAACTTAAAACATGACTCTTCTGACTCATAATTGCTGCTAGACTTCTAAATTCTATTGTCTAACCATTGCTTCATTGGAATGATACGACTCATTCCCTTGATTTCTGTGTGTTGACTAAGTAGAAGGCCTCCTGGTTTCTTCTGAGAGGCTGCTTGTTTTTAGGAGGGCCGGGATTATCATGGAACCTCAATAGGATGATCACATGCCAGAGTCCTGGATGATGGACCGAGCCAGAGGCTGAACTAGGTGTAATATCACAAATCGATCCAATTAAGTATTTGGTGGAAATCTACTCAGTGTAATGTCAGTGCCCTCTCTAGAACTGTAGTATATGTGGAGATAGCTAAGGTCACCCGAGCCTCTGGGTTTAAGGCTTTACCCGTACCGCTTGGCAGAACTGTTGAAAATGCTGAATAAAATAGGTTAGGGTGTGAGGCTTATAACAAGCAATCCTGGAACTTTTGATCTTCATCAAAGACCCTCTTAAATTGGCACATAAAGACTGACCTAAAACCAGGGCACTCTCCTACTTTGGCAGTTTCTCAACTCTGGGATCCAGAGTTAATATCCTAAGTTAGCATGATCCCAAGTTTTTCTTTATAAACAAGACTCAGGTACTAACCGATGTTGCTGTGGTTCTTGGTTGCCTTTGCGTAACCTGTAATGGAATGAAATGTTTCTCAGGCCTTTCAACAGACAGCACTCTCTGAAACCATTACACAAGAAAGAAGACAGATTGCTTACCTTCCTTGCCCAATGTCCTTCTCTCGACATGCTAGGAGTATTATTTGTTTAATGACACAGTGTGTTTGGGTACAAGAGCAGGTGAGAAAAGAAAGGGGAAGAGGAGAGGATGCTGCGTTCTAGTGCAAGGATACTTAAGTAGTTTAGAAAGAGGTGGAAGCTTTACCTGCTTATTACTATACCTGGATGCAGATGTTGTTTGAGGTCCTAAAAAGTTGAGTCATGGAACAATTGGAAGAGGGATAACAATAATGGTTGTACAACATAAAGAGTGCAATCAATGGCACTGAATTACACCTAAAAAAGTTTTTGAATCTGTGAATGTTTTGCTGCATATATTTTTGCCAAAATTGAAAAAAAATTATAAGAATAACAATGAGTATGGGGAAAAAGAAAATGTTCTAAAATTGATTGTGGTAAAGATTGTATAACTCTTCTTGATAGGGTTGAACTATTGAATTGTATGATATGTGGGTGAAGCATCAATCAAACTGGTAATAAAAAAGTTGAGTCGCTTTGCAAAACTGCAGGTTAGCGGTTTTTACATATACCATATGTGCCCCAGAGAAGTGGACCGTAGGCTTGTATCTGATTAATAATTTTGTGGTAAAATTCTCGGTCAATTGAAACAAACAAGCAAAAGCCGAATAAAAAGCCAGCTGAAGCAGATGCTCTAAAAGACCGACCTTTAAACAGATGCTTAAGGGTCTGCCCTGTCGCTGAATCCCTGGACGTTGGACCCGCCATATCTCCATTTCTTTCCTCGTCACCTTTATGCTCCTGTGGCACAAAGGAGATCGCATTGTTGTTTTAGTGTATATATTGGTTAGCTGATAATATAACTTTAAAAAAACATCACAAAGTATACTTAAAAATTCATCTGTCTCTGAAGACAAATTAAGGTGACACTTACCTGGAAGTGAGGTGGTATATGTATGCTTTGAATGTGTGCTCCATTTTTTTATAGAAAAAGGCCTTATGGTATTGCTATTTCTGTCCATCGCACTTAGTTTTCTAGAGTGTTCCTAAGATACTATTCTGTGATAGGAGTCTAAAATTATGGGTGTGTCCATTCAGCTCTGGAAACACACTGAATGGGAAAAATCACACTGCATAGCCCCCTACTAAAGAAAAATGATAAAGTCTGATTTTTCCCTGGAGTTTCTAGGTAGGCTGAAAATCTCACTTCTATCATTTGTTTTTCATCATCTAAAATGAAATGCAAAAATGCTCTTTCCTCTGTTCCTTCTCCCCACCCACAGACATAAAACTGGAAACATCGCAAGCACTCGTCTTCCTTTGGTCGATCTGATTCACGTCCACAGCAGCCCTTGCAAAATCTTCTCATTTCATACTACCTAATGCTCATGGCTGCCTAAGGCCGGTGCTTGAGAAATTGCTATGATCACCATCATGCCTGGGAGTTTAGATCGGAATCTGTTGTGACCTGGCCACTCATGTGTTGATGCTGTCCCCAAATGACTGGTGAACTTCATTTGGCAAATTTCAGTTCTTTATGCTCTGTAAGGTCACTCTTACTAGTCCTTCCATTGTGCTCCAGTAAATGTACTTTTTGTCTACTATTAAAGCTGAAAGAGGTATGCATATTGTATATATGTTCATAGATTCATGTATAAATTTTAGAGGGATATGCATTGGGCTGTGATCCACATGGTCGACAGTTCAAAACCTCCAGCCGCTCCATGGGAGAAAGACTGGGCTTTCGCTTCCGTAAATAGTTACAGGCTCCGGTGCCCACAGGGGCGGTCACTGTGGGTCAGTAGAGACTCGATGGCAGTGAGTGAGAACATAATCTGAAATTCTTGTAGTTTGCTGTCATTCTTCAGCCTTTCTGTGATTGCACCAACCCTTTCTATCAAATTTCGACTCCACCATTACATCAAGTCCTTAATGGTCCTAGTTATTTAAAAAAATAATTGGTAAATAATGACAGTGCAACTGTGAGCTTCGTTCCCTTTGATCCAAAGGGTATATGGATTTTGAATAGTGTGGCCTGGATATTTGAGGCCGTTCCGTGTAGAAAGGAATCTTGCTCTTTCCCCACTTAGTAATACTGCGGATACCTGGGCTTTTACTAGGGTGAGGTTTATGGTAGTGGTAGAAGCTCTTAGTCTCAACTCAAATTCATTGCCATCGGGCCCAAATTCATGCCAACTCCCTTAGCACCCATGGGACAGGGTGGAACCCACTGCTAGACTAAGAGACTGGAAATGAAAAGTTCCAAACATACCACGGCAGTACTGGAGCTTTGTAGTGGGGTGGAAGGAACTGGATGTAGCACTCCTGTTGTGGTAATTCCATCATCAGCCAGTTCTTCTCTCCTAGCCTGCCCAGGGGAGCCCAGGTAGCACTCTGGATTTAGTGTTGGGCGGCTAACTGAAGGCCTGGCTGCTCTAACCCATGGGGCATTCCGAGGAAGAGAATGCAGTGTGCACCAGGAAAGTCTTAAAGCCTTGGAAACTGTGTGGGCTGGTTCTCTTCTGTCTATAGGGTCACTATGAGATGGAATCGTCTTGATGGTGTAGTGGATCTTACCTAGTGGTTAGCGTACCGGGACACCGCTAATTACCCTGAAGAATGGCTTAAATTCTGCTTACTGTTCTGAGGGAGAAACTCATTCACTGCTCTTGAGTTGATTGTGACTCATAGCAACCCTATACAACAGTGTAGAATGTGTTTCTGAGACTAAATATTTACAGGAGTAGAAAGCCTCATCTTTCTCCTGGGAAGAGACACATGTATTCACTCTTAAACAGGACAAAGACAAGATGAGACAAAGACGACAAATCTTCTGGTCTTCTGAAGAAAACCATCAGCACAAGGTCATAATGATGCCCAAAGAGTCATGGCCATTAAAACAGGACACTGAGAACTAAGGGAGCTGTCATAAATCATGACTGAAAGCAAATGAGTCCATCATAGTTGCTGGTGGGCCTTCAGAAGCGAGACCAGGCCTATGGGTGGGGTAACGTGCACTAAGGCAGATTAGACAAGTTTACAGGATTGGCTCAGGGCCCTCTGACAGTAAGATTGTGCCTAATTTCCATCAAATGCCCCTGTGAAGCAAGTCCCTGAGGTCAAGGCTGCCCCTCTCTGAGTTGGCTAGGGGTGTGGTAGTAGTGATACACTTCCTTTTTAAATAAATTTATTAAAAGTTCATTTTATTGGGGCTCTTAAAACTCTTATTATAATCCATACATCGATTGCATCAAGCAGGTTTGTACATATGTTGCCTTCATTCTTTTCTAGACGTTTACTTTCTATTGAGCCTCTGGTATCAGCTCCTCTTTTTTTCCCCTCCCTCCCCCCACCCTCATGACCCCTGTATCGATTATAAATTATTTTTATCTTCATATCTCACACTAACCTCTGTCTCCCTTCCCCGATGTTTGCTGTTGGTCTTCCCCCTGGAGAGGGGTGATCAGTTCCCCCTTTCTCCCTCCCTCTCCCCCTACCCTTCTGGTATCGCTATTCCCACTCCTGTTCCTGGATTCCGTGTGTCGTGAGCCCCCGTCTTTTACCTGTATCTGTGTACATGCTGAGAGCAGAGCCTTTCACACTGCCAGTCAGTGGTCAGAAAGACTTCATTAGAGGCCGAATCCATGTAGTTGTTGTTAGATGCCATCGAGTCAGTTCTGATCCACAGTGACTCTTTGTGCAACAGAAGGAAACCCCGCGGGTCCTGCGCCACCTTCATAATTGTTGTATTTGAGCCCATGGTTGCAGCCACTGTGTCAGTGCATCTCGCCGAGGGCCTCCCTCGTTTTTGCTGCCCCTCCACTTTACGTAAGCACGATGTCCTTGGGCAGGGACTGATCTCTCCTGATAACATGTCCCAAAGTTTGTGAGATGAAGTCTTGTCATCCTTGCCTCCAGGGAGCATTCTGGATGTACTTCTTTCAAGACAATCTGTTTGCTCTTTAGGGATAGAATGCAAATTCTCAGCAGGGGTGGAAGTGGAAAAACCCCGCTGAAAGGCCTGGTTTCAATCATAAGCAATTACTTTATGGGGTAGTTCAGAATTTTTCTGTTTTGCAGCTGAGGAAGGGGAGACCCGAAAGGGGAGAAAGTTGAGTTACTAGTATATATTATTTGTTTTTATAGGACAAAAAAAAAGTCATATGGCAGTTTCATATGGTTCTCTAACAGGAAATCCAGAACTGCAAGCTGGATTCTGTTTCCTTCAGAGTCCTACTTGACACACCACTGTTTCTTGCTTAATCTTCAAGGATGTGGCTTTGATCTGAATGTTGTGTAACTGAGTGCAAATAAAAGAATAGGCACAGCCCTCTAATTTGTGTAGCTTTGTTTAACCACACAACAAAAATAAAAACTGAAAAATGAAATGAAAAACAAAGCCAAAAGTCAATTTATCAAATTTATTTCATGAAATCGAGGGGCGTGTTTGGCTGAAAGAAAACATTGAACTAATTCTTAAAAATCAGTCCATTACTATAATGGACTGTTAATATAATACTACATTCCCCTATGCAACCCTAAAAACACAAAAACTAAGCTCTCCATTCTGATTCATAGTGAGCCTCTAGGACAGAGTAGAACTGCTCCTGTGGGTTCTGAGACTGTAAGTCTACGAAGTAGAAGGCCTCGTCCCGGCTCCCGTGGAGCCCTGTTGGTTTCAAACTGCTGACCTTGCGGTGAGCATCCAACCTGTGAGCAACTAGGCCACGAAAGCTTCCTCTACACAATACTACAGAAGTAAAAACTCTGTGCTGAGAAAGTTCTTCTTTGCACGTTTACTACTACACTTAGTAGTCATGCCCTGTTGAAAGCTTATATGCACAAAGATGTAATTTATGGACTACGTCTGCTCATTTATGAGAACATGCCTTTTATAGCATCTGACTCAGTTCAATTCTTCCAGCCTGTGTCTCTGTTTGGATTGCTTGTAAAACTTTCACTCATTTATACATTAAGCCTCTGCTTGGATTGTACCCATCGTTCAAGTATTCAGCTTGCTTTCCTTTTTCCCCTTCCCCTTATTGATTTATAATTATGTAAGTGACAGAAGACTTCACGGCATCGTGTCTTTTTTTAAGAAAAACAAACAAAATTTTATCGGATTAGCTTTTCTTTTTCCTTTCCTTTTCTATATTTTTGGATAAGCTTTCCAAAGAAACCAAAGTCCCTTGTCCCCTATGAGAATGACCTTTGATTTTGAATTACCTGTGTGAAAACAAACACAACAAACGTTTTTGTAAGTTAAATTAGAAACAAATCAACATATGTAGTACTTTAAACACAAGGGGCTGCCATTTTAATGTTAAGATGTGAGATACTAAAAGTACCTATATGTACCTATCAACAATTTTAAAAGTCATGCTAAACATCTAATTCTAGCAACCTGGAGGACAAATAAACCAGAGGACCCCGCTCCCTACATGCAAAATGCTGGGAATACTACAACTACATAATATTATTACCATGACTTTTACAAAACTA
>NW_022111321.1:17768000-17772439 GCF_000313985.2 Echinops telfairi
CACATAAGCTGACACTAAAGGGGCTCTGGTCGGCAGAAATCATTAGAGCACCAATATTTAGGATGATAAATCTAAACAGGGTCAATTGCACAACTCTTCTTAATATGATTAAATGATTGAATTGTATGGTGAGTTATATTCCAATAAAACTGGTTTTTAAAAATCCATAAGGGGATGCGCCTCTGATTTAAAAAAAAAAAAAGGACTGAAAAGTCACCACCACTCTCCAAGGGAGACTCAAGGGACATTTAAAAATATCTAGCTCTAGTCTAAGTAGTATTAGATGGATCCCAGTGTCGTAGTAGATTATGTGCTGCCCTGTTAACCACAAGGTCAGTAGTTCGAAACCACCAGCGGCTCTGTAAGGCTTTCTACTCTCATAAAGACTTACAGCCTTGGGAACCCACAGGGGCAGGTCTACCCTGTCCTCTAGGGTCACTGGTGCACTGGAGTTTGAGTTGATCAGGAAAAAGGAATGCCCGAGAGAAATCAAGATTCCAGGTGTGCTCAATGGATCTAGTATTTTATGGTTTAGTGTTTTTATGTGTTTTCTGGTCCTTGTGTTGTCCAAGAAGCCCTCTTTTCCATCCTCCCCAAGTAAAAACCTTAACGGAAATAATCTGCCCTCAATAGTGGTAACACTCTTGCAGGCTGGCAGAGCAAAAAATAAATACATAAATAACTGTAAGGGAGACTTCGAAATTAAAAAGAAACTGAAAAATGTCCGTATTAATAATAAAAAATATAACACTTCATTCATGTCCATCACAGTTACAAACATCCCAAACAGGCTAACATATGCTTATTGGCTTGCTAAAGAGTTTTTTTCATTTGAGGTGGGGCTCCTGTGTTGGAGATAATGCCCCTGCTATAAATGGCATACTTGTTAAAGGCAAACTTCACCAAGAATTTACGCAACTCTGCTTTCTGGGTGCAGCAGTTTATACTGGCATGGAGGCCCACAAAGAGCTTAGTTTCTAGGTACGTCCTGTTCACTCATGTTGTAAACCCAAGAGCTTAAACAGCAGTGAGTTGCACCTCCAACTTCCTGCCTCCAACTACTGTGAGGCCGTCATTTGACTTTTTTTTTTCCAGGCTCATTTGAAATGACTGAGAAGAACGACCTTCCAGAACCTCTGCCTTTTCATGCAAGGAAGGGCTCCGATTGAAACGGATTCTGAAATGACACTTAAGATTCTATGGTTTCACAGCCTGTGCGCTGTCCCTGGCCTTCACCTTCTAATCACTTTGGTTCTGATTCAGTGGATTGGTAGTTCAAGTTAACCCACAGCGAGGAATGAAATGCGTTTATCTGTATACAAAAATGGACACACCGCTAATCGAGATAAATCTTTAAAAGTAAGTTACCTGACTGTTGGTCACCTTACCCAATTGATGATGCTCTAGTGCTTCCAAAGATGTTCCCTTCCCGCTCCCGCTTCTTCTTTTTTTTTTTACAAGGACTGCGTTTTACAAAGCAGCAGACTTTCTGGCTGCACCTGCTAACACACATTCAGTGGGATAAATGTCTGGGCTCCTGATTTACCAAAAGGAAGAGAATCGGGCACGGGGAAGTTGGGAGCAGCAACACACAGCAAACAAACAAAACTCAAACTCGAGTCAGTTTCCACTCCCAGTGACCCAATGGGACAGGGCAGAACTGCCCCGGGGGTTTCTGAGGCTGGAACTCTTTGCCTCAGTGGAAAGTCTGTCTAGCTCCAGGAGCAGGCAAAACCCCAGAGAACAAGAGAGCGATTGTGTGGACATCCACAAAATGGCTTAGCCCAAGCAGCCTGAGCAAGGACTCTCCTAGGCTCCGCTCTATTCCTATTGGATCACTAGGAATCAGATCGACTTGATGGCAGTGGGTTTGCCTTAGGGAGCATTTGGCAATGTTTAGAGAGATTTTCTGCTATAATGACTGCGGGGTTGGGTGGGGACTGCTATTAGGATCTAGTGGGTTAGAGATCAATGCTGCTGCTAAATATCCTACTTGGTCCAAATAAGAGTAGCGCCTTTGTTAAAAACCCTGTCCTAGAGCAAAGTCTACCAGGTGTCAAGCACCACCCATACTACCAGATCGGATCTGGGTTTTGGTACCTGTTGTTAGTTGCTTCAGAGTCGACTCCCAGCCATGGCACTGTGTCGGAACTGTCCAGGGGGTTTCTGGGCCTTTAGGAAGCAGGTCACCAGGCCTGTTTTCTGAGAGAGTCTACGGGTGGGTTTGCACTAACCTTTTAGCTAATAGCTGAGTACTTAGTTATTTGTGCCACCCTGGAACTCCTTTTAATAGCTAATCTTTAAAAATAAAGAAATTGGTCACCTTTCAGTTTATACTAAATTAACTTATAAATATGTTGCTTAAAAAAAAAAAACTCTGTATGACATCAAATGGTCAACATTTACCCCAAGGTATATGAGGAGGCTTCAAAAAATGAGTGGAAAAGTGGAATTAAGATCATGGGATATTTCCACAAACTTTTTAAAGGCCCCTTGTATATAAGAGGGTGCTAATGGCACTATGCGTAAGCATTGGATGGCTAATTGCAAAGTCAATAGTTCAAACTCACCAGTAGCTCCTCAAGAGTGAGACGAGACTATCTGCTCCCATAAAGATTTACAACCCCAGAACTCCTCGACAGAGTCAGCATGAGTCAGAACCAAGCTGATGGTGGTGGGTTGCTTGGTTGCCTCGTTGCTTGGTGGTAGATGAGAAGATCGGGATGGCAGGGACCTAGATTAACAGGAGCAGAACAACCAGAACCGAAATGTGGAGCATGTTGACCCAAAATAGAATATATAACCAACGTCACCGAACAAGATGTGTAAACAGGAACAAAGTAAAGCCCCTCCACCAAGTCCATTGGAGTCATAGAAACATTGCCAAATGAGAATGTAATTTGCTGTATGAACTTTCGCCCCAAAGGTAATGAAATATTTATTACAAACAAACAAAAAAATGAATAAAGAGCCTGGATAGTTGAGAAAAAAGTCAAACCAGACAATCAAAAAGGAAAAATGTAATGCAAAGGAAATGGATAATAGAGGGAAAAGAAAATACATATTTCCAAAAAGCATGTGGAAAAACAGAATGAAAAGAAAATGATCTTTTCCCACCAATGTCTTAAAGTCCCTTTGTAAAATATACACATGTACGCATTCCTGAAAAATAAAATCATCAAAAACTTTTGTATTAGTCTGGGTATTTTAGAGAAACAAATCCACAGAAACTCATGTAAAAGAGAGCTTTTGATAATGGTTAACTGTGCATCAAGAAAACATCCCAACCCAGTGCTGCCCAAGCCCCACAAGTCCAACATTAACCCATATGTCTGACAACAATCCACAAAGTCCTCCTCCATCTCACAAAACACACACTATTAGACACTGACTGCAGGAGGAAAGCCAAGTCAGTGAATGTGTAAGCATCTCAGCGCTAGCAGGGGTCTCCACATGGCTGTTCCAGCATCCAGGGCTGCATCGGGGTAGGTCCATGTGGCTTCTCCTCGGGGATGTCTTGCAGGAAGTCAGCCTTGCAAGCTGAAGCAGGGAACTGCTAAGGCAGCTGCACCCTGGTGCAACCATCACAAAGCAAGAGACCTGAGAACTCGAAAGGCGAGGCTCACGGAACCATTTATTCCTCCACCCTTCAATTAACCCTATATGTGTTTATCGGTCAGGTTGGCACAATAAACTAACTAACTTTGTATCCAAGAACTAAGAAAAAGGAGCTGTATAAGAATACATTTAGAAAACATGATGAAACAAAATCTTGGGACAACGATATGTGAAATAAATTAAATAAAGTGATGAAAGATCGTCTTGAGGAAAATGGTGATGAAACAACGTGAAATTGCAAGGAGATGGAAAATCAGAGAAATAAAAGTAATAGAGGACCAGCCAGAATGCTAAAAACAAAGAATAAATGGTTCTGACAGAGAGAACAGACCAAACATAGAAGACATTATGAAAGTAATAATACAAGAAAATTTCCCCAAACAGAACCATAGCATTTTCCTAACTAAAAGGGATTACGACACTGATGAAAAGGACCTACATTGGGGGACATAATTGTGGAAATTTACAGTGTGGCGACAAGGGGGAAAGAAGTAAATAAGTAGAGATAGCCAGAGAAGCGTCACTACGAAAGACTGGGGATTCGAAGGCTGTCAGATTTGTCAGCCGCACCAGTAAGGTCAGAGTCTCTGAAGAAGCTGCTATGAAAGACACTGGATGGGGCAGGAGGAAAAAGTGGGACAAAAGTTAAAATCATGTGAGAGACCAGGCCTCCTAGTCAGGAAGGGGTTGGTGGAACCTCCAGGACACCAGCCCTCAGTCACCCATCAGGGCTGGAACTGAACACACCTCAGGCCTCAAGGTTAGCCAAACAGTAACCCTAACCAAGCCAACTGCCATCGAGTCGACCCCAGCTCGGGACA
>NW_022111321.1:17773456-17774428 GCF_000313985.2 Echinops telfairi
CCCCAGGTGCTATATCTTTTGATAGCTGGGCACCATCAGTTTTCTTCACCACATTTGCTTATACACCCATTTTGACTTCAGTGATTGTGTCAGGAAGGTGAGCATCACAGTATACCAGGTTCTTAGAACCAAGTGTTCTTGTGTTGAGGGAGTACTTGAGTAGAGGCTCAGTGTCCATCTTCTTACTTAATACTTAACATAAGACAGCTTCATCTTTCTCTTACAGAGCAACTGATGAGTTTGAACTGCTGACCTTGAGGCTGTAACACACTATGCTGCCCCATGGCTCCTCCTAGCCAAAACAATAGACAGATCTATAGGGGGAACACTAACACTAGTGAGGTACACACATTTTAGAACTGTAAACCATTTGAGATCAAAAGGACAGCACTTGTCAAAGAAAAATGTCCAAAAGAGTTAGGGAAGAAAGAAGATTGGAAACTGAAGCCCGGGGAGGACGTGGGCCCTGTGATGCAATCTTGAGGGCATTGCAAAGGATGAGATGAAACAAAATATGCATGAATTGTTGCATGTAAAACTTCAGATCTGCTTTGTAGACCTTTACCCGATTCATTAAAAACAAAAATTAGGGAGAAAAAGCCTATAGAGAAATCCAAGCCAGAATTCTATTCCTAATCAGCCTATTTCTCCTCCATGCCAAAATTGTGAGGGTATATGAAATAGTTTTGAAAATCAAGGTCTCACTATTTTTAACTCTCATGTTTCCTTTCTGAGAAAGCTTCTGTTGGAGGTCCCCCTCTAAAAACAAGGGAGGAAACCAAGATATAAATGCGGAAACAGGATATTAAAGAAGAGTACAGGAGAATCATGGAATAGCAGCTCTGTGCTAGCCCAGAAAGCTCAACATGGAGTTGAAAATGGGGTTTCAAAAGTCGAGATGAGAAAGAAAAAGAAGAAAAATAATGAACTCCAAGATGAAGATGAACATGGTGAGCACCTGATGTCTGTGAA
>NW_022111321.1:17777779-17815528 GCF_000313985.2 Echinops telfairi
GTTTCAGTAATTCCTCTCAGTTACATTACCCTTGATCAAGCCCTACCAGGCCTCCTACACCCTCCTCACCATTGATTTTGGATCACTTGTGGTCCCCTTGTCCCTAGATTTGTTAACACCCACTTCCTCTCTCCCACCTCCCCCTCTCCCATATCCCCCTGGAACCATCGGCCTGTTGCTTTCTCCTCCAGATTGTTTATCCCACCTATCTTATCTAGATAGACCTGCAGAGATAATAATATGCACAAAAAACAAAACAGGGCAAAACAAAGCAACAAAAGAAAACAACAACAAAACCAAGGACAAAAAAGAAAATAAAATCCTGTCAATAGTTCAAGGTCTGTTTGTTGACCTGTAGGAGTGTTTTCTAGTCAAGTCTGATGGGGTGCCATGCTCTGGCCCCAAAGTCTATTTTTGGTATTTCCTCGGGGTTTTGTTGCTCTGTTCCCCTTACTGTTCTGTTGCATGCTCTTAGTGTTTTACTTCAGTGTGGTGGGGTCAGATTGGGCACAATTCCCGCACGTGTCTCCAGTGCTGTCCCCCGTAGTGCGATAGGTCAGCAAGGGATGCCGTGTCTCATAGTGGGGCTGGCCCTGTAGTCCTCTCTGTGCTTTGACTGATCTAAGCGAGAATATCATCCTCAGGGCTTGGTGGGCCAGGATGTGCCCTACTCTCTTTTCCTCCCTCTTCAGTTGCTCCTGTGTGCTCTGATCAGACATGTCCCTCTCCCTCAGCTGTAGCTTCAGTGCTATCTGAGAGGCTGGCCCCAATCCCAACTATGTGGACAACCCCCCCTCCCCAC
Organism: Echinops telfairi; assembly: GCF_000313985.2. Lineage (NCBI taxonomy): Eukaryota > Metazoa > Chordata > Mammalia > Afrosoricida > Tenrecidae > Echinops > Echinops telfairi. The sequence goes on from NW_022111321.1 coordinate 17,778,582, forward strand.
AGAAGAATGCACTTCACAGGACAGCACTGAAATACTTATTTCAAATTACAAATAAATAAATTTTGTCTTGAAGCATGGTGTAGCATGGGTAACAGTCTTCATGCCAGGTACTCGTCCGTGGGCGTATCTGCATTTGGGCGGACTGGCCTGAAGATAGATAAAGGTGTGGTGTCTCGGTTCCTAAGATCATCAGAAATATGTTTTCTGATGGTCTTTGGCGACCCCTGTGAAAGGGTTGTTCAACCCCCAAAGGGGTCACGACCCACAAGTTGAGAACTGCTGTTCTATTTGAATTTGTCTTCTTCTGTTTAGACTGGGGCTTATGATTTGGGATGGGGGGGTGGGGGGAGAAAGGCGGCTTCAGAGGCAAAATGCCCTTCTACTGACATCATATCAAGGCAGATAGCATCAAAATGACTTATTACTGGCACTGCTGCCCTGGGTCACTGAGTCAAGAAATAGTGTCTAACAGATTACACATCACTTTTTAGAGGGAAACATCCATTTTAATTTTATATGAATTCAATAGAAGAAAACATAAACTGATGAAAGACTGAGAAATTATCAAACTGCAAATGAGTTTTTATCATAATGAGAGGGAAACTTACAAAGTTCACTAAAATGTTAATAAAAGCTATCATACTAATACTAATAATAACTAATTTGGAACCATCATTTGTAAAACTTTCCATTTGTATTGGTCTAGCAAGTATGTATTGGGCATCTACTGTCAAGCACTGAGCTATATGGTGACCCAAACAGGCCAAGACCCTGGCCCCTGTAGACTGCGTCCTCGTTGCGGGGGAGAGGTTGATACAAAGGAAAGGGAATACAAAGCACAGTGCGGAGTGCATACGTCCTGTGTATAAGTACAGCTCACAGTGAGGTGAGACGATAGTAAATGTGACGGAACTGAACAGAGGAGCAGATCTAAGAAGTCTCAGGAATGATAACTGTGGGACAAGGAGCGGTTTTAAATAGTGTGTGAATCAGCTTCATTGAGAAGATAACTTTGGGGCAGACAGGTTGGGGAGAAGAAGAAGATGGCTGCGTGTGTCATCTGATGCGGTGGAGTCACGTGATTGGTGTGGGTCCGATGAACACAGCATTAGAGTTGCTGTAGGAACCCTCCACCCTCCTTAAGGATCTCTTTTGAGGGGTGTGGATGCACCAAATCCTAGTGGAACACCTAAGGGCTGCCAGGCACTGCTCCAGGTGAGGGCAGTTCAGCAGAGGACAAACCAGCGCATACTCCTTGGCCCTTACAGAGCCGATGTGGGAACAAAAAGTAGAAATATATATGTCTAAGTGGAAAACAAAACAAAAAGTATATCAGAGAGATATGGAGAGTCAGGAGGATGATGAAGCGGAGAAAGGCCTTCGTGGAAAGGTGCATTTTGAGGGGGAGAATCCTAGGCTGCTGGACCATCATTCCTTGACAATCACAATAAGGACTTTTCCTTTTGCTGTGGGATAGTAAGCCATGGGGACTTTTGTGCAGGGAAATGACATGCTCTCATGGCACGCTGACTGCACGCCGGAAATAGACTACAGGGAATAAAATTAGAAATAGAGAGACCAGTAAAGCCTATTGCAATGAGAGAGAGAGAGAGAGAGAGAGGTGACCTGAACAAGGATGGTGGCAATATAGGTAATGAAAAGTTACTGAATTTTGAATATATGAATAGACTTCAAATAATTTGTGAAAACATGGGATTAAAAAACAATGGAATTTTCCCATGGACTCTTTGAAGAGCCCTTGCATGTTGAAGTACATTATACATGTACCATATATGTTTTATTATACTTGTTTCCTTTTTATCAACCTCTTACCCCAACTGGAATGTGAATTCCAGGTATGCAGAGATCTTTGCCAGTTTTGTTCACTGCTTAGATGGGTGCTTGCCAGAGTTTGTGAATGGATTAGGGGTATATTAAGGACACAAGGATCTGGCCTGGGGAACTAGCAAGAATTGCAACAGAATTGCAATGAATTGAGCTGGGGAACTTGGGAGGAATGGCATCCTACCAGGAAGTCAGTGGGACATGTTAAGCGTGAGATGTTAGTTAAGACAGCCAAGTGGAGATGTTAAATAGGCCATTACAATACAGAGCTGGAATTAAGGAGAGAGGTTTATGGCCCCGCAAAGCCAAAACCAAACTCTGCCACAGAGTTGGGTTCAACTCCTTGCAACCAGCCCCAGGTAAGGTTTCGGGGATCGTAAATCTCTGTGGCCGCAGACAGTCTTATCTTTCTCCTGTGGAGTTGCTGGTGGGTTTCAATGTCTAACCCACAGCACCATGACGTTCATGTAGGAGATATACACTGGGGCGTCATGGCTACAGAGTTGATATTTAAAGCCATGTGAGCAGGTGACTTCACCGAGGGGCAGTGTGTGGGTAAAAGATGTCTAAATACTTGAGTCCTCTAAAACTTAGAGGTCAGGGAACAGAGAAAGAACGCAAAGAGAAATTCAGAGGGAGTGGTTAGAGAGGCTTACACAAAGCTGTGTTTGTGGCCTTGTGGCAAGAATGTTTGAAAGAGAAATCGATTGTGTCGAATGGTATTGAGGGGCTGGCCCCTGAGAATTGACCCCTAGGGTTAGCACAGCATGGAAGTGGCCCTGGTAGACAAGTGTGATGCGCTGGTACAGCAACAGTCTCATTAGAATGGATTCACCAGAGAACGGAAAGAGAGGTATCCAACACCAGATGCATGCAACATTCTCTAGATAGAACTGATGGTGTAATACCTCAGTAAGAGAAGTTCTTGTTTCTGCATTTTTATGTTTGTTTCAATTTAAAAAAACAAAAGTCCCAGTAAAGAAGGAAACGTTAATGATGGGGGAGAGAAAGGGTAGAACTGTGGAGTAAACTCCTTGACGGGGTTTGAGGGAATGGCGGGTGATGCATTCATTAGAGGGCAGTCCTGAGGTAGGATTGTGTCCATCCATCTTAGTAGCCTGTAGAAAGTGAAAATTGAGAAGGATTATCTTCTGAACTTTGATTTTAAAAAAAACAAAAACAAAGACATGCAATTGACTATCTTGTATTTTAAATGAAAAGACGATGGCATTTAATATTTCCATTTTAATGGCATCCTGGTAATGTGATCACAGAAGGGGTTTACATGTTTTTAATTCGAGCTGTTTTTGTATTGTAGACATTTCCTTATTTGGAAAGCTGCCCTTTGGACTCACGATATAGTCACTGTTCATGTAACATAGGGTTTACCCATTGAAAAATGTACAATCCAGTGGTTTTAGCATATTCTTAGGCCCATCAGCACATCTCATTTTTGAACATTCATGTCCTCTCCAGAAGATGTCCCGCACTCATCTCTTACCACCACCTCTTGAGAGCTCCCAGCCGCAGGTGACCCTCAATCCACTTTCTGTTGCTAAGGTTTGCCTCCTCTGGACATTTCACATAGATGGAATGACACAATAGGTGGGCTTTTTGTCTGGCTTTTCCCCATAGCATAGTGTTTTCTGCATTGCCTTTTTGAAGTTGGACATCATACTGCTCTGATAAGTGCAGATACACTTTTCTGAGGAGTAGATTGCACTTCCGGTGGCAATAAAAACTCACTGACTTGATGGCAGTCCTAGCGACCCTATAGAACAGGGTAGAACTGCCCCTGAATGTCCGAGACTGGAACTCTTTATGGGAGTAGAAAGGCTGGTCTCTTACGCCCTTGGAGAGAGGATGGCCATTTCAAATTGCTGACCTTGCAGATGGCAACCCAACTCGCTACCACTAAGCTACCAGGGGTCCTTGTGGGGGGTAACAGCATTCATTATTAAGCTGGAGAGTGTTAGGGGACAGGGCTTCTCCCCTACTCATGTTTCCATAGAGGAATAGGAATGAGTCCCGGGAAGGGAAAGGAAGAAATGTTAGATAGGATAGGAATTCAGTGCATGGAGGGGTTGCTGTAAGCTTGGTGGAAAATATTTGTAGTGTGCTTGAGGTGATAGCTCGGATATAGATAGAAGAATCTGAAGGCAGACCTAGTGCATAAAATCAAGGAAGCAGAAAGTAGAAAATCTGTTAAATTACACAGTCCCACATGAATGCCTAGGCCGGGATATTTTGATCCATGAGCTTGCTTGTCAGAGAGTAGCCTAATCACTCAAGTGATAAAAATCATGAATGAGATACTTGGAAAACCTCAGCTGGATGGTTATAGGCATAGATGGCATAATTTAAGAATGAAATATACGTAACTGTTATGGCCTCTAGTGGTAACTCTCTGTATTTCAAAAATCAAGTGCTTCCTTAAATCATTTTTCCCCATGCTATTGTATTCTTTTCCTTGATGGCTGTCAGTTACACATGATTTATAGTCATTCAATTCGAGGTGTAACTTGGTCATCATATGAGGAACAAATGGGAGTTTGAATCTCACATTACCTCCAGCATTTTCTATTCTGAGGATTTTTCATGCCATTGTACTATGGATTGTTGATGCTGATAGAATGTGGAAGCTGGTTTTTTCGGTTCTAATTATTGTTGTGCTTCCTAGTCAGGTCGGCAGATGCTGGCTTCTGAACATGGACAAGCTGGCCTGCTCCTTCCATGAATCGTTTGTCTCTGTGTTAAGGAAAGACTACCGAGTACATGGTTCTCGCAGAAGCACTGCACATTATCTACGGACAAAGCAAATACGAAATACACTCTATTTATTTATGTGTAGATTAATTTATCTACCCAAATAAATGACCTAGTGGGAAACCTTCTCTTCAGTTGCTATTCTAAACATGTTGTTATTGTTGTTGTTGTTGTTAGGTACCACCCTGTGCACTCACAGCTGCCTTGCGTAGAGCAGACGGAGACACTGCCTGGTCCTGCACCATCTTCACAATCATTGCTGTGTGTGAGCTCAATGTTGCAGCCACTTGTCGACCCAACTCCTTGCATCAAAATGGTCTTCCCATATGCATATAGAATAACTGCTCAGAATAATCCTTATGTTCAAGTTTCGGAGAGTTTTGATTTTAAAAAAATCTATGACCACCTCTATGTCAACAGGCCTATTTGTTTAATCTACTGTCTGGATTTGATGAGATGCTTAATCTTGTCTTGCGGTTTTGGTTTTATAGCAAAAGGTCCATTTTTACCATAGAGGGGAACATGGTAAAGTTGGTTTTGATTTCTAGCATTTCTATTTTTTAAAAAAAATCATTTTATTAGGGGCTCATACAACTCTTATCACAATCCAAGAGTTGTACAAGCCCCCAATAAAATGATTTTAAAAAATGACTTGTGTAATCACAATCAGTTCTAGTGCTCCCTTCTTCCTCCAGCATACATTGTTTGCTCCCCCAGCGCCCTCACTCTCCCTACCTCCCACCCCCACCCCTACCTCCCCTATGCACCCTTGCACCAGTTCTTACCTCTCTGCATCTACTCCTTCTGAGCTTCACAAACGGGAAACCACAACCATAACAATAACATTAAAAAACCAAAATAAAGTGGCAAGCATAAAATAATAATAATCCTAGCATTTGTTTGATTCTTAGAATTTCCATTGCTGTATGAAAGTTAATCCTCGGGGGGAGTGGGGAGGGAGGGAAAAAATGAGGACCTAATGTCGGGGGTTTAAATGGAGAGAAAATATTTTGAGAAACGATGTACAAATGGGCTTTACACAATTGATGTGTGTATGGATTGGGATAACAGTTGTATGAGCCCCTAATAAAATGTTAAAAAAGAAAAAAAATTTAAAAAAAATAAAAGAAAAGAAAAAAGTAGTATATTCAGAATGAGCAGAAGAAAAAAAAAGGAAAAAAAAAAAAGAAAGTTAATCCTCCTTTTTTCTTTCAGGAGATCCCTTAACATATTGGTCATTGTTGTTAGTTATCATCCAGTGGGGCCCCAGCTCATAGCAAACCCAAGCACAGTGGAACAAAACACTGCCCAGTCCGGAGCCATGCCCATTACGGATGGCAGAGAAGACCATTGTGATTCATATGGTGATCACTGACTAATTTTTATAGCTATAGCACTAGCCCTTTCTTCATAGTCTCCCCTGCCCCACCCCCGCCCCACCCCCAGAGCTCTGCTGACACCCATTCAGAATCATAGCAACAGGCAAACCTCCACTCACAAGACTGGCATTGACTACACACGGTGTGCATTGGCCGAGTAATGGAAACTCAGCTGTTGAGAATTTACGTTAATCTGATGAGGAGTTGGACTGTGTTTAATGCTTGCTTTCGCTGCAGTTACCAGAGGTTTCAAATGTATCTAGTATCTTTGTTTTTCTGTTGACTTGGTTGCTGTTGTTCTTCTTGATGTTGGATGCAGTCAAGTCGGTTCCAAATCACATGGACCCCCTGCACAACAGAACGAAGTTCTTGATCTGGAGCTTTCTACCCCTCTGAGCCCATGTCTTCCAGGTCTCAGAGCTTAATTCACTGAGATTGTACTGAAACCTTGATGCGGTGGGGGCGGGAGAGAGGAGTGGTCTATAATAGTCCAACTGAATCTTAGTCTTTCATGTGGTCCATGTCTCTGGCCTGTGACCTTCACACAAGGTGTTTCTTTCTAACCATCTTTTACTTCCCCACCTTAGGTGAAACAGAAAGGCTAGAATGAGAGGAATTCCCTTCCCCACTTGCTCTAGGACAAAGCTCTAGTAAGGTTGATCTCCCCCACCGCATGGAGAAGACTTTACACATAGTTTACAATAGCTATTCTTCCTCTTCCCCATAAGACTATGACCCACTCTCATACGAATCCACCTCCAACAAACACCAGAACTGGATTACCTTGAACTGGATCTGGACTATGCCTCTGGATTTCTTTCTCTCCCAGGTGGAGGAGTGGCAGTTTGGCTTGGCAACTCAGGTTTTCATGGGACCCAAAAGTCACTGACCTTTACTTTGTCCTCCTTTTTCTTGCTGTAAGGACAGGAGTAACAATTTCTAAGCTCTTTCATGTCAGAGCTGAAACAAAGCCTTCTGATAAAGATTTTTACTTAATTTATGAAATATAGAGGATTATTTGGGGATGGTTCAGAAGTGCAGGTCAAGTTGATTTGAGCTCATCGCAAATAACTGAACTCAACTTCATGTTAAAAATAGTAATGTAGTAGCTCTAGGAAAAGCTTAAACAGCCTTGACAAGAGTGCAGCCATTTTGAGCTGACAGAAGCCATCATGAACTATAAATGAACTAGCTGATATTAGAAAGGCAGGCTGTGCTGACAAATGCAAAGGAATGTTCCGAAGGAAATGTATGTTCAGAAGACTTGGAAGAACGATTAGAGCGATTATTGTTCAACTAAGAGCAGTTATTGTTTGACTAAGAATGGCTAGCCGCAATATTCTGCTTCTGTACTCTGCCTGCTTGCGACTCTGCACGTTGAAACAGTATAAAACCCTTTGAAAAAGTAACAGGGGACCGCTCAGTCTCCTCACAAAAGGGCTGACGGTCCCTGGGTGGCTAATCAAACTTTTCTTTTGAACTTGTCGGCAGTCTGTGTTGTTTTCTTTCTGGGAACGGACAGTAGGCTACAACAGTAAGATTTAAAAAAATAGTAAGATTGGCCTTGGCATGAGGTACACTGTTTATGAAGATTCTTAGACAAAGATTCTTTTCCCAGGACAGGATAGATAAAAGGTTTGCAGCGATAAATTATTCCTTTTACAGTGTGTCAACGTGGGGTAGAATATTATTGCTGAAATGACTAGCCTAGGTGACGCTGGGCATGTCATTTCATAGTTCTTAGCTTCAGTTTTCTCATGTGGAAAATGAGTTGTGTGGAATTGAGACACAAGGCACATAAATGAGTCAAAATACATAGCCCATCTAGGTTCTCTATAATATTAGCAATTATTTACCTTCATTAAAGAATGTAGGAAAAAATAGTTCAAAGCTATGGTAGAGAAAGTTGAGAAGTACCAATGGTCAATCATGTCCTAAGATCTCCATGGAATAAGAAGGCAGATAAACTGACCAGTAAACCAAGTACAAACTCAAAAACCCAAACACACAGTCATTGAGTTGATTCCAACTCATAGCGACCTTGTGTTTCTGAGGCTGTAAATCTTTACATGATTTGGTAAATCTGGTCATGTAAAAAATATTCACATGAAATCTCTCTCCAAAACAGCAGCCGGTGGGTCTGAACTGCCAACCTTGCAGTTCGCAGTCTAACCTGACAGCACCACCAGTACTCCTGCAAGGTGTCTATAAAACCTTAGCTGAATTAATTAAGCTGAGGAAAAGCTAGCACTTGAGCTTAGACTGCCATCTTCTGGCCTATGTAGGAGTAAAGAGAGCCAAGCCCCCACCAAGTGAAAATAACGGTAAAACCGTATGAGTTTTGAACTGCTGATGTTATCAGACCTCCACATTAAAAGCCTTATGTGTGAGCATCTCAGTAATCTTAGTAATACTGGTGAGTGAAGTTGATTGTTGGTAAGTATGAGTATTCTCTAGAGCTCAAATGTGAATCATCTGCATTCAGAGACTGTATCCATTAATAAGTTCCTTTTCACATGTACTCTTTCATAGTTTATTGTAATTCAATTTCATTATATTAATCTCTAACTGATTCAAGTTAAGTAATTGCTGGGAGGGGGCACTCAAGCTGCCTATGCTGAGGCCTGGAGTTGAGGGCATTCTCTAATATGGAGTCTGGGAATTGGTTTCTCTCTCTCTCTCTTCCTTCTTTCAAGTAAATGTTCCTTTGTATTTATTTTCTTTTTTATTGTTAATTGGGAGTTAATACACATGTCATATCATTCCATAGTTCAATCACGTCCAGCAGAATTGTACAATGGCTACCACAATCAGCTTCCAAACAATCTTTTTCTTCCTGAATTCCTTGATGTCACCGTATTCCCCTCTCTCCCCACCACCTCCTTCTCCCCTAGACTGCCCAGACTGGTCAGAGATAGCTTCTCTCCTGTTCTGAACCCACAGTAATTTCTCTGTCTCTGTGATTACCAGGGACTACTTAATTATCCTAAAGTAATTAAACTCTTGTAGGTACTGGTCTCTCTGGTCATGCACCCTTGGTCACAGGGCTGCCATGCGGTTTGAATTTTCGTAAAAGCCTGGCACCAGGGTGGCACTGTTGAACAAAAGCCCCTTCCCCTTCTCATTTCCCTGGCTCTCTGAGATATAAAACACTTAGAATTCTTTACCTTGGGGCCTTTCACCGGCAACTTAATCTTGAAGCCTTCGTCTACAGAAGAGAGTTCCTTTTGTCAACTCCCTATGGGGCTTTGAGGAGGCTAACCTCAGGATGAAATTTCTCTTTTTGTCTGTGTCCTAACTGCTATGTAAGTGAATAAAAACTTGTAAAATGTCCCTGGGTGATTCCAATTAATTACTGAGAACTGTAGCCCTCCGCTAGCCCATTTTTCCTCCTGGTCCATTGTAATAATTCATTATAGTGAGCGGTAATTCCTATCGATTATTATTTATCACACTAGAGGTTCACAAAGACCAATCTACAAACCATGATCTGACTGGTTAAACAGAACTGCCTGCTATCTGATTCCTGCAGAATCAGAATACTTTGAGGTGAGGCTCAAGACAAAAAATCAAATTCAAGGCCAATGAATCAATTCTGATGCATAGTGATCTTACAGGACAGTGTAGAAATACCCCTGTGGGTTTCCAATGGCACCACCAGGTGGTCCAAGGGAGAAAGATGGGGCTTTCTACTGCAAAGAGCTGCAGTCTGCAGAAACCTACAGGGGCAGTTCTACTCTGCCCTATAGGGCCCCTCTGGGTCAGAATTGACTCAATGGCAGTGAGTCTGTTTGTTTTGAAATCTTTACAGGAGCAGAAAGCTTCATCTTTCTCCCTCAGAGGACGCTGGTGAGTTCAAGTGACTAACTTTGCAGTTAGCTGGCCGGTTCATAACCCCCTCATCCACAGGACTCCTGAAGAGTGAAGCTCAGGAGATACTATCCTGTTTCCCTGAAAGTTAGACAATGTCTTATATTAATTTTTGCTCCCAAAGATGTGCTAGGTCTTATTTTCAGGGGATGTCTTATTTTTCCATCAAGAAGAATACGGTACACATTTATTGTTTATTGTTTTATTAAAAGAGACCTCGCACTTCCTGTCTGCTCCGGCTGCACTGCGGCGAACAGTGAGCTGAGCAGTGGCACCTGCCACTACGGTCCAGAGTCCAGAGTTACGGTAGCTTTGGGGACCTTATTTCCGGGAAGGTCTTATTTTCAGGGGGATGCCTTATATTTCAGCGAGAGGCAAAACTAAGTAGGTCTTATTTTCGGGGGTGTCTTACTTTCAGGGAAACAGGGTATAGGTAATGCTCTCTATATGCTTCAAATGCAGCTAAGTTTGAAACCTTCATGTTGTTGTGTTGGGTACCATTAAGTCAGTTCAGATTCTCAGTGCCCTCTGTACAGCAGACCGAAATACTGCCTGTTCCCATCCCATCCTTGCAATTGTCATATTTTAGCCCATCATAGAAGCTACTGCATCAATCCATCTAGTTGAGAGCCTTCCTATCTTCACTGACTGTGGCTGTGTGTGGGAAACGAAACCAGGAAGAGGGGGTATGAGGGCAAACTCTCAACGTTCGTACTTTAAGGCAGGGTTTCTCCACCTTCCTCAGGCTGCGACCCTTTCATACACTTCCTCATGTGGTGGTGACCCCCCAGCAATAAAATTATTTTTGTTGCTACTTCATCACTGTAATTTTGTACAGTTATGAATCGGGAGACCCCTGTGAAAGGGTGATTCAATCCCAAAGGGGTTGTGAGCCACAGGTTGAGAACCGCTGCTTTTATGAGTCTAGGAGGTGAGGGCTCCTTTGGAGGAAACCTTCACATTCATGGATTGGAGCTGTGTCCCAGTCCCACTCACATTCTCTTATATAAAAGAAATTCTTTCTCACCATGTCCCCCCATAATAATGCCAAATGTCAATTGCTTGAAGGTTAGCTACCTGATGGTTGTCAGCCATCTAGAGCAATCAGACCCCATTGTCTGTCCCACCCTAAGTAGGGCCCATACCCTTCTGATAAGGATAATGGGTTGTTCCCCTGGAGGAGAGCTCAAAGACATCTAAGGTAAAGCCAATAGATGACCAAGGTTAGGCTCCCATCTTGACTCAAGAGCCCACCCATCTTGTTATGTTTGTGCCTTCCTCTCACGTGTATGTCTCTAGTACAATTTCTTCTTATTGGATGCATATCCCTAGCTCATCCCCCTCCTGTTACATGCATGCCTCTTGTGCAATCCCTTCCTGTTATGTATGTGATTTCCATGGCCTGCGTGCCTAAACTTGTGAGATTACATTACTCTCTCTCTCCTTGGACCTTGCTCCTGAAGTCATGACTGAGAGGAGCCCTTGCATGCTTTAATCTTGTCTGATGTCTCTTTAATTTACCCCTCAAATACACTTAGTTGTGGGAAGCCTGGTCCACCACAGATGGGTTGACTAGGGAAACAAATCAGAGATATTCATATATGTGTAAGAGAGAGCTTTATATCAAGAGGTAATTATATATCAAGCAAACATCCCAGTTCAGAACAAGTCTATAAGTCATTAGTCCATAAATCCCTCTTAAGATTCATGTAGCCTATGCCCTCTTCAATAAGTGGCGCTGGAAAAAATGGACATCTACCTGCAGAAAAATGAAGCAAGACCCTTACCTCACTTCATGCACAAGGATAACCTCAAAGTGGATCACAGACCTTGAGGTAAAACCCCAAACTATTAGGGGCCATTAATGAGGGAATTGGGACAAACCTGAGAACTTTGGCATAGGGAATACATAGGCTATCAGAAATAGGGATGGATACAAATACAGAGGAGTCACAAATTGACAAGTGGGATAAACTGAAGATAAAACATTTGTGTACATTGAAAGAATTCACCACGATAGTAATAAGAGAGTCCACAGACTGGGAAAACATCTTTAGCAATGATGCATCAGACAAAGGCCTTATTATTAAAATCTACAATACTTTGCAAGCTCACAATAAGAAAAAACTAACTAACTAAGGAGGTGGGCAAAGGACCTGAAGAGAAGTTTCACAAGGGCAGAAATCGGAATAGGCAATTCGCATATGAGAAAATGTTCCTGATCATTAGCCATAAGAGAAATGCAAATTAAAACAACTATGAGATAATAACTAACACACTCAAAGATAGCCCATTTCAAAAAGTCAGAAAGTAACGAGTATTGGAGGGGCTGTGGGGAGATAGGAACTCTAGTCCACTGCTGGTGGACCTGTAGGTATGTACAGCCAGTATGGAAATCGATTTGGTGATATCTAAAACAGATGGAAATTGACCCAGCAATCTCCCTACTAGGCATTTACCCAGAAGAGGCAGGAAAAAAAACAAACCATGGTCAGACATCTGTGCCCCAATGTTCATCGCAGCACAGTTCACAATTGTGAGGAGCTGGAAACAACCCAAATTTCCATCAATGGATGAATGGATCAAAAAACTGTGGTACATGCATACAATGGAGTACTACGCATCCCTAAAAAGCAGTGATGAACATATGAAGCACATTGCTGCATTGGAAGAACTGGAGGAAATCATTCTAAGTGAAGTAAGCCAAGCACAAAAGGACAAGTACAACATGAGTCCACTGAGGTAATCTTAAAAAATGGGGCCTAGGGGAAAAGTTACTATATACATACATTCCTGGGGTGAGGTCCAGGTACTATGGCAGGGGCCAAACCCAATCCAAGGATACATACAGGAGCCTACTAAATAGGAGGGTGTATGAAAGAGGGGGGGGGGGGAAGACATGGGTAGGTGGGGAGCAGGGCACTAATCCACCCAAGGGGAGGGTATTGTTTATATCTTCACAGAAGGAGAGAGAGCTCAGGCTTCAACCTGATATGCCAAGACTTGAATACAACATACTGGCATGTGCCAGGGAACCCATAGAGAGGTCTGTGGGGCGGGCCCCAATCCTAACTAATGTGGACTCCCCTTCACATCCCCCAAAGAATGCACTTCAGAGGAGAGCACTGAAGCTACAGCTTGGGGAGAGGGGCGCATCTGATTAGAGCACACAGGAGAAAGGAAGAGGGAGGGAGAGGGAGGGGAGGACATCCTGACCCACCAAGTCCTAAGGACGATATTCCTGCTCGGAGCAGACAAGGCACAGAGAGGACCATAGGGCCGGCCCCACCATGAGACATGACGTCCCTCACTAAACCATAGTGCTGCGGGGGACAACACTGGAGGCCCAGTGTGGGAATAGTGCCCAATCTGACCCCATTACGCTGGGGCAAAACACTAAAGGCAGCAAGGGGAGCAAAGTGATGAAATCCCTGGAGAATACCAAAAATAGACTGGAGATAGAGTGTGGCACCCATCAGACTCGATTGGAAAACACTCATAAGGGCCAACAAACAGACCTTAAACTATTTATAGGCTTTTCCATTTTTGTTAGTGGCTTTCTTTTTGTTGTTGTTGTTTTGTTGGTTTTGAATTCCTTTTTGTTGTTTTGGTTGGCTTTGCTTGGTTTTTGTGCTTATTAATGTCTCTGCATGTCTATCTAGATAAGATAGGTGGGATAAACAATTCAAAGACAAAAAAACTCAGGACCAATGGTTCCGGGAGGATACAGGAGAAGGGGAGGTGAGAGAAAGGAAGTGAGGCAGGAACCAGCCTAGGGAAACAGAACAACAAGTGAACTAAAACCAATGGAGAAAAGGGAGTAGGATGCCTAGTGGGGTTCAATCAAGGGCAATGTAGCAGCGAGGAACTAGTAAACCCAACTGAAGGCTGAACATATGGTGGGCCAAGAAGAAAGTAAGAGGAAATAAAGGAAAGAACCAGGAGGCAAAGGACATTTATAGAGGTCTAAATACAGGCATGTACATATGTAAAGATATTTATATGTGAGAGGGGAATAGATAATAATCCGGCATTCTGTGATGCTCACCTTCCCGACATGATCGCTGAAGAAAAAATGGGTGCATAAGCAAATGTGGTGAAGAAAGCTGATGGTGCCCGGCTATCAAAAGCTTTAGCATCTGGGGTCACATGGAAGAAGCACACCAGCCTGTGATCATGAGGTGTCAATGGGATCAGGTATCAGGCATCAAAGACCCAGAACAAAATCATACTCAATGTGAATGGGAAAGGGGGAGTGGAGCTTGGAGTGGAGACGCAAAGCCCAAGGTAGACAATTGGACATTCCCTCACAGAAGGGTCACATGGAAGAGATGACCAAGTCAGGGTGCAGTATAGCACCAATGAAACACACAACTTTCCTCTAGTTCTTTTATTTTTTAACTCAAGAGAGATACTTTATTTCCAGAAAAGTTACAAAGAAAATACAAGTTACTTTTATACCGGTTTACTCAGTCTCCGTGGAGACCGTCAAAAATCGCCAGTGCCGACTACATTTCAAGTTGTCATGGCAGGGTATTGGGGAAAGTTTTCAATTTGCAATAATTGTGCCTCGGGTAAACCTCATTGGCTACGATGTTGTCACTACGCAAAGCTTTCCTCTAGTTCTTCCTTCCCCCCACTATCATGACCTCAATTCTACCTATCAAATTGGATTAGACCAGAACATGCACAGTGCTACATATAAGATCCGGCAACACAGGGAGTCCAGGATAGATAAACCCCTCAGGCTCAACAAGGAGAGTAGAGATACCAGGAGAATTAGGGGATAGTGGGGGGAGAAAGGGGAAATGGATCACAAGGATCAATATATAACCCCCTCCCAAGGGGACTAACAACAGAAAAGTGGATGAAGAGTGACAGAGGATGATGTAAGATATGAAAATAATAATCTATAACTTATCAAGGGTTCATGAGGGAGGGGGAAAATGAGGAGCTGATATCAAGGGTTCAAGTAGAAAGAGAATGCTTTGAAAATGATGACAGCATATGTGCAAATGTGCTTGACACACTGGATGAATGTATGGATTGTGATGGGAGATGTAAGAGACCCCAATAAAAGTATTTAATAATAATAATAAAAAGATTCATGCAACCACAAGCAATAATGCAAAATGGAGGAAGGCCACAAGCCGTTGGGTGAAAAGTCTTGTGGATCAAATGGCAGTGGAAGCATCACAGGGCTGGTGCAGATCTCAGCTTGGCTCCCCAGCACAAAAGTGAAGGCAGAGGCGGGGGGTGGGGGGGTGGGGGTGGGGGTCCCAGGATCCTGCTTATGAGGGAGGTCACGCCCACAAGGAGGCACCATTGGGCTGTGACTTGATTGACAGGCTAGACTCCACCCCTCCACTTCAAGTTGACACAAAATTATGTAACTACCACACTGATCTTCTATTTTACTAAGCATGGTGTCCTTTTGCAGGGACTGGTCTCTCCTGATAACATGTCCAAAATATGTGAGATGAAGTCTCACCAATGTATCACTTGTATTGCCTGATACACTCAGGCTGCTAAAGAGCATGATGCCTGTATTTCTCCAAGACAAATTTGCTTGTTCTCTTGGCAGTTTACTGCACTTTCAATATTCTTCACCAATACCATAATTCAAATGCATCCATTCTTACTTCAGTCTTCCTTATTTATTGCCCAGCTTTCACATGAACACGACGTGATTGAAAACACCATAGGTCATGAGTAGCTCAGGCTCAAGAGGACATCCTTGCTCTTTGACATTTTAAAAAGGTCTTGTGCAGCAGATTTGCCCAATGCAACATGCCATCTGATTGCTTGACTGCTGCTTCCATGAGCATTAACTATGAATCCAAGCACAATGAAATCTTGGATAGCTTAGATCTTTACCATGCTGCTGCCTATTGGTCCAGTTGTGAGGCTTTTCGTTTTCTTTACCTTAAGTTGCAATCTATACTGAAGACTGCAGGCTTCGACTTTCTTCAGCACATGTTTCAAGTCTTCCTCACTTCCAGCAAACAAGGTTGTATCGTCTGCATATTGCAGTTTGTTAACAGCTCTTTCTCCAATCTGGATCCTGTGTTTTTCAGATAGTTCAGTTTCTCAGATTATTTACTTAGCATACAGATTTAATAACTATGGTGAAAGTATACAAGTTCATGCATGTCTTTCCTGGTTTAAAACCATGCAGTGATCTCCTTTCCTGTTTGAATGGTTGCCTCTTGGTCCATGTACAGGTTCAGCACAAGCACAGTGCAGTGTCTAGAATTCCCACTCTTTACCATGTTATCCATACTTGTTAAGAGCCACACAGTCAAATGCCTTTGCACAGTCAATAAAACACAAGTAAATATCTTTCCAACTGCCATTTCAAGAGGTAGCATATTATCTTTTATTATTTAAGGAAGAAGTCCAAACTGCAATTTTTTGGGGTACAGTGACTGTGTATTCCCCTTCTTTGAATGCTTTCTGCATAGTTCAATAGTTTGCCCATAGAATCCTTCATTTTGCAACTCAAGGCTTGGATTTTTACTTCATACTACATTATGAACTCCTTGGGGAATAAATTATTTCCTACCCATTTTGTATTGTTGAGGCATAACAATGTATAGAAAATTGAAGGGGCCCACAAAAAAATAAATGACTTGGATGTATACTATAGCTGAAATTCTAAGCACACGGCTTGCTGAAGTCTGTGGTTTACACTGACGGCTTTAACTCCATTTTTTTATAGTGACATAAATTCAGCTTCCGTTTACAACCCCCTCCCTCAAAATCCCAACCACCCACTCTTAGCCAGTCTAGCCAGGACCCTGGTGTTTTCAGGGCTGTAACCTGTTTGAAGTGCATCGCAAGGCCTGCCTTCAGTGAAGCACGAAGCAGTCACACAAGAGAAGGTCAAGGAGATTTGAAGAGAAGGAATTAAATGGCGGCTCCAGGAAGTGAGAAAGTAAGAACAGAAAGACCAGATTGGATGGTGTGTTTATTTGAAGTCTATGATCTGTTTCATTTAGGGTGCAAAAGAGACCCAAATCTCAAGTGTAATTGAAGGAGAACATTTACTCAGTCTTAAGCAGGACAAAGGCAAGGTAAAGATGCTAGGTAGCAGGATAGGGGGTGGTTCTTCTCCACACCTAGGGGCCCCTACCATAAGTTGGAAGCCAATGAAGGCTAAAGGGCACATGCCAATTCAGGCTCCTAGCCAGGAAGGGGCGGTACACCTAGGTGAGCAGTACACCTGGGTGGGCCCCAATCTAGGCCAGGTGGGCTTCATTCAGCCAATGGGGTCAGCTACTGCCTTCGACCAAAACTCCCAGCAGAGAGCACCAAAAGGCCAGAATTCGAAGCCCGCTGCTCTCTTTTCCAGGTGCTCCTTGGCTGGAGTGCTGGTTTCTCTGGCTTTAGGTTTCCACTTGTGGATGTGAAGTGCCCTGAGGCTGCCTGTGCAAAACCTGAAACTCCTGTCCTTTCTAAAAAACTCACTTGGGTCACACACCACTTCTTTCTCATGTGAAGCCAAGGACCGAGGTATCTGTAACCTGAGAAACCTAACAAAGATACACATGGATGAGGGAGACTATTTGCATGAAGTCATAATGGCACCCAAGGGTGTGCTGAGGTACAAGGACAAGGAAGGGCAAAAGAAACGCTCACAAAAGCATGATTGGTGGCAGATCAACACATCAGAGTTACAGGTGGGACTGCAGAGATAGGTGCAGGAGCATGGACGTGTACATTATGTTAAATAGAATTGATAAGATTGGCCTTCCGCCCGAAGCAATCAGGGTGTGACTCCATCAACATATCCAGGCAAGCCTGGAAGGGAGGGGACTGTCCCTCCCTAGGCTGGCTGAAGAAAAGTGAGGTTCCCTACTTTCCACTGCCCGAGCCAAGACTGTCCTCATCCCTGGTTGAATGGGCAGAAGGACCTCAGTGGAGGCTTAGTCGAAGTGAGGGCTCTACAAAAGGTGATGGCCCTCTTTATCCATAGGCCCCCGCAAGCCAGGTGTTTAAAATTTAGCTCCACTACAGATCATTCTCTTCAAGTTGAATGGCTTCCCAGCGTAACTTTTTCTAACAACATTCAAAGATTTAAATAGAGGCCCAGAAGAGACAACTGGCAGGATTTAACTCTGGGGCTTTGGTGAGTACTAGAAGGAGGAAAAGGGCGTGGGTGGCATTTTAAAGGGAAAAGTCATAGTGGTTGCCACAGGACCTTGCTTAGGAAGGAGGGGAGTGAACCAGGAGATAAAGGTCTGACTTTACTTCATCAATGCCATCACCATGATGGCTGACTTTATTTTGAGTGTTTTCCAACCCAAGGGGGCTTATCTTCCAGCACTATATTGTACATAGACTATTGCTATCCAAAAGGTTTTCATTGGCTAATTTTCAGAAGGATATCTTCAGAACTCTCTTCTTGGTCTTAGTCTGGAAGCTCCTTTGCAATCTGTTCACTAAGGGGGGACCTTGCTGGTATTTGAAATACAGGTGGCATAGCTTCCAGTATCATAACAATATAGGGTTTCAAAAACTGCAAATATATGTATATCTTTTCCTGAGGCAGTACATCTTTACAGGATCAGATAAATTCATCTTTTTCCTGCAGAGCAGGTGAATTGAACTGCTGACCTCGAAGTTAGCAAGCTTATGTTTATCTGTTAGTGCCACCAGGACTCCTGAAGGGCACTCCAAATAAACTTAGGACCCCCAACATCAAACAGAGACTGTAATGTGTCAAATGTCCATGTCACTGGGACTTTCTTCCTTGGAGAAAAGCTAGCAAGTTTCTCCCAAATGGTTTGCCACCACAACAAAGGGAGCCACACGCACAAGGCATTAAGACAAGACAGCAAGAAAAGACAGTAAGCAAAGCAAAGGTCCAATAGCAATCATGAAGCAGGTCACTTCATGATTGACACTGGATTTTATAGGGGTTGGAGAGCAATATTCTCATTACCTCACCTCATCCCCAATGCTGTTTTCCCATTAGCCTTTATTCTTGCATCCTGATTGGTCTTTATTTCAGCATAAAGGTTGGTCTTATAATCCATGGCTTGTGCACCTCATTATCATATCAATAGGTTAGTCAATAGGTTATCTGGATAAGACCTTTGTCAGGCAATTTGGGAATCATTCAAATTTGAGGTCATCCAAATCTCTAATTGCCTTTGACATGATCGGTAGATTGCATCTGGTGAGTTATTCAGGATAGGTCATTCAGACATTATAGGTTATGTTGCTGTCCCTGATAGTGACCGCTAAATTCTGAGGCTATAATTCCATTTTGAATCAAAAGCAACTTCTGTATCAGGACTGTAAGTTTCCACTATATCTTGAGTGGTGAATTGCTTCAGAGAACAATGCAATTTTTGCTTGTTTAATGGTTTTCTTGATATATAGGAAGCTGAGTCCCAAACATTTCCCAGAATAGATGCTTAAAATAAATTTTTGTAAAAGTGTGTTGGGGACCGTCGCTTTACAGGCAAAGTCTGAGCGGTGGAGAGGACATGGCACAGCCCCGAACTCTACCCTTTATTACCTCTGGCATATTAAGCGTTAAGGAGTTCATGTCCAGTCCTATGAGTTTGTTTTGTAGAGAACAGCCTGTGCAGAGTTCTGCTAGATAAGGAATGTTTTTGCTACAGAAGGTTCTTTAGTCATTCTTAGATTAGAAAAGTAACGGAACATCTTAGTCAGCTTGACTGAACACTTAGGTTTACTGTACCCTGCTTCCTGATACTGATGGTATATAAATCTGCTGGCGAAAAAATAAATTTGCTGGTTGCTGCATTTGCACCAGTCCTCTTAACCCTGTTGTTTGTCTTTCTTAGTAATCCCACTCCACCTCTCCCTGTGTAAACCCTCTGCCGGTGCGGGTCACCGCAGCTGGCGTCTGAACAGGACCTGAAGGTGGGTACAGTGAGAACCCCAGAGAAGAAGCCGGCGTCAAGGTAAGGAAAGAAAGTATATAAAAATCCTGGGGCATAATAAAATTAATTAGGAGTAAAATGGGGCAAAATAATGGCAAACAGATTTTTGTTTATATGCTTCAAGATATGTTAAAAGCCAGAGGAGCAGAAGTAAGTTATCAAAGATTAGAGAAATTTTTAGATATTGTAGTTAAAGTATGCCCTTGGTTCCCTGAGGATGGGACTGTAAATACTGAAACTCGGTTGAAAGTAGGGGAAGGACTAAAAGATCACTATGCAGGTAATGGACCTAGCAAGGTCCCCATAGATACGTTTTGCCTATGGAATTTAACTAGGAATAGTTTGGATCCTAGGCAAGAGGGACTTTTGGAGTTAATAACTTAACCTGTGGGAAGCAGGGAAAACCGGAAGGGACCGCCTCTGAAATTACTAGAGGGACTTTCGGTGGAGGAAGAAGAAAAAGACAAAAAAGAAAAGTGGGAAATTCCTGGTCCAGGGAACGTGAATACCAAAAGTTGATAAAAGGACTTCTCCATTCTACAGGGGTGGAGGTTAAAGACAAATTGTTGGGAGAATTATTTGCACATGTACAGCAACATTGTTATTGGTTTTAAGACCAAAAAAAGGTTAAATTGAATTCGCGAGCATAGCAACAAGTAGTAAAAACATTATGCACTGCTCATCAAGGGGGACAGACTATGAATTTAAAGCTATGGTCTTTGTGTAATGTTATTACCCAAGCTTTACAGTTATTAGAGACAGACTCGGAGAAAGGTGAAGAAAGTGATAAAGACAGGAAAGAGAATGGAATCCAAAGGGAGGAAGAGGAGTATGCAGAAGTAGCTGAGGAGGAATTAGGTCCAGAATTAGCAAAGAAAGAATCGGATAATGTGGGAGAAGGGAATGATGTTCAAGAGCTTATAGGATTGCTAAAATAAATGCTTAAATGTCATTCTGCTAACAGCCCTTTAGCTGATCCAATGCCCAGAGCTACTTTCACTTTCACATGGCAGAATCACGGGGAGGAGAAGGACAAGCTGGCTCCCAATCCAGGAATAATAGCTTTTCTCATATCAGAGATTGGCAGGGATCTGCGGAACTGCATAACAAGCGGAGTTGTTTGCAGAGGCTGTAGCTGGTGCTATGATTGGTGGAAAGCGCTCCGTCTGCTAAAATCAGTGACAGGCGCTGGAGGACTCTGCAACCTTATCTCATTTTCATAAGCCTAAAAAAAAAAAGGGGGGGGGGTGTTCCCCTCCTAAACCAATATTTTATAGAACCATAGAAGGAGAGATTTTCCAATGGGGTTGAGGGTTTGCCAGATTCCGGAGCTTAGTGGTTGTCAACCCGACTTCTGAAACGGAGAGATGGCTAAGAAGTTCCGCACTCAGAAGTTTCTGCAAGAGTTCTTGGCTATGCTGGCCCTGCTGTCTGTTCAGTAGCTCATCTTCTAGCGGAGACTGAACACATGATTATGGACTGGGGAATTGTTAATCCTAAAGGAAAGGGCGAGATGGAAAAGATGCATTTTTCCAAAGGATGGGTGCCGAGAATTTTAACCAGTGATCAAGGAGGGTATCAACCTACCGTGTGGAAACTTAGGGCTGCACTGGGAAGTTTAAAATATACACATGGAAGAGAGATGGAAATCTTTACAATTGTTGCTTGTGTTCCTCCTCCATATGTAATGGTGGGTTTTACAACTATTAAACAATTGTGGGAGGATCAAAAGAGTAATGAAAGATATGAAATTAGCTGTACAAATTTTATTTCTTAAAAGGATGCACATTATGATGTTGTCATATTACATCAACCTGGTTTTGTAATGTTGCCTGTGAATGTGACTGGAAGTTGGTATCAGCATTCTGGGCTGGAAGTTTTAAAACAGCTGCGTGGATTAATGAATAGACCCAAATGGTCCATAGGAAAGTTGATAGCAGGAATAGTAACGGTGGTGGTTTTAGTGGCCACAGCTACCACTGCCCCTGTTGCTTTGACACAGGAAATCCATACAGCACAATATGTAGATGCGTTGGTTAAGAATGTCAGCATAGTTTGGGGAGCTCAAGAAAGAATAGACAGGAAATGGGACAAAGATGAGGTGTACTGGCACAAACATTATTGTTGGTAGTGATGAAGGAGCCAGCTTGAAAGTTATAGCTGGCCTACAATGTCACGCGGAATTTGATCATATTTGTGTTACTCCAAAAGTCTACAGTTCATCTCATTGGGATTGGGAAAGAATTAGGATGCACTTACTTGGTATTTGGCGTCATTCTAATATGTCTTTGGATATTGCAAAATTGCATAAAGAAATAATGGCTATATCTAGTGCTCAGGGACCTTTATTATTGCCCTCTTAAGTAGTGGGAGAAATTTTTGACATCTTGAAAGGATGGTTTCATCATTTTCACAGTCTAAATATGTTTGTTATGGCTGCCATGATATTTGGATTAATTTGTCTTATTCTTTGTCTTCTACCAGTCGGCATCCGAGCCTTTGGAACCTCAATAAGAGCCTTGCAATCTCCTGTACATAAACTTCATTTAAAAAACAAAGAAGGGGGAGATGTTGGGGGCTGGCTCTTTACAGGCAAAGTCTGAGCGGTGGAGAGGACACGGCACAGCCCTGAACTCTACCCTTCATTACCTCTGGCATATTAAGCGTTAAGGAGTTCATGTCCAGTCCTTTGAGTTTGTTTTGTAGAGAACAGCGTGTGCAGAGTTCTGCTAGATAAGGAACTAGGAGGAGAAGGGAACGTTTTTGCTACAGAAGGTTCTTTAGTCATTCTTAGATTAGAAAAGTACCGGAACATCTTAGCTTGACTAAACACTTAGGTTTACTGTACCCTGCTTCCTGATACTGATGGTATATATATCTGCTGGCTAAAAAAATAAATTTGCTGGTTGCTGCATTTGCACCAGTCCCCCTAACCCTGTTGTTTGTCTTTCTTAGTAATCCCACTCCACCTCTGCCTGTGTAAACCCTCTGCCGGTGCGGGTCACCGCAAAAGTGGACTAGGCTTTGGGCTGCGAACTATAAGGTCAGCAGTTAGCAACCACCAGTCACTCCTCGGGAGACAGATGGAAACTTTTTGCTCCCACAAAGACTTATAGCCACAGAAAATCACCTGGGCACTGCTGATCTGTTCTATAGAGCTTCTTGTGAGCCAGAATTGACTCAATGACTGTGAATTTGAAGTTTGAGTTTCACTATCATCATCTGAGGAGGGGCTCGTGATAATTTTGAACTCAGATGCACCTAATGCAATGCTTATTTTGTAACTGAGGAGAAACAACAACCACCTTAGAAGGATATGTAATCTCCCAATAATCAGAGCTACCACGACCTAGTTTTGTAAGCATTGTCGTAATGTAAACTAATCACTGTTGTTACTCATGGTCCTTCTATTTTCTTATATAAGTTCCCTAAATGGTCACTTTCTTGCATCTTTTAGTTTATAGTCCTCAGGACCTTGTGACCCCCAGCTTGCAAACTGTCTGGCCTCTCAGTACAAGTCATTTATTTTCACTTTCAATTAGCTTGCCATGTTGCTCCGTGTTCCAGTCTACTCCAACACGTGCAACCTCATGTACAGCCGAATGAAAAGCCGCCGGTCCTTCTTCATCTTCATGAGTATGCTTGCACCACTGGCTGCGGCTCCTGGGACAGCCCATCTCGCAGAGGATTTTCCTGTTTCCGCTGACCCTTTGCATTGCCAAACATCATGTCCTTTTCTAGAGCTTGTTCTCTCCTGATGACGTGTCCAAAGTTAGGAGAGCAGAAGTCTCACTGTCCTTGTTTCTCAGGAGCATTCTGGTTGCATTTCTTCTAAGACCGATTTACTAGTTCTTCTGAAGGGCTACTGTGTTTGCAGTATTCCTCGCCAACACACATATACTCTCCCGTTACTGGTGACCTGAGTGTGCTCCAGTTCACCTTTCTCACCCCATTTAGTTGTCCATTTCATGTTTGGGGTTGGAAAATGTGGATTAGGAGGTTTGAACACTGTGCGTGTGAATAGTCAACTTTATGTTTTGGTTTCATGGCCCATTGCCGACAACCTCTGTGTTTGTAGGGGTCCTCAAACTTTTTGAGGGCCAGTTCACTGCCCCACAGACGCATTGGAGGGCCGGACTAAAGTTTTTAAAAAAACTATGAACAAATTCCTATGCACACTGCACATATCTTATTTGGAAGTAAAAAAAAACAAATGGGGCAAAAACACCTGGCGGGCCAGATAAATGTCCCCAGCGGGGCCTTAGTTTGAGGACGCCTGATTTAGAGAATCCCTACTGGGCATTTAGAGACAAGTGATGAAAAGATCCAGTATGTCCTTCTGGGGATTGTAGGTAAATGAGCCAACAACTTAAATAGAGGTATTTTCACTTAAACGGTCAAGTAACTTTTGCAAAATTGTTTTTATTTTGTCTTCAAAATAGCATTCAAAATACAGGGAATCCAGGACGGATGAGGCCTATAGGGTCAGTGGTGTGAGTGGCAAAACGGGGAGGGTGAAGGGAGAATGGGTGGGGAAGAGGGAACCAATTGCATGGAACTGTGTGTGACCTCCTCCCTGGGGGACAGACGGCCAAAAGGTGGATGAAGGGAGACGACGGACAGGGCAAGATATGACAAAATACCCATTTATAAACTATCAAGGGCTCATGAGGGAGGGGGGAGCGGGGAGGGAGGGGAAAAATGAGGACCTGGTGTCGGGGGTTTGAATGGAGAGAAAATGTTTTGAGAAACGATGTACAAATGCGCTTTGCACAATTGATGTGTGTATGGATTGGGATGACAGTTGTATGAGCCCCAATAAAATGTTAAGAAAAAAAAAATAGCATTCAAGGTCAATTCAATTGGACTCTGCTATAGTTTTCTTGCTGTTGCATCTCGTCAGAGGGGTCAGAGGAAACGGAAGTTCCCGAAGGCAGAATTAGAATATAGACTATTTCTTCATATTATCGGTGCAGTCGATGGGAATCAATTAAATCTTGACAAATCAGTTCAGTTCCCTGGGCCGTAGTCTCCAATATGCTAAACGAGAATTGCAATGACAATTCACAGAGTAAATAAATGTGTTCGCGTTGGTGCATGTGCACAGGTCTGTAAGGCTTGAAGCAAGAGCAAAGCTGTACAAACTTTTAGTAGTATGACGTCAAGATAGTAGGAGCAACCAGTGCGCACGCGCATATTTAAAGAGCCGGCGTGCTCTCGAGAGCCGCTTAGCACCGCCCTCATCCTCGCATTGCTCCGCCTCGGTTTCCCAGGGACCGTTCCGCCACGCCCCCTGGAACGCCAACCGCCAATCATCGCCGGCGTTTCCCGGGCCGTCATTGGTGCGTGCCCTGGTTTCCAAAGTTGGGAGGCGGGCGCCTGCGTTCGCGCACGCGCTAGTTTCCGCTTTCTCCACGCTGGTTCCGCGTCCCTTCGGTAGTTCACCTCCGCCTGGCCGGAGGGGTACTTTGCTTCGGGGCGTCTGTCACCGACGCCGCGATGGGTAAAACTGCTGCCTCGTTAGATCCGGGAGCCCGGCCCGACCCGGTCCGGAGCTTCAATCGTTGGAAGAAGAAACACAGCCATAGACAGAGCCAAAAGAAACAGCTGAGGAAGCGACTGAAAAAGCCCGAGTGGCAGGTGGAGCGCGAGGTTATCAGCCGCCTGATGCAAAACTACGAGAAGGTGAGGCGGGCCGGGCCCGGCGCTGGGAGGGGGCTTGCGGCGGGCCTCTGTGTTGCTGCGGCGACGGGCTGCATAGGGGAAGGGCGGACCTGCCACTGAGCACCTGTTCTGGGGAGCATGCTGATAATCACTGGGCAGGAGGAGGGAGAGGGCTTGCAGGTGTCCTGCGGGACCTGTTGAGGCGCCCCCTCCCCCCTGAAAGATCTGCAGGGTATCACAGCCCCGGCATCCGTGCTTGCATGCCATTTTCCTGCTCACCTCACTGTAAGTGATAAAATGCTGCGGATTTGTTCCTAGTAGCCGTGAGTTCAAGTGATAACTGCATGGGTAAATTCATTTGAAACATCACTGCAATGTGGCAATGGTAGAGCTCCCAGCTCAGCCTTCTTGGGTCTATCAGTTCCTCTGCTTCTCCTTCGCTGTAAATCCCATGTCTGTTGGCCCACATTCCCCTCACGCAGCCGGTCAGTGAATACCCTCTCCTAGCACAGTGTAACCAGGGATTTAACATGTGGATCATTCATGGAATTAAACTCATCACTTGCTCTGGCAATTTCCTTTAAGTGACTACCCTCGTAGTAAGATTATGTAGAATTTGGGGCTTACGCGTTTGCTTTGGGCTCTGGAGTGAAGATAAGATTTTAATTCCAGCGTTTGCTTATCAGGTGAGTGACTTTGGGTAAGTTACTGCTTCTCTGTGCATCTGTTTTGTTGTTTTTTTTTTGTCTTTAAAGGTAAACGAACTTTACATTTTTTAAATCGTTTTATTAGGGGCTCATACAACTCTTATCACAATCCATACATACATCAATTGTGTAAAGCACATTTGTACATTCTTTGCCCTCATCATTCTCAAAACATTTCCTCTCCACTTAAGCCCCTGGCATTAGGTCCTCATTTTTCCCCTCCCTTCCCGGAACTTTACATTTTGTGCTGTAGGGAGATAAAAGCCTTTCTGCATAATGCCTGGCAAGTAGTAATGATTCAGTATACCTTGGTTTAGGTCATCTTGTGTGGATCACTGTAGTAGCTTATGCTTCTGAGAGGAACCAGCAAGTTTTTTTACTGTACAGGTCTAGGTAGTAACTAATTTTGACTTTGTAGATCGTTGGGTTGGGACTGTCGTCCTAGGGTGGTGCAGACGGCTAACTTGCTTGGCCGTTAAAGGATGTGTTGGAGGTTGTAGTGCCCAAGAGACACGTAGGAAGAAAGGCCTGGTGAGGTGCTGTTAGAGTAGAACTGTGCTCTGTACGATTTTCAAGGGTTCGTTTTTCAGAAGTAGATCACAAGGCCTCTCTTTTGAGGTGCCTTTGGGTGGACTCCTACAAGGAGCTTTAGTGGCGTAGTGGATTATGATGTGGCCTGCAAGGGCAGGAGTTGAACTCACCAGTGGCTCCAGGGGAAAATGATGAAGCTTCATACTTCTGTAAAGATTTATAGCCTTGGAAACCTATCAGGTGTGGAGCGACGAGTTAGCAGTCACCTGCTTACCCTTGAGCCACAATGGCCCCTTCATCATAGACTTCTTAATCTTACTGGAAAGTCAGGACAGGAGATGGGGTAGATATCACTTTAAGACCCTCTTAGATATCTTATAACCCTCTCTGATAATACCCATTTCTCATGAAAGTGAGTAATGTCTTTGCATCCTGAAGGAGGAACAAATCTGCTTTGGAAGAAGTGCCACCAGAAAATTCCCTAGAAGCGAGCATGGAAGACTTTATCTGATGTTCTTTGGACAAGTTCTCAGGAGAGACCCTTACCTGGAGAAGGATTTCAGGGTTAGTGAAGTAGAAGGTCAGCAAGAGAAAGGAAGACCCTTCACTAGGTGGATTGACACAGTCGCTGCAGTAGTCCACTCAAACACGAGCCTGTGAGGCTGGCAGCAGGACCTGGCAGGGTATCATTCGTACCAACTCCACCGCACAAACCAACATACTGTATATACTTGAGTATAAACCGATCCGAATATCAGCCGAGGCACCTAATTTTACGACAAACACTGCATTAAAAATGTGTTGAAAAGCTCAGCTTATACACGAGAATATATAGCAATGCTTCAGCTACTGCAATTAAGAGAAAAACCATTTGTTTCAAGTCACAGCAGACTAAATTGTGATTAAGGAAAGAATCAGAACTGGGATAATTGATGGTCTGTTCTATTCTGTCCCTGGCCCTTGTTCTTACTGATGATGTTGACTTTCTCCACAAATGCAGTGGTTTGATTCCTGTGAGGTACATGTGTGGAGTCATTTATGTAGTTGAAAACAGGTAGTTGCAATGAATAAGTTGCTATTCTTATAAAATCCTGTCAGGTGCACTCTGGCATGATTTCTATCATTACCAGGTGCCATTCCTTTCTGTTTGAACTTTCGTGTTCCGTTCACCAGTACTCATCAATGTATCCTGATTGCATGTGCGATCAATTACAGACTGCAGAAATTGGTAAAAATCTTTAATTTCTTCATCTCTAGCATTATCTTTGGTGTATAAGCTTGACTAATAGTTGTATTAAATGGTCTTTCCTTATAGTTCAAGATAGTTCTCGAATGATGATGAATGTGACCCCGTTCCTTGTTTTTCAACGCAGCGTAGTAAACCACATGACTCCAATTGGCCAGTTTTCTCCGGTTAACAGCCTATTCACACAGATTCCAGGAGTTAGAATGCAGACATTTTAGGAAAGCTATTACTGTGCCTACCATAGTCTCCAAAGGCCGTCATGTTCCAAGTCCAACCCTCTTCTCCAACTTCATCTGAAGCCAATTCAGGGTCACATGCAACAACCCAAAAGACATTTCCCCCCACTCAAAGAACATCATGTATTTTTGTGTCTTTTTTTAGATTTTTCTCAAGTTGTACTTCCCACCTAGAACATCCTTGCCAAAATTTTCCATCTGGTGACCTCATCATTCAGGAGCTAACTCCACCCATGGCTACCACAAATTGCTGTATCCTATGTGCACTGCAAAAGGCATCAGATAAGGCCGAGATGTGCAGAACAATATCCAGCTTGCCCTCAGGTCTCCAGGTCAGGCCTGAGGCTGCAACCACAGAAGGAAGGGGAATTCTCAGGGAAAACGCGGAGCATAGAAGGAGTACTTTATAAGATAACTTATCTTCTTTTGCTCTGACTCCCTAGCACTAAAAATACTTAGTATTAATGTGTCACTTTTTACCAACCCTAGTCCATGCTTTTAGCAGATAGTTTTATGAGAACAAGGGTTATGTGTTTTTTGTTTTTAAACCTGGACAAAACTCAGCCACATTCTTTGCCACTGAGTTAATGCCGACGCATAGCAGCAACCCTGTAGGACATGGTAGAACTGCCCTCTGAGTTTCTGAGGCTATAACTTTTTAGAGGTAGAAAGCCCTGCCTTTCTCCTGTAGAGGCTGGTGGTTTCACACTGCGGACTTGGTGGTTAGAAGCCCATTTTATTTCTTTTTTAAAAATCATCATATTGGGGGCTTGTTCAGCACTTACCACCATCCATACATATATCCGTTGTGTCAAGCACATTAGCCCATTTTCATGGCCATTAAGTCACCAGGGTTCCCGGCCCTTGATGGAGACCTGGTGGCGTGGTGGTGATGTGTTGTGCTGCTCACCACTAACTCTTTACTTTTATAAAGTTCTCTTTACTCTTATAAAGTTACAGTCTTGGAAACCCACTGGGGAAGTTCTAGTCTGTCCTATAGGGTCAACTTGGTGATAATGGGCCTTAACAGGTACCTGTCAAATTGTTGAAATTCAGATGTTTCTTAGTCAACATTTTCAGTCTCTCACCCATAAGACTAGTGAATAACACAGGTGAACCATGGTTTTGTAATAAAAAAAATTGTGCATAGATGCTACCACCCAAAGAGCCATACAGTGAATAGGGTACAAAATCCCTCGATGACCCAGAGATCAACAAATCTAGAAGTATAATCTAGTATTTCTAGCCCTGGGGTATTGGTGTGGCACTGCATTTTTTAAAAAAATCTCCCCACACCCCCTTGTTCTTTCAATTCTACAATCTTACTACCTGCCATGAGTATTTGTGTTTTACAAAAAGCAGTTTAAGTGTTGTCTAAAAGAGGTGCCCTCTTCAATTATGTTTGTTTCTTTAATTCTGTTTGTTTGTTTGCCTTCATTCCACCACACATTGAGAAAGAGAGCCAGCACTACATGGACCGAGACCATGGCCACAGTGGCGGTGCAATTAATAAAGCTGTCCCAACTGGACATGCCCATCAAAATGATAAACCAAACTCACTGCTGTTGAGTTGATTCGACTCATAGCAGTCTTATAGAACAAGGTAGAACTGCCCCTTTGGGTTTCAGAGACTATAATTCTTTATGGGAGTAGAAAGCCACTCTCCCCAGGAGCTGTTGGTGGTTTCAAACTGCTGACCTTGTGGTTACCCACTGCCACCAGAGCACCTAGGACATGCCCAAGACGCCATCAAATATGTGCGACTTACAAAGCTATGGTTAGGGGTATGAATATAGGGGTGCACTTATGAAATATATTAATCTATAAAAATAGAGGTATTGGCCTATGTACATATATTTATATGGCCATAAATTGAGGAAGTGGATGGCCTTTAGGCCTCTGCTCAAGCTCTTCCTCAATGTAAGAACACTTTGTTCTAACAACCTGGCATTCTGTGATGCTCACCCTCCCGACACAGTTACTGAAGACAAAATGGGTATGTAAGCATATGTGGTGAAGCTGATGGTGCCTGCCTATCAAAAGATAGTGTCTGAGGTCTTAAAGGCTTGAAGTTAAACAAGCGACTATCTAGCAGAGAAGTAATGAGCCCACTTGGAAGAAGCACTCCAGCCTTGTGTGATTATGAGGTGTCAACAGAATCAGGTAACAAGCATCAGAAGACCCCAAACACCACATTTTTGAGAATGAGGGGGGTGAGAGCAGAGACCCCAAACCCATCTGTAGACAATAGGACATTCCCTCGCAGCAGGGTCACAAGGAATGAGTCAACCAGGGCGCAGTATAGCACGATGAAACATACAATATTTTTCCGATTCTTCGAGGCTTTTTCACCCCCCACTCTCATGACCCCTGTCTTGCCTTTTAGTTCTGGCTGTACACTGGTGCAGATAAGAGCTCACAAACCCGAATCCAGGCCAGATAAAACCTTCTGGAACAGAAATGGGAGTAACGATACCAGCAGGGTAGTGGAAGGTAGGGGGAAGAAGGGGAAAACAGATCAAAATGATCGTTGCATAATGCCCCCCACCTTCAGGGGAACGAATAACAGAAACACTGGTAAAGGGAGACAGCGATCATTGTAAGATATGAAAACAATAATTTATATTTACGAAGGGGTCATGAGGGTGGGGAGTGGAGAGGGAAAAAAGAGGAGCTGATAGAAAGGGCTCAAATAGAAAGTCAGAGTTTAGAAAATAATGATGGCAACATCTGTACAAATCTACAAATATGCTTGATACAATTGATAAATGCAATGTTAAAAGAGTTCTAAAAGCCCCCAGTAAAATGATTAAAAAATATGACTTAGGGGTAAAATATAGCCCCGTATGCAATATGATCTTCAGGTTCTGAAGAACAGTTGTGTCTTCAGAATAGCTGCTAATGAACTCATTCTGGAAGGCAGGTAGCTGCAGGCATTCAACGCTCCCCTTCCCAAGCACTCCATGGCGGCACTGTGGCAGGGATGGGGCGGAGGGCTAGCTCATTCATTTCTTGAGAAGCATCTAGAGCAGCGGTTCTCAACCTGTGGGTTGCGACCCCTTTGAGGGTCGAATGATCATTTCACAGGGGTTGCCCAATTCATAACAGTCGCAAAATTACAGTTATGAAGTAACAATGAAAATAATGTTATGGTGGGGGGGTGGTTCACCACAATATGAGGAACTGTATTAAGGGGTTGGGGCATTAGGAAGGTGGAGAACCACTGATCTAGAGCAACACTTGGAGCCTCAGTGGCATAAAGAGGCTTCCCTAGGGATGGTGGTTTGAAGTCACCCATCAGCACCACCGGAGAAAGACCTGGTCAGTCTGTTTCTATAAAGATCAAAACGAAGCCATTGCCTTTGAATCAGTTCTGACTCAGTGACCTTATGGGTTTCCAAGACTAAATCTTTTTCTTTTTTTGTGAGAGTGTGTGTGTTAGTATTTGAAGTGAACTTGTTTGTCTCAAGGCGCCAAGTCCATTTCAGTTTCTCTTTCCTCCTCTTTAAGCCACTCAGACCACTGATTAAGTTTCAGGGCTAATGAATTTGGTGGGAGGCTGTCAATGTTTACATAATCAGACTGCCACATCATTTGCCCACAGAGAAGCTGGTGTATTTGAACCGACAACCTTTGGGTGAGTAGCGAAGCGCTTCATCAAGAAAACCCTGTGGAGCAGTTGTACTCTGTCACAGGGTGTCACCGTTAATCAAAGTCAACTTGATGGTACCCAACAACAGACAAATATAGTAGTGAAAGTGCTCGTGTTGGATTTATACCACCTGGGTTAGAACTCCTTTTATACTTACTAGTTTTTAAAGCCTTTAACCTTGAACAAATGATTCTTCATTGTGTATCTTTGTGTTTCCTCTATGTAAGGGGAAAAATGTCACAGGGTTGTCTGCTGCGAGGATATGGCCAGCCTACGTATACAAAAGCTCGATAAATATTAGTAATTATTATTGCAACAAAAGATGGAAAACACTGATTCAAAGGAACCAGGCTTACTGGCCAGTAGAAAGATGGGCCTGAAGCCTTTAGGTCTGGAACTGAATTCACCTCTGTTAGACTAACGAGGAGTTCAAGAGCAAAAGGGCAGCACTTACCCAAGGACAAAGGTCAGGCTTAGGAAACGAGGAAACAGGGAGGGAGTGGGACAAGCTTGGTGCATGGAGGGAATTGCAGAGAATGAGCTGAATGAGAATGTGTATCAGTTGTTTAAGGTAAACCTGATGATCAGCTCTATAGACCTTCAAGTTCCCAATGAAAAATAAAATCGGTGCTAGCAATCAGAACAAAACAGAATCGCCATCCACTTAATGTCGACTCAGGATAGGGCAGAACTGCCCCTGTGAGTTTTCAAGACTAACCGGGGTAGAAAGCGCTGTCATTCTCTCACGGAGCAGCTTTTAACTGCTGACCTTTCAAATTGAGAACAAAGGGTTTAGTCATGTAGCAAACAAAACTGTCAAGGACAAGCACTGTGCTTTCAGTCTCTCAGAGAAAAGTTCATTTTTTCCCCTCTGGTTTCTAATCTTGGGAGCTTCATGATCTAGGTTAAGTGTCCATTGTGATGTGAAACACATACAAGTTGTGGTCCAGTTATTGTCTAGAGTGCAATTTTAATAAATTAACCTTCCCTAATGCAACAAAGAACCCAATAACCACAACCATGTCCTCAATGTTAGCATAAAGGTATGCCCGAAATACTACCTGGTAGAGCTACGCTGTCAGCAAGAGAATCTAAGTTAAATCTTGAAGATGAATAGGTATCTGTAGTATTAAGTTTTAGGGAGGTGAGGGGCCAGCCCCCACCGCTACTACCCACGGGTTCAGAAATGCACAATTGTACGGTAGCGGTATATGAGTATTATATTAAAGTCATCGAGAGCATATTACAGTAATGCAGTCAGACACATTACATGGTAGCATTGCTCACCTCAGCCCAGCTTGGTGGTCCACACGGAGGGAGAGGGAAGGGAAGGGAAGGAGGGCAAGGGAATAAGAGAGTGAGGATGGGAGAGGAGAAGGGGAAGAGAGGCGAGCGGGACCAGTGAGAGAGCTCAGAGAGAGAGAGATCTCTATTGCTGACCTACACCTATATACCTTTTGGGGGCGTGCAAGCCCACCAATTACAGGTAAAGACATACATCACAGGAAGGGGTTGCACTATAGGTTATACAGCAATGGGAGGGGGTGTTCTAGGGACATACACACAATAGGGAAGAGGAGGGATTGTGGTATACATGTGACAAGATGGGCGGATCCCAGACACAGGATGGCAGCCTAACTTTGGATGTCACAGAGCCTGTTTGTCTTGTTCCTGGCTCAACTGATAGAGAACATTATCAGTAGGATGTGAACTCCTACAGGAGTCTGCCCATTGTCCCCAGCAGCAGGGAGTGGGGAGGTACTATGTCCCCTATGGTGTGGGAGACAGCGGTCTGGCAGCAGGGAGGATGTTTGTGAGCTGACCTCTGCCCACAGGTATCCCCAGGGGAAGAGGAGGAAACCCGGTGGCTCAGTGGTTGAGCACTGAGCACTCTGGTTGAGTAAAGTGTGTCATTAACTCCACAGCTGCTCTGTAGGCACAAGATCCAGTGGTCTGTTTCCATACAGATTCACACTCTTGGAAACTCAATGGGAAAGTTCTCCTGTGTCCTGTTAGGGTCTTTGTGAGTTAGAATCGAGCTGATGGCCAAGAACTGCAGGGTGGGGAAAAGCTGCTCACTGCAGGCCATGGCCACACCCAGTACCAGAATTGTTAAGTTGCCAGGATGAGTCAGCTCCATGCAAGGCATCAGAGCTGGGTTGGTTCATCAGGGGTTAAGTTGTTTCTTCCTGTGGCATGTGCCTCTGCCCCTTACCACTTAGCTTAGATGTGTTACTGCCTTTGACCCTTAAAATACTGAGTAATCCCAAGCCCACTGCCATCCACCCAATTCCAACTTATATCCACCTCACACAGGGTTTCTGAGGTTGTAAATCTTTTTTTTTAACCCAATTTTCTTCATTGGACACCTTTATTTATTTATTTATTTTCAAGTCATTTTATTGGGGGCACATACAACTCTTTTCACAATCTGTACATAAACATCATTTGTGTCCAGCACATTCGTACATATGTTGCCATCATCATTCTCAAAACACCTGTTTTCTACTTGAGCCCTTGGTGTCAGCTCCTCATTTTTTCCCCTCCCTCCTCGCTCCCCCCTTCTCCTGAACTCTTGATAATTTATAAATTATTATTTTATCATATCTTACACCATCTGGCGTCTCCCTCACCTACTTCTCAGCTGTCCGTCCCCCAGGGAGGAGGCCATATGTAGACCTTGTCATCTGTTTCCCCTTTCTCCCTCACCTTCCCTCCACCCTCCTGATATCACCACTCTCTCCACTGGTCCTGGGGGGGGTTCATCTGTCCTGGGTTCACTGTATTTCCAGTTCCTATCTGTGCCAGTGTACATCCTCCGGTCTAGCTGATATGTAAGGTAGAATTGGGATCAGGATAGTGGTGGGAGGAAGCATTTAAGAACTAGAGGGAAACTGTATATTTCATCATTGCTACACTGCACTCTGACTGGCTTGTCTCCTCCCTGCAGGCCTTCTGCAAGGGGATGTCCAATTACATCAGATGGGCTCTGCACTCCCCCTCATTCACAATGCTATGATTTTTTTTTTTTTTGTCTTTGATGCCAGATACCTGATCCCTTCGATGCCTTGTCATCTCATAGGCTGGTGTGCTTCTTCCGTGTGGGCTTTGTTGTTTCTCAGTTAGATGGCCCCTTGTTTATCTTCCAGCCTATGGGACCCCAGATTCTATATATTTTGACAGCTGGGCACCATCAACTTTCTTCACCGCATTTGCCTATGCACCTGATTTGTCTTCAGTGTCCGTGTCCAGGTAGGCTGTGGCTGCCTGATTGTCATCAAGCCTTTAAGACCCCAGACGCTATATCATTTGATAGCCTGCTACCATCAGCTTTCTTCACCACTTTTGCTTAAATCTTTACCAGTGTGGATAGCTTCATCTTTCTTCCAAAGAATGGCTAGAAATACATTTGCTGAATGAAGAAACAGACTCAGAGTTGAAGAATCTTTCCCGAAGACACTGAGTTAGTTTAAATCCAAACCCATTAAGATTTAACCCAGTCTGCTTAAACTTAAAATAAGTTACCATTTCAATGGGCTAGAATATGTGGACATGTTTAGTGTTTGACCATTTTCCTTTAGAATGGGGTGTCGGAGGCTTGTCTGACTGACCTCTGCCTCAAGGCAGTAAGGAGTTGGAGTCCCCTTCTCCCTAGTGCAGCCGGAGGTCCTCAGATATGCATATTGCTTCTACCCTGTTTTCACAACCACTTTTTGCCAACATTCCATTCCCTATAAAAACAGCATTTTAGCAGATAATTCTGTAAGAGAAGTGTAGACCACCAAATTTGAATGCATTTGTGAGATTATCTTCAAATAGAAGTTATTCACAGAGACAGGATGCTATTTGAGCT
The DNA here is from genome assembly GCF_000313985.2 of Echinops telfairi. Classification (NCBI taxonomy): domain Eukaryota; kingdom Metazoa; phylum Chordata; class Mammalia; order Afrosoricida; family Tenrecidae; genus Echinops; species Echinops telfairi. The sequence goes on from NW_022111321.1 coordinate 17,814,251, forward strand.
GTTCTCCTTCTAATGCTAGTTCCTTGCTGTCTCCCCAGTGATCTGGAAGGATTTGTAGGGATTCAGGCAATGTTTTAATAAAATTTGTGCTTTTAGAGTTTGAGGGTGGAAAGTAGCCCTGTCTGGGCTACATTATGAACGCTGGGAAAGATGATGTGTAGATTATAAAGTGAAATAGAAGCTGTTGCCCCTTGGCTGCCCGGAGTGTAATTTAAATAAACGAACCTTACAAATGCAACTTTCCTCTTTTGTGAATCATGAATAATTTGGCAGCATATCCCCAGATCTGAGCAGCAGTTTCTGCTTTGCACCAGTTGTAATGAAACAATTGTCCTGAGCAGTCAGATTGGAATTCATAAGATTGGGTTTATGCTAATGAACATCAGTAATGAACATTTGGATAATGTAAAATGATACTTATTGTGGCTTCAGAGCATGATAAAGGCATTTCCTTCGATTCTTATGAAATAATACCTTTTGTTCAGGACACCCTCAAATGAGTGTCAGGTGGGATTCCACATGCCACTGCATCTATGGTGAACATTGTGAAAGTTTTGCACTCACAAGTTATATTTATACAACTAATTTCAACCTGTGCTCCATGTTTTATAAAAAGCACTGTTCTCATCATGATCTGTGATTTTCAATCATTTTCCCTTGTATTTCTTTTTTTTTTTTTAAATCATTTTATTTGGGGCTCATACAACTCATCACATTCCATAGTCAAGTACATTTGTACATTTGTTGCCATCATCATTCTCAAAACATATGCTTTCTGTTTGAGCCCTTGGTATCAGTTCCTTATTTTTCCCTTCCATGCCCGCTCCCCCCTCCCTCATTAACCCTTGATAATTTATAAATTATTATTTTGTCATATCTACACTATCTGACATCTCCCTTCACCCACTTTTCTGTTGTTCATCCCCCAGGGAGGAGGCTATATGTAGATCCTTGTCATTGGTTTCCCCTTTCCACCCCACCCTCTCTCCACCCTCCCAATATCGCTGCTTTCAGCACTGGTCCCGAAGGGATCATCTGTCCTGGATTCCCTGTGATTCCCCGTCTGTACCGGTGTACATTCTCTGGTCTAGCCAGATTTGTAAGGTGGAATTGGGATCATGATGGTTGGGGTGGTGGTGGTGGAAGTGGTTAGGAATTAGAGGAAAGTTGTATGTTTAATCATTGCTACACTGCACCCTGACTGGCTCATCTCCTCCCCACAACCTTTCTGTAAGGGGATGTCCAGTTGCCTACAGATGGGTTTTGGGTCCCCAATCT